>NC_133027.1:37927500-38290000 GCF_048771995.1 Taeniopygia guttata
TGTAAAGATATTAAGATAAAATCCATTTTTTAAAGTCAAAATCAGTATTGTTATTGTTAATAGCAGTCAAAATCAGAAGTGTTATTGTTAGTTTGAGTCTCACTGCCAAAAAGTACCATTTATTGTAGTGAAATGGTGTGGCACCTTTAACCAAAGCAAGGATTGTTAAACATAACTTTAAAAAGCAAACAGGGAAAACTACAGCAAATATGAGTGTTTGAGGATTTGGTTTTGCAATGACAACTCTTTACCCCCAGAAATACCACTGTACCATATGTCTGTGCATCATAGTGTTCAGAGCCTTGTTTAATATGTTCAAATGCATCAGCCTCCTCCACGTTTTGTTTAGGCTGAATTGTATCCTGCTTTGCATCACTGCTGGATTCCATGGTTCTCAGTCGCTTATGGACACGTTCATTGTGATCTCCCATCGAGCGCTCGTTGTCTGCCTGGCCAGGTTTCCTCTTGAAACTCTAAAAAGAAACAAATTAACACCATGAACTTCAAGAGAGGTGTAACCCACCACTAATGAGGACAGCGCTCTAACAAGGAGAAATTGAGTCCTGCCTATTTGTTGGTTAATATTAAGACATTTAAATAAAGATTTAAAAGTAGAAACGAACCTGCGTATTTTTCATGCTTTGCTTCTGAGAAGCCATCCGGGCCATGCGTGTGGATTCATGGCCTT
This sequence comes from Taeniopygia guttata, assembly GCF_048771995.1. NCBI lineage: Eukaryota > Metazoa > Chordata > Aves > Passeriformes > Estrildidae > Taeniopygia > Taeniopygia guttata. The sequence goes on from NC_133027.1 coordinate 37,928,189, forward strand.
CTGACTGATTTGCACTTGAAGCTCCAGTTCCACTTTCCTGAAAGAAAAAAAAATATTCAAGTGTAACTAAAAATAGAAACTACTGTAAACAAACTCCAGATGTTAAACTGCAATGCTTTGCTACATTCTGTTCTGAATGACCAATGGCTCATAACTACAAGTATAATTCTTATGGATAGCATACAAGCCACTTCTACAGTTCAACAATTATCCTAAACTTACCTTTATAGCACTGAAAATGCAGGGTATCTACATGGTCTTTAAGGTTTTTTTCAGTGAATTTATAACTGGTATAAATTAAGGTCTTATACACAGTTCTTAAAACCTATGGCAGCAGTTCCCCGATTTCAACTTGAAGACATATTCATAAATATAGCATTTTTTAACTCAGACACTTCCACATAATTTACCTCTTTAGACTGGTCTCTTTCTGATGCTTCTCCAGCCAGCTCAACAGCACTGTCACTCTGCAGATTTTCTTGCCCAGTCTGCCCTTGTGTTTCATGCTCCATTCTTTCCTCAGCCTCAGGGATCTCTTCATCCATCTCTGGATTACCTTTATCCTCCTCTTCCTGAAATAACATCAGATTACTTTAACATTCTAAAAAACATTGAGAACTGTGTGTTATTGAAAGGCGCTTAAAGACAAATACAGTTATAAGACACAGTCAGGATGGCTTAACAAAGCCATTCTGTTCAACTGGATACATCTTTGATGATGATGTAACTGGCCTAACAGATGAAGAGAAGGCAGTGGATGCAGTTTCTCTGGATTTTTAGTAAGGCTTTTGATAGTGTCTCTCACAGCATCCTTTTGGACATGTTGTCCAGCTGTGGGATGAGTGGATACACAGTGTGCTGGGTGGATTCTAGGGCTAAAATAGTAGTAGTGAATGGGATTTCATCTGGTAACAGTCACCACTGCTGTTCCTTGAGTTTCAGCTCCAGGACTAGTCCAGTTCAATGTATTTATCAATGATCTTGATACAGGAGTTGAATGCTTCATTAGCAAGTTTGCTGATACAAACTGGGAGGTGCTGTGGGCTCTCTTGAAGGACAAAAGGCCCCTTGCAAAGGGATTTGGATTGATTGGGGTAATGGACCATCATTAAGGGGATGAAATTTAACAGAGCCAAATGCTGGATTCTGCACCTAGGAGACAGTAACACTGGGCTCAAGCATAGACTGGAAAGAGGAGTGCTTGGACAGCAGCCCTGCAAAGGGATTTGGCGATGCTGGCCTACAGCAGGCACGGTGTGAGTGAGCACTGAGCCCTGGCAGCCCAGAGGGCAATCCTCTTCCTGGGGTGCATCAAACAAAGCAACACCAGCTGATCAAAAGAGGTGCTGACTCCACTGTATCCAGCATTAGTGCATCCTCACCTGAGTGCAGTGTGCAGTTCTGGGCCCCACAAGTTAAGAAGGATGTGAAGGTCCTTAAATGTGTCCAGATGAGGACAACAAAGGTGGTGCAAGGGCTGGAAGCAATGTCCTATAAAGAGTGACTAAGGAATTTGGGCTTTTCTGCTTTGGAGAGAAGGAGGCTGAAGGGTGGCCCCATTGGTAATCTACAACTTCCTGAGGAAGGGACATAGAGAGGTGCTGAACTCTTCTCCCTGGTACCGAGTGATAGGATGCATGGGAATGGTTATTAGGACTTTAGTACCACTTCTTTACTGAGAGGGTGGTCAAACACTGGAAAAGGCTTCCTAGAGAGGTGGCCAATGCCCCAAAACTGTCACTGTTTAAGAGGCATTTGGTCAATGTGCTTAATATTATGCTTAAATTTTTGTTCAGCCCTGCAGTAGTCAGGCAGTTGGACTAGATGATCACTGTAGGTCCCTTCCAACTGAAATAGTCTGTTCCATTCTAACACAAGGCTGAGGAGGCAAGCAGGGACACAGCAGAAACACATTTTTAATAAGCCTAGTTCTTGTTATCTTGATAAAGACTGTACTAACATTGTATCTATTCAATGTCAACTTTGTTTTAGAGTATCACAGAGCTCATCCATTTCTTAAATCTCATCTAAGGCAATTAAAAGAAAAAAAAAAAAGAAAATCACACTTTTATTTATTACACTGTACCTGAGGTTGAAGGCCTTGGTCTTCATTAGGGATTCCCTTATCTTCAGCAGATTCTTTTTTTTTCTCATCAGGTGGTTGTGACTCTTCCTCTTCTTCTTCTTCTGCATCCTCAGTGTTCCCTGTCTTTTCTTCTTGATCATGAGCATCTTTGTCTCCTTCATCTTCCTTCTCCTCTTTGTCTTCAGAAATGCCTTCTTCAGCTGCTTTTGCATCTTGATAATCTTTTTCTGTCTCACCAGTATCCTCTTCATTCTGGTCTTCTGTCTTCTCTGCCTCATTTAAATCTACAGGTTTCTCATCTATTTCAAAATCATTCTCTTCTTCTGGATTTAAAAAAAAAAAAAAATCAGAAAGGTATATAAAACTTTCAGTGAAGTATAGAGACAGTGAATATTACAGATATTTGAAATAAAACTGCCCAGCCTATCAAAAACCCATAAAATACTCACTTCTATACACAGAATCTGTGTTTTCTGTAGCCAGATAATTCCCTTAAGTCACATTTGATTTCTATCTAGCAGTACAGCAGGAAGAATTCCTAGTAACTTTCTTTAACATATTATTCCTGAGGGCCAATTGAATTTTAAGAGTACAAATACTTGAAGGTATAATAGAAAAAAAAAAAAATGAAACCACAAAAGCAACTGAACAATGAAATAAGGAGATTCCAGCCTAAGTTAGGCTGTATCACTTGGAAAACATGAGAAAGCATGGTCCACAGTGTGCATGAAAAGGAGGCAAAGGAAAGTGTTGTAATGCTGACTTCTTGCCTGGCCTGCATTTGGTATGTTGGTATTTTGATGCACAAATGAATTTGCAGCTTCTTGATGGTTATGATGGTGGTTAAGAATCCTACCACCATCTCTCTCCTTTCTGCAAACAAAAGGGTTCCTGATCTGATTGTCCCCCTAATGTCCATATGGCTTTCATCTAAGAATCTGTAGATTTTCAGCTGTACCTTCATCCTCCTCATCATCACTCTTCTCATTACTTTCCAGATTCAAATTATCAGGAAGGTCCAAAGGTTCAACTTCAGGCTCCTTTTCCGGCTGGCCATGATAAGGATCTACTTCATTGTCATCATACTCACGCTGTCAGCAAAAGAATGGGGGAAAAAATAACAGCCATGGACTAAGTGGGAGGATAGGCAAAGGTAAGAAACAAGATACTACTGTATTCTCTAGGACAAAAAAATACTGGAAACAGTATTACATTCTGATCAGTTAAAAGTGGATTTCCAGTGCTACACATACTCATGCATGAAAAGCATAAAGATTAATTTCAGCAAATGCATTTACATAAATTTGTGGTACTTACAACCAGCATGTTTTGTGTTCAAAAGCCAATTTTCCTAGCTGAAACATTCTACACAGAATGTGCACTCTTGGAGATGCTAAATGTACACTTGCATACTAAGGTGTTTCTGTTGCTAAACACAGAAGAACTAGAGCTTAAAGATTTGTCCATCAAACACCAACTCAGTGTAAAGCCTGTTTTGGAAGCCATTACAAGTTCAGGGTACTGCAAAAAAAAAAAAAATCCTTTCTGGAATATGAATCAGAAAATGAACGTGTATTATCATGGATACAGTATGGTTTACTTTTGCCTCTGAAATGAACTAACTTTTTTTCAAGGTACTTCACTATTAAAAAAAGCATTTAAAATTCTCAGAAACACATGGCATGAACAAAAGAGTGTGGTTTAACAGAAAAATACTCCATGTAGTCCAAATAATTTTTACCTCATCAATTTGTTCATGGATTTTCTCTTTATTTCCACTGTCCTCTTCCTGTTGCTCTTTTTCCTCATTCTTGGGAGGCTGTTTTTTATTATCCTTGTTTCCTGTCCCCAGATTGTCATCTTTTGCAACGAGCTCTGAATCCTCCTATTAATAAATCCAAAAGAAACTCAATTATTTTATACACTTTTCAAAGTCTCTGTGACACCATCTTCTACAAAAAAAAAAAAAAAAAAAAAAAAAAGACAACACTCAACAGAGTGTTAACTCTGAAACTCCATGAAATTATCCCCTTCTAGCTATTAGAGGCAATTCCCATTCTAGGTCACATTAAGCTAGCAGAGTTCAATTCCTTTGATACTTTTTTCTCCCACTCTGTTCCTTATTACCTCATCCATTCCTGGTCCAGTTTCTTCTGTTTTACTGCTAGCATCTTCATCATCATCGTCTTCATCATCCCCCCAGAGCCTTTCATCTAGTTTATCGTCAGCTTCAGCATTATCAAGATTTCCCATCTGCTTATCCAATTCCTCCTCTTCATCTGAATTTTCCTCATCTTCTGTGTACAGTTCAGAATGTGTTTCAGTACAGAAGAGAGAAAGCTAATGTTTTTGTTAACTTTAGAAGCAAATAAGCAATCATACTTTGAATCTTAATTTTATCACCCCATTCAGTTAATTGATATATGCTGAAAAGGACACACATGCACATATTATAGGAAAGCATCAACCATTACTGCACTGATCTATAACTTTTCTTAGAAGTTTGCCAGAGCTGAAGAACCAAACCTTTTTTCTCCAATTCTCCATCATGCATCTTTCCTTCAAAGTCTTCAGACATTTCAATTGCATTGTCCTCTCCTTCAATGTCTGGTTTAGAATCTTGATCCTCTTTCTCATTCTCTTTTCCTTTTTGAAAACTGTCTTCTATCTAAATCATTGGTAAAGCCAAAAATTACAATGGATCTTGTCTATATATTAAAAGCTTCACAAACACACACAAACATATTATGATATTAAAAGTATCACAACAATATTTATAAGCTGATATGCAAAGATAAAAGCCAACAGAAATAGGAGACTGAAGATAATTTCATGTTTCTTTTTACCTAAGACATCCACATCATGGATTTCAAGAGCTTTTTCAGCTTCACTTCAATTAAACAAGATCAATCCCAAACATTTACCTGATCTTCGCTTTCTATTTTGTCGCTCACATCCTTCTTGCCTTCTCCTTCTCCAATACCACCATCCTCATAGTCATGGAACTCTGTTGCTCCTTCTCCTGCTTCATCTTCAAGTAACTCTTTTGGCAGACAAAATCCCTGCAAAGGTGAAAAGAAACTCAAAATCTTCCTCAGTAGTAAATACATTTTTCAGCTTACTTTCTACTCAAGACTTTTACACATTAACTATATGCTTGCCATATATCCACTGTTACCTCTAATAACTTACCTTCAGAGCAAGCTCTGTAAAAATGCTGGTTAGAACAGAAAGCAGTTTTCCAGTACTCCTGTGAGATGCCAGTGAAATGGTGAGGTAGAACAGAATGAGGTCTGAATATTTGCACAACATGGGCTTTAGACGCACCAGCAAATAGCAGGACTGGTTGAAGAACTACAGTCAAAACAAGAAACAGGTGTCAGTCCTTACTTGTACTTACTGACATGCACCTCAGAGAGGCTCATGACCGTGACTGAAAACAGATGCTCAAAGCAAAATATAAGCAGGTGAGATTAGGTACAATTTCTAATGTTTCTGGAGGTTTTTGTAGATCTTTCACAAAAACTTTGTCTTCTCACTACAGGAATGTCTGGCTTTTGCACCACAGACGACTACCTTTATTTGTCCACAGTTTCTCACATACTTCTAAGTACTTCTCCATAGTTCTAAGACACTGGGCAAGAAGAAGCAATGCACGTTTAACCACCAAAGTAGTTACAATTCCAGATCTCTTGAGACTCCTAAGCCAAAAATTAATGAAAATAAAAATTTTTACCTTATGTTTATATGAAGTGCAGTCTTCCCTGTAGGATTTCAGGATCTCCAGGAGTTCTGAAACCCCTAAAATTGCCTTCTGCACATGTAAAGCCTCCAAATCAGCAGAAAGATCTTCATCCAAAAGTTTAGTTATATGTCCAGCTTTAATCACATCAAGTAAGGCTGCATCCTCTTTGTTTGAAACACATTAAAAAAATGGAGATCAAGTCAGGCATTTCTAAAAATGTTACAGCAAGCAATCTAGAAATAGCCGCCCTGTTTAAATACATAATTTCTATTAAAAAAGCAATTTCTTGTGTATTAGTGAGTCTGACATACACTATTCAAGAAATTAAGGTTTGCATGGTTTAAACTCTTCTGCTCCCCACTTAAGTATATTGACAAACTTACCATTTTCCTCTGAAGATTTTTCTTCCTCTTTTCCACCTTCCTGTTTTCTCTCTACCAAACACTGAACAGCATACAGAACAGCACGGATAACAGTTTCCACTTTTGTTGAGAACTGCTCCACAAACTCTTCATCTGACTGTTGATTTCCTTTTGAACCATAACACAGGCAGTTTTACATGCTTGTAAATATCAGATTACAGGTTCCTATGTTTCCTTTATGCAAGAACAATGACAGCACTACGCAACTTTTACTACACAGTTCTACCAAAATCTCCTTGCTAATCCTGACCTACAACTACAGTGCAGGATCCATCACTAATAGAGACGGCAAAAAGATTATACCGCACAAATAAAGTCTGGACTAAATTTTGCAAGTTTTAATTTCATTAATTTTTGGATATCAGAAGGAACACAGGGCCACCTTCAGCAATAACTGAACAAATAAATTCTTGTGTCTCTACCAACATTACAAATCAGGTGGAGAAAAATGGTCCTTACCAATGCAATCTGACACAGAAGCAAGAAGCTGTGTTCTCCAAGCTGTGAAGTGTGAAGATGTGTTATTAACTTCTTCTTGTATATACTTTAGGCTCTTGATTAGGGTCATCTGATTTGCAGCTTCCATGACTTGCCCATTTGGAAGAAACAGGGACTCTACGCTTTGTAACTGGGCTGAGACTTCCAGCAAACAACTCACAGCTGATGTGCAAACTTCAAAGTCTCTCCTGCAACAGAAATACCATAATACTGAAAGAAGAACAAACAGTCCAACTTAAGATTAAACCTTTTCTCGGTCATGGATAAGGGAGAAGCAGCATACCTCCATCCTGAAATTAAATAAAAGATTTGACAAAAAGCTTATATTCACACTGTTTGAAGCAGGGAGAAAATCAGAAGATTGTTATTAAATAGACTACAAATATATTTTAAAATGAAAATGTCTTCCTTAATTTATATTTTAAATTCACCTCATTAGCTAAGGAGCTATGGGGATAAAATCCTGAGAGACCAAAGACAAAGTGGGAAGCTGAGACAGAAATTTTTTTCACTTGTCAAGGGAGTGGGAGAAGACATAAATTTCTTTAAAGAGTCAGGCACTGCATTTTGCAACAAAAATGAACAGAAAAATGTTTGAAGAGCATTTGAACCCATTTTTCAATATATGCATAGGTGAAAATTTTCAAAATTACTTCATACATATTATGTGAATATAATGAAGAGATGTTCATGTGTAGAACTCACCAGGAATAAAAGGAGGTCTCACACGGCTGTTGTCTTACTCTGTCCACCTCTGCTTTCATGGCCTTCACATTTGCTATCATTGCAGTCAATTGTGTAGCTACCTGCAGCCACAACTGATCCTTATTTCGCATCCTGCATCCAGGAGGCAATTGTTCAGCTGTTACTGGAGACAAGAGTTTTAGATCTGAGGGAATCAGGTCAGGTATCCCGGCAAGAACATTTCCCATTTCAGAGACTGAACACTGAGGAAAGTTGGGTTTGACATCGGTCCTTTCACTGTCATTGCACCTGGCTGACTCTTCTTTTGGGCAGCACTGGAGAAACCAAGACAACTCCTCGAGAACCATCACACACTGCATGCAAAGTTGCTGCAGTCTGTCCGTCCAGCGTTGAATACTGTCTTGAGGAGGAAATGCTGCATTGTATTCTCTGTCACCAGTCAACCTAGAATCTATCTCTTGTATACAACTCAGGAGGTTCCTAGTTTAGAAGAAAGAAAGTGAAGTTATAATCACTGAGTTTTATGTTGTACTTCCTTTTTAAAAGCTCTACCTTTAACTAACTTATTTTTTTTTTAATCTAGATAATAACTTCTCCTGGGAAAACTAAAACAATATTTTTTTTTAAAAAAAGGTTGGTTAATCAGTGATTTTTTTTCCCCTCCCTGAATTATGAAATACTGCAAAGCCCTTGAAATCTGATTTGCTATGAAAGTCATAGTAATGCAGATAAATGTTCTGAAAGTTTTACTATTTCTGTGACTGTAAAGCTGAGGAGTTTGTTTAGTTGGGATTTTCCATTTATTCTTTTTTTTTTCAAGTTTCCTGGGGTTAGAATAGATTTTGCACCAGAAATCTCCAGTCCAGAATTCCTTCTCTGTATAAAGGTACTAGCTCCTAACCTGACTTCTTGAAGTTTTTTGGACTACAGAGTGCTAAGCACAAACATGCTCAACAAAGGTGGCATTTGCAATGACTCCGATGACTCAAGCAATGAAATGAAAGATCACATAGAGTAAGAAAGATCTTTCACATGTTTCCTTTTGCAGTTTTGACACAACATCCAGTATTGTCCCACCTTTCTAGAATTTTTCTTTGTAAGCTGTTGGTGCTTTATTTATTTAGGCTCAAAATATCATCCAGATCTTTTATTTGCCCCAGGTCAAGCCAACAACTTGAATGTAAACAACATTAACATAGGCCAATACCAAATGAGAGAGCTATAATAATCTGTAAGTTTAATGTTTTAACTGTGTAATTATCTACAGAAATTAGTTCACATATATCCTCACTTGTTCTACAAAATTATTTTGGTTTTAAAATACTGGCTGCAGTGGTAGGATAAATCTTTTCTATCTAGGCTTAATTGAGGGGAGGAGAAATATAGGGAAGCAGAGTAAAAAATTGTTATTTTCTTCTGCCTTATTTTCTGTCTTTCTTGAACTGATTTGCTTACTGTCAAAACTTCTTTTCAACATTTCAGTGTTGGAAGATAGAAAATACCTGAGTAAGATCCACTGTTCTGTCAATGCAGTAAGAGATCGCCTCTGTCTCACAAGCATCTGCATGAGGTGTGCAGTGAACCCTTTGCAGCGTTCAATGCTGCCTAGTCCAATATCCTAAACGAAACAAAGATAAAGTGGGAAGGAACAGTTAGATCAATGAGACAACAGCAGTCTCTGTGCCTCCATTTCACTGAGCAGGCTGAAAGATTATGGTTTAATTGAAGAAGTCTTAATATGCAGCCCAGAGTTACAACTATTAGAGTTTCTGCATCTTCCATATATCCTACATGCAAATTTGCCTTTCAAGTAACTTCTGCAACAGTCACTCACATTACATTTTACTCCACTGCAGCAAATCTTTTCAGGAATTCAGTTCCAGTATTAAATCTACCTTATGTAAATAATGATTAAAATCTGAAGATTTACCAGCCTACATTCATGACCAATGCTACAACCATTCATTTTACCAGATATACTGACAATTACTTTCACTCTTTTCATTAGAAGTGGTCATATCTTAAAGCTTGGAATAAATGGTCACAACACAGAGCATAACTGATCACAGTCACATTCCACTATTTGTATCCAGTATTAGGTGTGACTTTGGTAAGATCATGCTGTAAAACAAGAGGTAAAGCATAGTGAGAGGAAGAACGGCTGGAAAAGGTGCTATTTTTCTGAAATTCTGAAAAAGTGGTTCTGGTTTGGCAGAGCTCATTTGTCTATTCTACTGGTTTTAGACCAATCTTTAAATGAAGAAATATATTAGCACTTTTTGTGCTGGACACAGACTCCCACTACGCCCAATTGTAAATATCAACTGATTTCTTCAAGAACACCAAGTAACATTGGGATTATTTTCCTTACAAGTTTGGATTCAGTATTTCATGAGTATCATGAGTGCACAAAAATTAGGCAATTAGGGATCTGCTGGGATGAAAGATACTGTACACTGAACAGATCATTAACTTCTTTCCCTAAACTTATTTTGTCCCTACAAAAAGGGAAAGAGATGGAAGTATCATATTTAGCACCATATTACACAACACTGCATTATCTCCCATTACTTTTTTACTACTGGAAATTTCAGTCCAAGTTGGTAAAATGAAGTTAACAGAACTAATATTCTGGTTTTACTTTGCTGGTTTTACCTTGGCAGGTGCTAACAAGGCTGTCTGGAGCCGAGAGTGACGTGCAAGTGACCGATAGAAATACTTCTGGCATCCATCCCAGGCAGAAGAAATCTCTGCCAGCAACCTGGCAGAGCATAGAGAAGTATGGTAATAAAAAGCACCTCAGCATGCTGGAGCCACCAGGTCAGCTCTTCCACACAATCATTTTGCCTGAAATTTGTTGTTTTGAAAATGCATTGATCTTGCAATTCTTCATTTTCTCTAAAAATATTCTAGTTTTAAGAATTAAAACCATTTAGTTTTAAAAATAAGTTTTAAGGAAACCCTAAGGCAATAGCAGCGATCTCTATTTTTGAATACCATTCAATGCTTTAGTAGTGATATTGTTTTTCTTCATCCCCATGTAGCTAAATCCAGTTTCATACAGAAGCCTTTCTTTTCACCCTAATACATAAACTAAACGCTTACATCACAGAACAATAACCAGCATGTCTCAATGACAAAAAAGCACTCATGGACAGAAAAAACAATTTTTAAAAAATCTGAAAGCTTTTTCCCTAGGAAAGCTTTTCCAGTAATGCCCACTTTGAAGTGTATGTATTTTCTCCTGAAATATCCCATTATTTAACGAAGAAATCCCTGAAAATCACAGCTCACCTTCAATAAAATCATTAGCAGTTTACGCTCTAATATACTGCTAGCAAAGCATCCCAGACAGGCTGGACAGTGGAGGGCTAACTGAAATCTAATTCATGGAAAGAATGAAACTGAGGGTACAGTTGGTAAAGGGCAAAAATAGAAAAAAAAACAAAATTAAAAAAAAACCAAATCCTTGCTCAGTTGTACATACCAAACTGAGATGTAACGGGAGGAAGGGAATATGCAAAATCCTAAATTAATTACTGTCCAGAAATACTCCAGGTATTACAGCTGCAATTCACACCATCAGAGGGTAAGAAGTCCTGTGTACATACGTGGCATCCAGTTCATGAGTACAATCCACTGCTGCCAATGCACTACACAAGTCCAGTGGACGGAGGTAGAGAACTTCCTGGCAGTCTTTTGAGCGGGACCAAGACAGACCTTTCCGGTACGACAAACCTGCAACAGTATTTCAGCACACATCCCTTGATGCCCTCATTTTTTGTATGAAAAATGTCACTCACACAGTTGGTAGTAAGACATCAAATGTTCTTATTTCAACAAGCCTTTGAACATGCTACAAGTTTTGTAATGTAAAAACACATTGTAGATGAGCTATCTTGAGCTGAACAACACAGCTGAAGTAAGACTAATGTAGACCTGTGTACATTAAGGACTTTTCACTGCCCCATGTCTTTTAAGAAAGCTGAGTTAGGGATCATTTTTAAGACATGAAAAGGCTGATGAATGAGGAGGGTAAAGGTGTTACTTTACATCATATTATGGTGGGTTTAGATATATTGGCAAAGATAGTAAAATGCTCAAGAACTCTACTTTTAAATCAATCCCATTTTTAGTGGAAGCTCACCTGTTTTAGCAAGGCTTTTAAAGAGATCTGACAAAGCCCGTTGCTTTTGCATCTGAATATGCTTTGCCTCTGATTTCTGCTTCTCCTTAGTTGCTGTCTGATCAAATGTTAAACTTTGCAGTTCAGTTACAGAAACAATAATACCACCTGTATAGAAGACAGCAGACAATGGTATGAGATCGTAATTTTACTGCACACAAAGCAGCTCTAGGAAGACAACTATATATCTGCACTTTTTTCTGATTTGTTCCATTTTTGTTATAGAGGTCAACTGTGGTACGGAAATCACAAAAAAACTAACCTGTGAACTGGTCGAGATTTTCCACCAGGTTTAAGAATGAATTATTTTCTGTAACTGCTGTACACATTTTCTTCATTTTCTTTGTCAGCTTAGACAGACGGTACTGAAGAGATTCTGTATGAAATGTAATGACACCCTGACATTCTGGGAGTGCCCTCTGAAAAAAAATGGAAGAAAATGATACACAAATACTCAAAGCTCTCATTTGATCCCTAGGAGTATATCACTTTTAAAAGAGGACTAAATTCTGCATTCATGTGAAACCCCAAAACATGCTAATGCGATTCTTTCATCAGTTCAGCACCAACACTTGAGAAAAGTCATAACACATGTATGTCAGTCAGACATTAGTTTTAAAAACAGTCAAGTAAATGAAAGGTGCTATGATCTTACTGTCTTAGGTGTTTGTCATTACCTCTATGAAAAAGGTAATCACTGCTTCAGGTCAGCTTCCTCTGCCTTCCCAGTTTAAAGGCATTAACCTAAATCACTAATATCCCCAGGGTGTCAGGTAAGAACACTCTCACTTACTTTCCACTAGACATGAATTTTGTTTTTAAAGAACAACAAAAACAGTGTGCAAGTAGAAATTAATAAATAACAGAATTAATTCCCTAGCATATTCAAAGATATGCAATTTTTTTTTGTTAAATTTCAATTGTTTGCATGCATCTTCTTTAAGGAATGAATACAACACGGAACTTCAAGATGTGAAACCAATAACCCTTTTAACTATCAGTAACAGGCTTACAAATCATTGACCAACAAACAAAACCTTCAATCAGACACATTAGATTTGCATTAATTTTCTCCCTCCTTGCTCTACCCTCCTGTAAAGGACATCAGCAAATCAGACCTGCTCCTGGTCTGAAGAAACTGAACAAAGCTGAAGGTAACTCAGCATTTCCCACTCCCCACCAAATTCTGATGGGTTACGATTGTCTCCTTGCATTTTGTTAATAAAAACTAATAATATGAATAGGAATCTCTTTCAGGAAGAAAATTACCTGACTTCCTCTCTGAGCTGGGCAAATTATTTAGAGACATACTAAACAGACTCAGTAGAGCAGGATTTACCATGGATCAGCTTGTCCAAGGCCGATGTTCAACAGTTCACAAACTGTCAGTCAACAGCAAATATATGACAATATAGTGCATTCCCTCTTCAGTATCCAAGCCAAAAGTGGTTTAGTATTTAATGAGAGCTCATATACACACAAATCCTACAGCTACATCATTATTTGTTTGGGTCCTTGTTTAGGAAAGATTTGGGTAATAATAATTTCAATTCTCAGGCTATTTTGCTTCACTAGTAGGGAAGTAACAAATTGCTGCAGACAATATGTAAGCTAATGGGAGATGAAATGTGTAACAGCCTCATCTCTGGGTATCAGAGCACAGATATAGTGCAAAATCAGTACAGACCATGCTTGCCATTTCATGCTGCATTCCCACCAATCTGCAGTGTTGCATAACACTGAACACAAGACCAAAAAAGTTGGTGATCTATTCAACAGATCTGACACTTACATAAGATTTTCCTGCATAAATCAGTGAAAAGTAACGTACAGACAAGCATAGAGAAACTGTTCTTCCCACACTTAGAATAACTAATTCAGTCACCTTGGCAACATCTGTTCTAGCAGACAGAACCTTTCTCAATGTGTTGTTTAGCCTCTGAATTTTGGTTTCTTTATCGTCAGATTCTTCTTGCTTTTGCATGCAGTCCAGCTGCTCTTCCTTACCAATTTCCACCAAGGCAGGCTGACATGGCTCATCCAGAACAACTTCAAACTTCTTCATGAATTTGAAGAGAGTTCTAATTACCAAATGAAAGCAAAGAAGTTACTGAGTTTCGTAATCCTGGAAATCTCTCAGCTGCTGGAAATAAATGTTTTCACTGTGTTATGAGCAGAAGAAAAATTTCTGCATTCAAATGTAACATCATAGGGAAATAAATCTAGAAGGAAGGTTTCAAAAGAGGGAGCTTTATTTTAAATTCTAAATTACCTGCGTATTTTTTCAACTGATTGCTTTATAGCCCAGAAGCTGACATCATTCCACCTGGAAATCTTCACAAATTCCTATTAGGAAAATAAATAATCCATGGGATTACTTATGTAAATGAAATTAAGTATTTCCACATCAAAGATGATCTTTAAACATAATCAGCTACAATGAACTGGTAGCCTTAAAATGCAGAACATTTTAGTAAGTGAGCAAATTATTGCCCAGGCATGTTATTAACCTATATATTTGCACTGCATAAAAAACTGCTGCATATCCAGATATTGTGAAATGAACAGGGACTTCACCCCTGGGTAGAAACCTTCATGGACAAAGGGCACTGATCAAACATTAAAGTTTTCAATCAACCCCTCCCCCACCTCAAGAATTAATTCTTGCCAAAGAAAATGTTAAGTCTAGTAGGGATTTCAGTGGCCAACAGAACTATTATAGACAAATTCAAATAATATCTGCTCCACTGTTCCTTTGATTAGACCAATACATTGTCTGAGCCAAGTTTCCTTTTACCTTAAGTTCCTTTTCTATGGGCTGACGAAGTTCAGTGACTTTGGCCTCAACACACTCTGAAAACTGCTTATAGTAATTGTATAGATTCCACAGGATGCTGCACAGAACATCTAGAAGGGGTAAGGGACAGATAATAACAATAATAATCATCATCATTATCATCATGATCCTTCTTTTACAAGAGGGCATTTTTCAGTATCATTACAATAAATACACCCCAGTTCTTTTGGGAATCTTAGCAACACCAAAAGATGGAGTAAATTGGCCAACAGGAAAACAGTAAAACAGCCCAATTGGCTTGTTTTTATGAGCTCAGTGACCTGTTTGGAAAGTATGGAACACATGACTGCAAGATTGCTGTACAGATAACTCATCAGAGGTAATGCTAACAACTTACCCTTTTCTGCTACTTGAGGCATCAGCAAGACATGGCAGTGGAAAACCAACAGTACTTGGAGCCGTGCATGGAACTCTCCCAGAGTAGAGCCTTCAATGAAAGCCTGTAATGTGCTGACCAGTGTTTTCAGATCCATTTGCTCAGTTCCTGAACATTGCACCAGAAATTTAGAAAGAAAGTGAGAGAAAACAAAAAAACCCTAAAATATCTGCTTGAAAATTATTGTCTGGTCTTTATAACTTTCAATTAAATATTGCGTCTCAATTAGAAAAAGTTCAAAACAAAATAGGAAAGGGGCAGAGAGGGGAAGAATTCTGATTTAATAATAAGTAAAACTAACAAGTGCCACGTTGGAAGAAATGAAAGGGAACAAGAAGTGGCATTAAGATAGAGACTGAGAAGGTCAGTTATATGTTGAATTTCGGAATCCATTGAGTATTTACAGAATACTTGCTATTCTCTATGAATTAATGGCTTTTTCAGTCATGATAAGCAACAGAACCAATAAGTCACTGCCAGTTCCTTAACCCCCCAAAGTTATGAGGACAGAAATAGATCAGAAGAATCTCGTAGAGAATAGTGCGTCTTTAGAGTATTATCTGTGGAAGAAGACATGTTGTCCTCTTGGAGATATAATATAACTGAAGGAGCTGAAGATCATCAAGTGCATTAAGTAGTCATGAGACTGGAAACTTGGCCTCAAGCCAGAGGATACTGCTTTCATCTTTACAATTCCATTAAATTTGGGGGAGGAAAGGTGCTGCGCCTTATTCCCCTATTTTATGTAACATAAACTTGTGCAGACAGATTTGCTAAGAACAGTATGTACCAAAACCTATTTACTTTAAGAATTCTTTAGGCTTTATACAGAATGTTAAAAGCAGTTCAGCTGGGATATGAATTATGCTTTCTGTAGCTAAAAAAATGAGGTGCCTTTTCCAGTTGCAGATGGAGGCCTCCTACCCTCCAAATCTGTTTGAAATGTTTGTATATGCATGATGTACAGCTATCACAATTCTACATTCTGTTAGATGCTTTTTACAGACATCTTTTCCTTACATCGCAACCCAGGCCCTATGAGACACATGTGGTTTCAGAAATATATACAAAGTTCACTCACATGGAAAGTTTTTCATATGGAAAACCCTACACAGGCATGGAACTTACTGTAGGGCAAAGAACTATACCTGAAAATGCATTGTCATATTCTGGCATTTAGGACCTTAATCATACATCCTTAGTAATACTAGAACTGCAGCACATTTATTTTAAGGCAAGCACTTACCTTCTGTGTTTGCCTCTGTCTGGTCTTGAACATACTTCTCAATCATCTGATAGATTGAGAACCAGTGCTTTGTGGATTTCTCCACATGCTGCTTCATAATATTGTCCAAACTTACTGACCAGCAACTAGAAACAATAAGAAAAGGGAGAGATAAATCAAAAATATCATGGGTACTTTGGGTTCAAAACAACCAAAATTTGTTTTCTATTTCTATTAAACTAATGGAAAATTTAGCAGGATAGAAGAATCTGCACATAAACTTAATATATACAATCAACTTCTGATGATCACTGTTTTGCTAATATTATTAAATATGAGAGAAGAAAAAAAGAGAGGGTGAAGCAAAATCCATCAGAGGCAAGTTCAAAAGTTTATTTTCTCAGAAATTGAGGTAGACTTGTGAATTCCTGATTGTGACATACTATTGTGGCTATAAAAATTTATATCCTGATTGTAGCTATAAAAATTTTACATGATCTTACACAGAAGACTGGACAATAATTTTTAAGGACAGTTTAATGATGGTTATTAAACAGACAAAACCCTGCAGGCTCAGGAAACCCTAGGATGAAAACAGGAGAGCACTAGTAAAATATTGTTTCTACTTCTCCTGAGGCAAATACATAGAGTCACCACAGCCTGGATGTGCTCATTCTGA
Source organism: Taeniopygia guttata (assembly GCF_048771995.1). Lineage (NCBI taxonomy): Eukaryota > Metazoa > Chordata > Aves > Passeriformes > Estrildidae > Taeniopygia > Taeniopygia guttata. The sequence goes on from NC_133027.1 coordinate 37,944,968, forward strand.
TCCACTACAGATCCTCATTGGTGGTCTCTTTCCCCAACATTTTCACCATGACAGACACACAGAAGCATGTTCTAAAATTAAGGCAACTCTGTATTGGAACGTGGCTCCATGTGGAGATGAAAGCCTACAGTGTCTAAGGAAAAGCAGCATGGAAGCACAATTCTTACTTCAGCTCCAATCTTCGCCACTGAATAATCAGCTGTGTGACCAGATCAAGATGCTTCCGCAGAGACAAGGCTCGACAAGCATTTTCCTCCCAGTCCTAGAAAACAGAAGTTCCCCTTTACACAAAGCCAGAAATTAGTCACTGCCTGGCAAAACTCATTGCATTACTCTGGGTTACTGGGTTCTTGCTCTTTAAACTTTCAGCATGGAGCCAAGTTCACTTTCCCAAATCCTGACAAGCAGACAGCTTTTATGGACTGTGTTTGTAACACGGAACCAAATATAGGTAAGGAAATACAGAAGAGAAAAATGAACTTTCCCGTAGCCTTCTTCATACCTGTGCCTTTGCAAGAAGAATTTCCAAGCCATTCAGAAACTTTGAGAGAGGACTAGAAAGTGGAAAACTCCGGATTCTGTCCATCACAACTAACAGCTACAAAACACAACCAAAACCATTCAGCCCCTTAGTAACTGCACTTCAACAGAAAAAGCCATGACATTGAGTTAACTTCTATGAGCATAACTGACCCTCACAAGAGATAAGAATTTTTTCTTTTTTACACATTTTTAAGTTGCTTTCTCAACTTATTATAAGCTCACTAGGAGTTCAGTAAGGCCAATGCACTTATGGAAGGGAGCACAAATGACCTAATGCAAAGATTTCCTATGGAATCTGGGTACCCCAAGAAATGTAACCTGAAGACAACATACATGCCATAAGAGGGACTAAAAATAATTATTCTAAGGCATTATGAAAGACAGAACTTCAGAGAAAAACTGAGTAGAAGCAGCAAAACCTCTGGGATCTTTGAGCTATGGCAGACTGAAGATTGCTTAAAACTCTAAGTTCTGACTTGGCAGAATTCCACTAAACATTTCATGATTAAAATAGAATGGCTATAATACACACAGCAATACCTATACCTTTTATGAATAAACAGGTATGACTTTTAAACATCTGCATAAGTAATGCAACATCTAGGCAAGCATATCAATATGTATGCACATATCTATAAACATATTCACACATAAATGCAATCCTAAAATGCTCCAGTTTGTTGAGGTGTTTTTACCTGCACAAGTACAGGATGCTCTGGCCATTCCTGCAGTAGTCCATTTATTTCTTTTGCAAAATTGTCAAGTACAGGTTGGCACTGTCGGACTTGCTGAATATTGGGATGCTGATAGAAGTCATATGGGCCATCTTGCTGCAGCACAAGATCTGAAGTCACCTCCTCAAAAAAGGTATTGTGAAGAAGAGTGCTCAGCAGAAGTTGGCTTCCCAAAAGACTGTCATTCATTTCAGCACCTAGGAAGCAAGTAAGGAAGACATCACAGATGCTATTAGTTCTTTTTTTCAGTTGAATAGATAAAGTTAGGGTTTTTTTTCCCTGTAATCCAATCCTTAGCATGTTATCTTTTACAAGGATATAAGATTATAACACCGGAATAGTGAGACAGAGTATGGAACATGAGACATACTTAGAGTTTATATTCTCTATTTTATCAGACTTTTTTATGAAAGTTTAAGCGTCGTAAAGACAGGCTGTAATCCTGTCATAAGAAAACAGTTCCTCTGTATATAAATTTACATCAACGAGATACTACTATAAAGTAAGGCTCTATGAAAAAGTTATCCAACACTCAAAAAAAACTCCCATGTACATTACGGCTCAGGTGCAAACACAAAAATAAGGTACTGTAGAAACAACAGCCTTTATCTGCTTCATCTTAATTGCATACATGCCTTTATTAGATCAGAACTGAAATGCATAGCTATGCTTTAACAAGTGATGATTCTGAGTTCTCACACATTGTTTAAAATATTTACACATGAAGTTTTTGCAAATTCAGGGTAGAAAAAAACCCCATGATACTTTTTCCTTTTTACTTTATAGACATAAGCTAATTTAAAACCATTCTTTAATGAATTTCATTGCAAAATTTACTTCTGAGTAATTTCTTCAAGTGCTTTATCTTCCACAAAACTATGCAGATTCTATGATCAAAATTTCACTCAGTAGCCAATACATTTTTAAACTGTGTTGGTCTATATTACCAAATGGAATCTAAAAAATGCAGAGAAGAATAAAAAAATCAAAGCATTTCACAAGACAATTCTAAACATGGAACAAATTCTCTGCAAAATGAATTTTCTGCTTTGTGCATTTTCCCCATAACAGGTGTGTTTCATGACCTGTAATGTGATTATTTTGAAACAAATCTTTACAAATCTAAACCAGCATATCTGAAATACTGCTAGCAGTCTTACCAATTAAAGGATAGAATTCTGACACCAGGCATGCACCAGTCTGATAGCAGGAAATAAATGTACTGAAATAATGCTTGGCTTGATGAGAAGGCAGACTCTGTTGATACCACAGGGATCGAGCAAAGCTTAAGCACAACTGCTGATGAACCTTCATTATTGTTTGCATAGAGCTCTTGGACAAAAGGGCTCTGTCAACTTCCAGCTGGTCTTCCACTGGATCTTCAGTTTCCATTTTTTCTTCTAGGCTTGGCTGAGCTGTGATATCTTCAAAGTCCTGCAAATTACATGATAATTAAAAGTAAATATTAATTTCTTCATTTAATGTCTCCTCTCCCTATCTCCTCTTTTGCTTTTTTTGGCATTACAATGACATGCTAATGATTTGCTGCTGGTACCATATAGACAGACTGCCAGTCTGAAACTGAACACAACTGTACAGAACATTTCATTGCAAAACTACAGCAGGCAAGAGTGTACTACAGTGATCCCTGAACTGCTGCCAACTAAACTCCTTTGCAGAAAAAGCAGCAGCAGCTGTGTCTGCTGATAAACCATCTCAACACTGTGTGGTTGCTTGAGGACTTGAAAAGCTCTGTCCCAGATGCTTTATTTAATCAAGGAGATCAGCCTTTTTCACACATAGTAGAACCTCAGATGACCTTACTTGCTAAAAAAACAAAATTCCAGCTTATAACAATAACTATATTATCATTAAGTTATATAATTTGGGATATTCATCCAAATCACAGTACAGTTCAAGCCTGGAAATTAATCCCAACAACATTTTTCAACCAGAAGATAAAATAAACCACAGGCACATAACTGAATACCTTATCAAAATCTACCCCAATTTGATTTTTGGTTGAAGAAAAAACTGCTTCATTCCTCATGTCATTTACAGCTTTTATTTTCAGGAGCAACTTCAGATGCAATTTTTGTGTTTCTTAACAGATTTACAGCTATTACCTTTTCATGAAAAGGAAATCTCCTCCTAAATTCTTCTTCTTCCTCCTCTTCCTCGCTCTGTCCTTTCCCGTGACTTTTACTTCTGTATCTGTACAGGCTACGTTCCATTGCCTCCTGCTCTTGGGCACGGCGCTCCTGTTCATCCCATTCATTTACGATCAACTAAGGAAACACAAAGCAAGATGGTCCTACACAAGTTATCATTTAAAATCATCTCCTATTCCATCAATGGGGCAGCATCTATTTTGCTTGGCTCTTCCCTCCTCTGTGGTTTACAACAGTAAAAATCAAAGCCATCTAACATTTGTGAACTGCCCTGTTAACAAACTAATGAGGAAAATGCAAAGACAATACACATCAGAGTACTTGACCAAGTTCGAGTCTCTTTTCTTAAACATTTAATAAATAAACTCTCAACAAAGTTTGCATTGGGGTGGGTTTTTTTTGTGTGTGTCCACTTCTGGGTTTTGTTCTTCGCTAATTATTACGGGCAATTGTTTCATGCCTTGATAAATTCAAAAACATTAATCCAGTATATTAGATTATCTTTTACAATTAATTGGGAAAAAATTAGAATATTTTAAATAACATTATACCAATAATTATCAAGATAAGGCTCTCTAAAGATCATCTAATCCACCCCTCTGCTATGGGCAGGGATAATTTCCACTAGACCAGGTTGCTCAAAGCCCCATCCAATCACTCTCAAATACTTTCAGGGTTGCAGCATCCACAACTTCTGCGGACAACGATACACATTTCTTCTCACCATACACATTTCTAAACAATTATTTTCATCCTCGATCTAGAGTTACCATCTTTCAGTTTAAAACTCTTATGCCTTGTTCTACGAGACTTGGTAAAAAGTCTCCTTCCCTCCTTTTTATAAACTGAAAAGCCACAAGGTCTCCTCAGAGACATCTCTTCCCCCAGCAGAACAACCCCAACTCTGTCAGCCTTTCTTCACAAGAGGGGTGTTCCAGACCCATGATGATTTCTGTGGCCCTCCTCTAGAGCTGTTTTAGCAGATCCATGTCTTCCACAGGGGACAAGCTCAGAGCAAGACACCCAGTTATGGGCATCCAGAGCTTACCCGACACAGATGTCTGAAGAGCTGCAGAGATTTCTGGTCCATTTCTCCTCTGGATAGTACATGGCATTGAAGATACAACAAAGCATTCACCAGGAGCTGCTCCAGAGTTGGGGAAGGCTGTTCAGCTACCTCAGATCCTCCCTCAGAGTGCTTCAGCGAGAACTTTTTAAGTCCATTAAGTACCCCAACTGACTTCACTGAGCATAAAACTTCTGCCCTAGCAAAGTAAGTGGGAAAGGCATGGCCAACAGAAGGAAAAGCCAGCAAAGAAGTGAGGAGGTTGCTGAGATCAGCTGGGCACACAGAGCTCTGCAGCACTGCATTCGCTTCAGAAGCCACTAATCGCATGCCATGCTGCAGCTGCAGGATGGCAGCTTGGAGGGGAATGATGGCATCAGGGAACACAGCGTACTCCTCTGCCAGGTGTTTTCTGAACTGATGGTGTGATTGTTGCCATGATGCCTCTTCATTTAACAGGTTCTGTACCACCTGCAGTGATTTAGGTCTCTCTCCACGGAGGAACTGCAGGAGACGGGCTAGCAGGTCTTGGACGGAGGAAATCCGTGCTATGCTGCTGATGTACTGGTGAGCCTCCTGGTATAAGCAATCATAGAGTGGAGCTGGAGGCCTGAAGGCCTTTCTTCTAGAAAGACTGCTTATCTGCTCCTTCAACTTTTGCATTCTTTCATGCAATTGCCTGTTAAGAAATTACATTGACCAGTTTAGACATGGAAATATTTTTTATACAAACTTGTTTAAATAGATCTAACATAGCAGATACAGGAAAAGATTAATCAGAAAGTACTCTGTTATTCTGTGTGAAACAGCAAATAAGGGAAAAACAAGGGACAGCCTTGTATAGATTTCCTCTCTCCCTGCCACTTCAACAAACTTCAAGTACTTTTTTCTTGCTACCTGACATCTCTGTGAACATCAAGAAAAAAAATAATATTATCACAAGCAATTGGTAAAACTCAGCCATTCAGAATGGGCTTTCAATTATTATCATTCCCTTTAAGCAGAAGCATGGAACTTCAGATCCTCTATGTGTATAATAATGAAATCAAAAATTCCTATTAAAAGTGGAAAATAATGAATGATAGATAGATTTTATCTTCATGTACACAGAACAGACCTGGAAGGCTGCAGAAAGGAGATAGCTCTCTTGGCTTAAAATTTCCTCCTCATGCTCCTCTGATAAAAGAGATGTACACAAAGCCTTAAACAAAGTAACAGCGGCTACAGATTCTGAATGACAACAGTGTACTCTATGTGGTAAGAAATTTAATTCATCCACAGCAACACAGGCAAAAGCTATTGCTAAAATACACATGTAGATTTCTTCCCAGTAATATCAGCTGAAGAACTTTGCAAAATAGCACTGGCATGTATAATGGCCTTGAGAAACTACAGTGATAGATAACTCATCTCATTTCAACTGATTGATAATATTGTCACATTTTAAGGAAAGTACTGTAATTCAAATATATGGCATAGTTTTTACTTCTGGGTATAGGTTCAACTTCATCAATATATGATGGCCACTGCTTTAATTGTTCTATTTTCAGCAGTTCAACGTGTACAGACAACTCCTTACTGCAAGTAAGAAGCACAGCTACTCTTTCTCTACCACCTCAATATGTAGATTGATACTTTAAAACCAGCAACTCTAGTTTCTACATAAAGAGAGAAAAATTGTAAAGCTTCAGAGCCTGAGCACACAAAGATGACATGTCCACTCTAAAAGAGATGGGTTGAGTGCCTGGGTGTTACCTGATATGGGGATGAATATATTTGCTGACTGTTTCATCTTCAATACTTTTTCCTGTATGCAGCTGGGATGAAAAATCATGTGTTTTCCATTCACACTCCAACTGGTATAACTAAAAAGGAAAGAATAAAACATTCACAGCAGTTCTGATTTTAGTAACCAAGGAGGTACATCAACTTCCTGGACATTAAAAGAAGTTCTAACTATATAGTTTAAAAATCATGACCAAGACAAACTCATCTGCATTGATTTTGTACATAACAAAGGTAAAAGCCAACTTGGCTTCATACTCACCTCTTCTTTTGAGTATTTGAGCTTGTATTCTCTTTTAACAGCTGGATCAAACCTGGTCTGTGGAATCCACATCTGGATCTGCACCAAGCCAATGCTCACCCAGAGGCTTCCTCGCCAAGCTGTCTCTGGTAACTCCTGAAGCCCTTCTCCATAGAACTGATGCAAGCAAGTGAGCAGAAGAAACAGGAATTCTTTAGGAAGTAATTCCTGATCAGTGATGCTTTCAAGTATCTTGAGAAGGTACTCATATGCAACAGGATCCTTGAGGCAGAGCTTCTCACAGCACTCCAAAAATTCTTCTTGAAGATCCACTGGAATCAGATCTACCAACGCAGAGAGCTGTCTGCCTAGCATTATTCCTTGCAGTTTAGCATCTGTGTGTCTGGAGAAAAAGGAATGAGAAAACATTTAAACACAGTGAGCAACCTTCTGTAACATGCTTGATTTAAATAACATATATGTGGAAGAGAGGTCTTAATACCTAAAATCTGCTATTGAAGAGACAGACAGGTTGGTCCACAGCACTGTGCTGACTTTGTGAAGCTGCTGTGCTCTCTCCATCCATTCTCCCAGTGTTACATGGGATGATGACAAGACAGGAAGCCCACTCACTTCCCACTGGCTTGTTTTGCTGCTGCTAGTTAGAATTTCAAAGCAGCACTTTGAGAAAACAGCACGGGTCAAAATGCCTGGGCCCTAAATCAAGAGATTAAGAGTTAGATTGTTCAGATGCAATTTGCTCTGACTATGCTAGAACTTACAATATTGCTTTAGAAAACTTGAATTAGTCAACAAGAGCATTCAGCCTAGAATTTGATTAGGTCAGAAGAGACAAACCTTCATAGACTGGTTCACATGGGATTTAGAGAAGTTGTTTTCTTCTGTTGTAGGCAGTGGCCTCCAAGTCAACCAGTAATCTGGGTCTGTGGTGAAAGTACTGCTCCAAAAGGATGCTAACACAGCATTAACTAGCTGAGATGACAGAAGAGACATTTCTTCAGGGGATATCTAAGGAGAAACAAAAACCTAAAGGTGAGAATAATGTACAGGGAGCAAGAGAGAATTAAGTACACACATGTACAAAGAAAGTATGATTCTGTTTTTCAGTAGGGATAGTACTACTGGATCTCTCAAAGATTCTTTCAAATTCACATAGCATTTGCTTGCATCTCCTCAATGAAGAGTAAACTTCCTGAGGTCAGCACTGCCTCCCGTCTGTGAAATATGCAGCATGTTTACAGAGCAAGTTGTTAGAATACAACTGTAGTCCATGACTGTGCAACCTTTTTTTACAATACACAAGGGTGCAGAGGCATGAAACAGGTAAAGCCATCTAATACTCTGCTCCGAAGCATTTAAGGTGAACGTGTTTTACTGTGCTTTGTGGGAACACAACCGCTGCATCATAAATATTAAGCAGAGTTATTAAATGTTCTACAGAAAATCTATCAAATGGCTTTATCAGTCTGTTTGATTTGCAACAGAACTAAAAATTTTAGAGGCATGGGAACAAATAAAGCATTATTCAGCATAAAATTACTTTTGAATACATAGATACAACCAGGCTGGCATCTGCCATCCAAATAATTTTCCTTTAGGTCACAGATGAGTGTATGGAACAATACTACCAAACAAAATAGTACAAAACTGTTTTATTTAAAACTTTGTTGTATTTTATCTTCCAACATTGTGTTTTAATTACATTTTCTCAAGGCTCGTAGTTAATGACCTTTCCTATTAAAAGAAGGAACAGCTTTTGTCAGGCAGACACAGAAAAACTACATGTCAAAAATCTTAGTGATATACGTATTTTGAAGAACCTTTGAAAACTTCAGGAAGATTAATGAAACTAAAGATCTGAATTAATTAAATTAAAATAAAACTTGTTCTTACTTCATTAAGGTGTAACAAGTGCCACAGTCCAGAGAGCTGGTGAGAAGCTGCTGGTGTCAACTTCAGAGAAAAAGCTATGAACTGAGCTAGATCTGAACAAATGCTTAAGGCTTGACTGCAGTTCTTCCTGTAGCAGGTAAAAAAAAATACAACCTAAGCAGTGCTTAAGCACGGCACATGAAATAAATCACTTGGATGTTGGAATACCAACCATGAGAGTTCCAACACCTGGATAGTAAAACAAATTAAGAACAGCAAGCAAAGTCACCAAAAGGTTAAAATGACAGCATTTCAAATGTTGGGGAAGAACACACACTCAAATAATACTCAAAACACTTGAATCCTTCAAAGTTAACAAAATCTAAATACAAGAAAAAGAGAGAAGTGTAATCTCCTGTAGCTAAAAGATCCACATTGAGAAAAACATACAAAACATTTGGGAACAAACCATTTTCTAGCGTTATAGCTTTTGTGAAAAGTCAGAACATTGCTAAATTCAAGAGTAAAACATGATTCTAAGAGTCTTGTTACACAAAAAATTATTTTCACTGAAATCCATAAAGCAATAGCTTTCTTTTAAGGAATAGTAAACCAGACTAAAAACAAATACACTTGGCCCCTTAAAACACCACTTACACTTCTTGAATTAATAATGTTAATTTAAACTATGATTCTATGTGTGTATAGTTTACACAAAAGGAAGCATGCGTGCTAGTCTACTTCCTTTGTCTCCAGGTCTAATTCTGTTTTTCTGCTGTAGCCCCCAGCAATACAATATAAACAGCTTCTGTAGATTCCTGATACCCATGTATTTGTGTGCAGCACAGATATATATGCCCATACACACAGGTGTATATAAATTACAAATACATACATACATGCACATGTAAAGCACCGAAGTTACAGCTTCTAGCTAGGAATTTGGAATATCATGCAAGGAATATAGGAGCTCTTTCTCCAAACTTCTTCTTACCTTCTTTCACAACCCTTGGCCACATAATCTGCTGTTAGTTTGTACTGCCAGAGCACCCCTATGTATTCCATTGAAGGCCACAGCTGAACCTGACTGCAGAGCTGGTTTAGCAGGGCAGGGTCTAACTGGTTGGAAATGTCTTCAGGAAGCCTTTCTTCTGAATAACTATATGTGACTCCTTCTGCTTTCAGCTGTGAATGCAGAGCTTTCAAAAATATCTGTAGCTGACCTGTTTGACAGAATAAAAGAGGCACATAAATGCATGTACTATGCTTCTTGTCAGTGAACATTTAATATCCTTTCCATCCGCGTACAAAAGAATGGAGATGGCAGAAATCATCCTGCTGGGCTCTTCCCAAGTGTTACCTACCCAGACTAACATCTTCTACATGATTGGCTCTTATTATCAGGCCATCAGCTTGCAGCAATGCTTTCTTCATCTTTATTCCTGTGGCAGCAATTTTCACACAGCACATTTTTTCCTGCCATCTACTTTCTCCACAGGCCAATCTTAGCTCCAAGATGTTCAGTGGTTTGCTAAGAGCTTTTAACTGAGAAAAACATTCCATGCCCAGTTTATCCTGGAAACAGGAAAAGGACAATTTGTTTCAGCATTGCTAACAAAACCACAAACAAGATTTGTGACTGCAGACAAAACTAACATTTCAAATTCATGTGCATACAAGTAAAGTACAAGTATATATAACCAGCCTGCAACAACAGCTTAAAAATAATATTTTAGTAGTAGCCTGATTCAATACAGCAGGAAGACTGAAATTAAAACAGGTGGCTACAATTTCTCCTTGTCAAGTTAGAGTTTTTTCCCTTCATGAAGAAGGGAAAATAAGAACCTACACAGATATCATGCAGACAAATAGTACTTCAACCGGGCACCTTACATAAATCAAGGGCAATAAATACACAAAATAAAAAAAATACCAGGAGCTACTGTCACTTATAAGAAATTACAGTTTAAACTTGCAATTTAAATATATTTGGAGGCTTAGAAATATTAGATACATTTGGATACTTAAATACATTTGGATCTTTCTAAATTCTTAGTAAGCACAGAATGTTCTACAGTCTCATAAAGTGACAATGTGTATTTTTTGATAGCTGAGGATCCTTGAGAGAGATGGTCATAAAAACCTAGGTCTAAGTACTAGTGACCAACACAACTGCATATGACTACTTGTACACTCCTTTTAAACATTCCTTTCTAAAATTCTTTAGAAAATTTACTGATTTTTTTTTCTAATTGAATTACAACAAATTCTGAAAAAAATGAAGGGCAAACTTCCAAACTGTCAAATTTAAGAAGGCTTGTTTTGGGAAGTCATAAGGCAGCCCCACCCTGTGCTGTATGAAAGAAAGTGCACAGGCTGCTCTAAATACACCTATTCACTGAATAAGCAAGTGGCATATTGATATTCACAAGTCTCCAAAACACAACAAGGAGTGATATTTTTATGCTCAGGTACATCTTGCTATTAAGTAAATATTTTCTGTACATAGCATAATTATTAGTAGAAAAAGCTCTATCTGGATAACTGATGTATTTCTCAAAAGATATGTACATTCACATGTGCTGAAATTTTCTTTTTAATCAGTCTAAAACACAAAATAATTGTATTTTCGCTGTCCTGAAAAACAAGTTCTGTAAATATATTAAAGCCTATCTGGACATTGCTGGAAATACAAATCCCTTGCAAACATAATACTGATACCTTAAAAGGAAGGGGTCTTCCCAGAGACTTCTGCAGTATCTTCATATTGGCTGAAACACCAGCAGGATTGACCAAGCAGTTCTGAATCTGCTGTGAAACCGATTGAATTTCCCTGGAAATCCTTATAGAGGGAAAAATAAAAAAAGGGAGAGACAGATGGGAGAAAAAAACCCCACAGTTAACAGAAGTTTGAGAAACAAGGCATAAGGATGCATAAGGACGTCTTTCATCCTTTCACTAGAGGGGTAAAAATTCTAGATGATCATTTGAGCAAGCAGAAGCACAATGCCAGGAAACACAGATTTTAAAAACAAACGATGCTGTTAGCTGCATCACTAATGGAACACAACTTGGGACACTAATCTAAACAATGCATAGCAGCTTTAACACTACAGAAAAGAGTAATTTATACAGCCATTTAACAGAAACAAATCAAAAGCCATCTAACAAAGCCACTCACTTGTTCTGGTCTGATCCAATAAGCATCTGAGGAATTCTGTCAATTAGGTGTTTCATAACCCAGTGCCAGTGCAGAGCCAGGAGTGACAACCCTGGTGAATCCACTGTGACAGAGTCAGAGACTGCCCAGAACCGGTCCCGCCACAGTGAGCAGCACAAAACCTAGGAACCAGCCAAGGAGCTTAGTGTTATCACTGCCACAGGTTACACAACATTTCCTACTTCAAGCACAAGAAAAAGCAAACCCACTGTCACTTTTATTAATTTCAGAGTCCCACAGTATTTTGTATTTAGTGCTACACAACCAGGACTCAACTACAGGTTCTCTAAAAATACCACACCAGCAAGCAGCCAAAACCAACCAATCCCTGCACCAAATCTACAATGTCAAGATTTCAGCAAAATTAGATTCATGGTCTGAAAAGGGAAAGGGAGAAGTGAACCAACTCTGTGGCCTGCATGTCAGATGTCCAGGTTCAGACATTCTTATCACAGACAGAAATGGATACTCCGTTTATCATCAGTGGAGAGAATCAGGCACTTCTACAGCTCAGTTCATGCCATCCTAAGCAAGTATTGGAGGGCACAAATACAGCCACTTAAACAAACACGATCATTTGCCTACTGTTAGGCATATTCTGAATACAAACAGAAGCAGTGCACTTTACGTCATTGTCCCTGAAACTAAAAGTAGTGTTCTGCACACAATCTCATTTCACCTAACTTGTACTGTGGGAAGTCTACTCACATTGTGTGTGTCATCATCACTTAAGGCCACCTGAGTAGACTTCACCCAGTGAAGTGCAAATGCATCCCAAAGTTCAAAGAAAGCAGCAAGGTTGACCACGACTCCATGAGGAAGACAGTTGTAACTTCCTGGATCTGAGGTTTGGGGAAGAGGAAAAGAAAGGCAGAGACTGAATATTCCAACCACATCACATGACACATATGGGTCAACTTCTGATCACTAGAACCTCTCTATGACTGGAAAAAAAACAACAAAAACCACTACCTGAAAAGATCCAAGAAATGAAACAATAAAAGTAGCCCTTCATTATTTTCACAATTCTCTATTATCTCTGCATTTTATATACATATATATGTATTAAAAAAGCCACCATGAGGATTCCCTGATCAATTGCTTCTATGCAGCATGCTAACCTCATCACTAAATTTTACCCTTTGTTTAAGAAGTTAAACTTCCTACTTACATAAAACAAAAACACATCTGAAGAATTTGGTTATTCTTGTTAGCTAAAGATAGAACGCTATTCCGTTTTCTCTCCACTGTTATCCTAAAGTTTGGTTAATTAAGACAAAAATCATATTCACTGATTACCTCATAGAGGCAGGACATAAACAGTGTTGCCCAAGGTATATCTAATTAAGGAATAATGTGTTAGATACCACACTAGTCCTCATTTGACTGCTTTACATTCACATATTCTTTCTTCGCACACCATGTCTAAAGTACACATTTCATGACAATGCAAATTAACCATATTTCAAATTGACTACAGAACCAAAAGGAACAACAAAAATCAACCCACTTTTGTGGAAATCTAGAGACATTCTTAAGACACTGTTTCTTGGCTTCTTCATGGCAATCCAACTCTTCTCAAGGTAACTTCTCTTTTCTCGGTCAAGAAATAACACTGCCCTGAAGTAAAAATAAAGTTGTTATCAATCCAGTACTGTTTTAAACCTTGGCCTGAGAATGGTGAACTACAACATGACATTTGGACTGCAAAGTGACATAATATATTCAGTGTATTATGGAAGAAGTATGAGGTGCAACACAACTAATGGCTTGAATATGGTTTCTGTAGAAGCAAACTTCACAAGGAGCAGCTTCCTGACTTCACCAGTAGTAGTGAGCTACTAAACAGATGCAACATCACAGCCTGTAGGATATGTAAGCAGCTTCTTTCTTGCACTTTAACTTCAAAATCTGTGTACTTTTTAATCTCATTAGGAAAAACAGTCAAAATCCAAAACCAGGACAACTATTTAAGTTTTGTCAGTGATCTCACACTGCTGCTTCTGCCTCTTTAATGCAGTTCCCACAGTTTTGATTTGTCCTTTAAGTACTGCAGCCTGTATGGAATGCTGGGAGTTCTGCTCCTATATTAAGTGATTGCGTTTAGCATGCATCTACAGAAAACAGAAGCAAATAATTTAAATACCCATACAAAAACCTCTGCTTGATATTTTAGACCACACGTATCAAAACCTAAAATCACACTTGGGAGACATCTCAAGTCTTTACTCAGCACTGGCTACAGGCACTAGGCACTCTTTACAAGGGTTTTTTTGTAACCCACCGATTTGCTGCAGACTTCAAAAGCATAAGAAGCTGGTCTGTGTGTTCCATTTCTGTATCAAAGTTCATAGAATTTCTTATGATCTCCAAAAATTGCATATTCCATCTTGGGTCCAGAGGCATCACATGTTCATCTGGAAAGGCAGACAAGACAGGACAGCAGTGAAACATCATTCAGTTCTCTTCTTGATCCTCCTGCCTATGCAAGAGCATTAGGGAAAGAAAGAAGCAGCCAAGGAGGAATGCAGTCAAACTCTCTCACTCCAGAGCATTAAAATCAGCATTAAAGCTGACTGCAGGTTCTGTAAAATGGAACAGTGACAATTAATTAAACAGGGGTTAGATCTTAGAAACTCAAGTCTGGCTCACAGTCTAGGCAAGACACCCAGGACCATCCATAAAAGGCCCAGTGTCACTGTATGCAGCTTTCCTACACCTGACAAACATGGAAAAGAAGCCACAGGTCTGAGCTCCTCACGAAACACCAAGGGAAAATTACAGGCCAAGCCATGGGTTTCAGATCGGCTAACACAAATACTGAGGAAAAAAAGACCAGGGTGCCTAAACTATCAAGTCAGAAAGGCAGTGAATATTTGAATTACTCTTCAAAACATCATGCTGAGCTGTAGGAATACATCTGAGTCACAGATATACAGCCAGGACTCATGGGCAGAGCACTCGTCTCTCATTTGAATAGTATGAATGCATTTAATTGCCATATTTGCTGTTCTAGACAGCAAGAATGTTTGTATTTGTTGTAATTTCCTTTTTTTGTGTGTTTTTGTTTGTTTTCGTTGCCTTTATGACAAAGGCAACAGATATATTTAGAATTTAGCCTTTGTTTTGCTACATATATTTCCTAAGAAGGGTTGCAGTGTGCTCAGAGAATAAATAAGGAAGCAATGCCTTACATCCATCTTTTTCAGGGGTACCTGTCATAGTTGGCTGTAGCAACTTGATCATGTTGCTGACTCCAGATGAGAGGGGACTGGCATAAAAACAACCAAGGGCTATGGCACCTGCTTCCAGCTGAATCCGCACTGAATCTGTGGGTGAAGAGGGGAGAACATGAGCATAAAAGACTGTTCAGTACAAATCAAGAAAAATAACTTCAACGGAGCAGCACAAGCAGACTGAATTAAATCTGTGCATGCACTCTGGATATGCTGATTGGTCATATTTTGTATTAGCTCCAAAAGGTCTTAAAAGCACCAGAATGCCACAGCTGAAGACATAAATCCTATAAGGAGTTCTAGCTGAACTAGTGATAGTACATGTATGCTGGTAAAATATGGTTTGTAAAAATCCATTAATTTATACCTTCAAATCTTCCTCTCAATACATCTGTGTTCTGGTTTTTTTTTTTTTTTTTTTGGAGGGGGGGAATTTTCCTTACAATAGAGGAAAAAAAGAGCACACTTTTCATTAAAGTAATTTTTTATGTATTTTCTACTTTACAGACCTACTTGCCTGAAAAAACAGTAAAATAAAGAGGAAGCAATTGATCTAGGGACAGGATAGTCAGATTTCAGGCCATAGAAGAAAGCAAAATGTGTGAATTATTTGGACTAATGGCTGCCTAAATGTTTCATGAGTTTAATGCAATTAATTCTGTAATTAAGTGAATAGCTCATCTCCGCTATTATCCTGAGTGTTCAGAAAACACTGCTTCAGGAAATCTCAGTTCTGTAGGCTTTCTACGCATTTTTATATTAACACCAGATACACAGAAGGCATTTGACTGCTTTGACTATCACTAAAAAATAGTGAAAAGGCATATTCGCTTACACAGATGAAAAACCAATACAAAACCAACTAATTCAGAAGTGGCACTAGTTACACACATGGTTGAATAATAAAGGATCATGTTTAGCCCTGTGAAAAATGCATATTAAATGACTGGCTCTTTGCAAATATTAAATTGAATACTATATGTGTTATGTTGAAAAGTTTTTTTGTAGTACTGTATTAATCCTTTTTAAGTAGTGTGGTAAATATAGTTTTAGGTTAAAACATAATGTTATAATAGAAATTATGTGATGTAAGATATTTTTTGACTAGCTCAAAAGGGATGAGATAATCAAGAAATTCTTTGCACAGAGATAACAGCAACAAGACAACCAGGAGTTACAGCCTCCTTATCAGAAAAGACAAACATCCTTCCACCTCCTCTCCATCTTTTAGGAGCCACCAGGATTAAGGGGAAAATTTTGACAAAAAACAGAAAAATCCCTAGTTTGCAAGGAATTTATGCATCATGTATGAGATATATGAATATGCAACAGGCTATTGCTTTTAAGGGTTAATCCTTTGTTCACAATATATGCTTTTCGTGGCTTAGTGCCTGAGAGCATCCAGAGGTCCATAAATCTTTTCTTTTATTGTCTTTTATTGTCCTAACTCTGATTGTCCAAATTCTCATTGCTATGATTTTTATTACTGTTTTTATAAGTATTTTATTACTATTAAACTTTTAAAATTTTAAAACAAGTAGTTGGTGTTTTTCACAGCCCAAATCTCCTTATTTCCCTAACACGCACAACCTGTCTGTCCCTCCCTGGAGCCTCCATGCCCTGGAATTAGTGTGGGTAGTTGAGTCTTCATAACTCGTGATTTAGAATGGTCTGGATGTTTTCATAGAAGACTTAGGATTTATGAAAACAAGTCAGCCCTTAGACAAACAAAGTTAAGTGATTACATACCAAGCACTTGTGGCAGATTTTTGGCTAAGGAGTTAAGCCATTTAACCCTTAATTTCCAGTCTTGATTGGTCGCCTTCTGTATGAACAATTTCACTGAAACCTGGAGAACTTCCATTTCGTCCATCCAGTTAGCATCTATCTCAACAGCACTGAACTTGAGACACTCAGGATTAGTGGACTGAGTAACTTTCTTAAGATCTTGCAGAGTCACTGGTAATGTCCTGAAACACAAAGAAGTACAGCAATCAAGGGCTCAAACTGCCAGATCCAGGAAAAAATATATTTTGCAAGTCAAGCTATGCAACCATCTTCAGGCATCAGTGCAGCAATGCAATGATCTTTCCTTCATTATTTGCTTTAAAACCAGTTTCCAATTTCAAATCACTTGGCAATGTCTACTATTAGGAGCTCACTGTTGCCAAAAATTCATGCACTATCCCAAAAGAATACGCACAGAATTTCACTGAGAAATTCTAATTGATCTGTGTACCAGAATGATATGCAAAGTTAAATTAAAAAAGACAAAGATAGGAATAAAAGTGTCATTGAGTAAAAAATAAACAACAAAACTGAACAAAAATAGCAAACAACACAGCATATAGCTAAGAGTGTACAATTTCAGCTTTTTCTCTTAATACAAACTTCCACAGCTTGTTGTTTCACTGAAAAGAATCTACAGTACCTATCTATAAACCTATAGTCCAGAGTAGGTTATTAAGCAAAGAAGGCAGAAACAAAGTTATTGCACCAGTGTTGTAAAAATTAACAGCTATATTGCACAAGAAATCATTAGAAAATTCTTTCATATACCCCCTGCACAGGGGCCTCTGCTTCTTTCAGACAGCTCTGTCTGAACAAGCAAATTTGTGTTTCTACCTGAAGCTTCTGGACCTAAAATTGCTGATGAATAATTGATTACATGTAAACTGGAAATCCAGAGAATCATTAGTATACTTTAAACTACTTCAATGCCCAGGTTTTTTAAAGCTTAGAAGGAAACGGAAGGAAGGAATTTTGGGGCTCTTCTTACCTACTAAACTCAGTGTTTGCATTCACATTTTCAGCTAAACAACTTTCAAAATGAGTCAAATGCACTTGTTGAAGATTAAAAAGTCACGTATTTTGAATGTATTTGGAAGACTTAAGAATAAACCAGTAAATAATTGAACTTTCATTTGCAGTGGTTGTATGGAAAGGTAACAGGAACGCAGAGTATGACAATCACAGTCTCTTCCTGCACAATTTGATGAAGACAAAGATTTTGCAATAAACAACAACATGCCATGAATAGTTTACATATATTGTTTTTTTGTTTACTAGACCAAAAAAAAGTTTCCTGCCCACCTGCAATTTCTGAGGTTTAGTCTATGCAGACAATACATCAGGACCTGTCCATCACTCCGGACTGTGGAAAGGAGTGAGTCTTCAGCTGCAAACAGAGCCGAAGGCAGGGAGTCTGGCCACAATCCCACTGCTAGCAAGGACTCACCCCAAGTGTCAGAGGAACCCAGAGAGGAAGCATGCCTCGTAACCAATTCTAACACAAGCTACAACAAACAACCAAAAAGCAGTTTAGAGTCACATTCAAACATATAACATGTATTTAAGCACCATAGCTCAGGAAACTCTTTAATTACATGCATTTTTTATGAAATTGTTATAGACCAAATCTTCTACAAACACTATATAACATACACAATAAAAGTACCAAAACATTCCTACCAGGAGTGAAATAAGACACTGTGTAGTTTCAAACAGGAAGTGAATGTGTCTAGAGATGACAGTGTGCACAGTGTTACAGGCTACAGATGCATCAGTATGAATATCCCAGAGGCTCAGCTGAAGCTGTTACAAACTACAGGCCTCAGAGTCTAAACAGGATATTGTTTGGTTCATCTCTCCAAGAGCACCATCTTCATCAGTCTCTGTCTCAGGCACTTCAGAAACAGAGGATCTCAAACACTAACCTCACAAAGTTACATTTTTCACTTAGCTAGATATCTAAGAAAAGCTTTCAAATGTAGGATTTTTACCTTTTGGTTAATCTGCAGTTGTTGTGAGCGGCCATAAACTTCCCAACAGGCTCTGTAAAAAGACTTTGCTAATCCAAAGCCTCTTTGAATTTGCTGCACAATTAATACTGCAGCCTGAAGCAAAGGTGACAAAGATGACACAGAACCTGAAAGATACATAGCAATTAGAGTGATATGAATGTTTAGCAATTGTCAGCCCTTTAATCTGAAAAACACCACTTTAGGTGTCATGATACAAAACAAATATATCCTATTGACCTGAAAGCTGAATGGATTCTTCCCAAGGCTAATAAGAAAATCTGGCAAGACTATAAATAACAGATGACCAGCTCAAAATAAGACACCAAACAGCTGCGATGAATGAAACTCAGCTGCAAGATGCAACTTATGCAAATACCCAATATATTTTGCTGATTTTCACTTTGAATATATTGGCTTCCTGATAGCAAGGGACAATGTGAGAGTATCTGATGTCTCCTTACAAAGCACTGTAATGAGCCCATGTTGCTAAAGAATAGTGAACAGACTTTACCTGCTATAGCTGCCTTGGTTTCTGAATGCACAGCCAGCAGTGCATCACAGACACTATCTCCAACTAAACCCAAACCATGCAGGAGTAACTTCAAATCCAGACTGTCAAATATATTTCCATCATTCTCCCCAGGAATGTAAATTTCAATCCCACGATTCCTCATGGCTCTGGATATTTCCCCATGAACTGGATCCATTGAAAGGAAGAGTCTGTTGGATATTAGAAACGAATAATTCAGGTTAGAAGGAGCCTACAATCATCCATCTCAACTTCCTTAAATTCTTAAGATGTAACTTAGGTCCTTAAACTGTCACTCTGGAACTACCAAATCTGCTTCTCCATAAAGTTAATTAATCTTCTTAAAAATGGGGACACAATATCTAGAAATCCAGAGACAGGTACTGAATTTAAATGAGAACTCTGTATGAATAGTTATACTTTGCAATTAGACACAGATATTCCGCATGACTTCTAACTCCTTATTATCTGAGTTATGTCTGTTTTATCATTTACCTACTTAAAAAATTAGACTATGCCTCTGAGCTATAAAGATTTTTAGAAGTCTTAGCAACAGCTTCAAATAAATCTGTGCTATTTAAAACCAAAGCATCCAACATTCAAGTAGTTAATACTGCAAATAGACACCTCTTAAAACCAAGGAGGAAAACGTACTTCTGAGATACAATGTAGTGGGAACAGGTTTCTAAAAAATTAAGAATGTTTCCAATTCAGAGAAACCAGATCAGTCCAAGTATCCTCATTATGAATTTCTAACAGGTATGAATGATACAGAATCCTGTTACATTCTCCTCCCATCTTTCCCAGACTGCTTTAGGTCTGGGAGAACAGACTGTCTATTTGGGTGGTATGCTGGGGCTTTTTTAAGTCCTGTCACTGCAGGAAACTCAAATTTATATATGGGATGGAAAAAATTGGGAAGAAAATTATTATGCCCATATACCAGCTTTCATAACCAGCATATCTCAAGACTTCACCATCCTCAATGCATGTATCCTCAATTCCATCTCAGTGAAACAGTGAAGTGCTGAAGTTCTAAATAAGAAATGCAAAATAAAGGCATAGGCACACTGCTATGAATTTTCCTGTGTAATAGTTTCTGTTGCAACAGGGATATAAAGCAAAGCCTCTTAAGCTTTCTTTTATATGCTCACCACAGTGCAGTTTTCTTCCCTGCTAGAGAGTGTCACTACACTACATGGCAAAGTGAACAGCATTCAAAATATCAGAAGACTGGCTCACTGATGACATTTTTATGCTAAACCTGCTATTTGATAAAGGGGCGGAAAAAAAAAAAAAGAGAAACAAAAAGCAGAAATAAGTACCTGAAGTTTGGATGAGGAGCTATTGTAGGAATTGTGCCATCTATGACACCTCTCTCACTCATGGTCAGAACACCTCCTGGTTCTAGCAGAGCATTCAAGCGGTCCAGCACAGAAGGGCTACATTCAAAAAAAATTCATGTGGTCATAAAAAGGCACCAAATTGATCCCTTGCTGATCTGAAATCAAAATGGTCCCAACCTTAAGCAAAACCCAAACAGCTAATTACTCTATAAGGTAACAGGAAAACTGTCAAGTGCTAAGCAGTCCAAGAAGGAATTTTTTTCCAGAAAATCTAACTTATTGTTCCTGTGTATTATCAAATGCAAAATATTCAGTTGTGAACCACTCAGTAAGAGGCAAAGTCAATCAGGGAAATCAAAGAGTTCGCTGAAACAAGGCCACTAAAATCTCTTACTTGCAGAAATTAACATTGTCCATTAAGAGCCAGTCTCCAGATTGCAGGGCCTGAACCAACATCCCATCTACCCACTCAAAAGTGCCATGGCTATTGCAGTCAGCAGCCTGGGCCTGCTGCAGCTTGAAACGCCGGAACTCTTCTACCAGGTGAGCAAACTCTGAAAGGAAATACATCTTACACTGAGACTTATATTAATGAAGTAGGTTCCAGCACCATTCAAGTAGTTATTTTGTTAACAAACATATATGCTTCCTACTTTTTAGGGGAACATAAAAGCAGAGGCTCCAGCTCTTCAGTAGCCTCCCATAAGCAAAATCCATGTGAACAGAAAAGGTTTGCAAGCACAAAGAAATATAAAACAGATTGACACTTTACTTCCTAAACAGGTACTTTTCTGCATCACTTCTCCCCCATTAGATGAAATCTGATGAGTATTGATGCCTTATTTTAAACAATGATTAAAAAAAAAAGAAGGAAAACCAACATACATACCTGTCTTTGTGTAAGAATTTATTTTGTTGTTTAGTCGCTGGGTAAGTACAAGTATTCCCTCCAGTTTGCTCACTAATTCAACTGTAACACTTCCACCTCCTTCCCCCAGAGATTTGGGTTTGTAATTCAGGATGAAATTGCTCCAAGCACGCAGCACGAGTTCAGCATCATCTGCACAAAGTTCTGCCAGGAGCAGACTGTCCCTTACGAGTGTGCTCACAGCACTCTCCACCTTCTCCAAGAGGCGCTGCCACGGCCTGTTGATATCAACCTGCAAACAGGCCATTAGGGAGTTAGCTCATGCACAACACCGTGGTGCCATTTACAAACAAGGCTCCATTTAAAACGCTAAACTCACAGCAGGCTGGCCACTATTGGGTAGGAAGGAGAAATTCTGCCATATTACCAAAACAGTATTTACCTGCTCAAATCCACCCAGGAGTTCAGTTGTATCCATTGAGCTGTTCATCGCCATGATCTTCAGCCGATGGCCCGTGAGATGGGCCAACAGCTCCACCAGACTGGTTTTGCCAACAGCTGCTGGGCCCACCAGGATCACCATCCAGCTCATGTGCACACACTTCATTATAGACTCCAGGGACTGCAGTGAATGATGCAGAAGGGAGAGAGTTCTGCCAGAATGAGGAATATAGCTGCCACGAGAAAGAACTGAATAACCGATCTGAAAGGGATGAGAGACAGAGGCAAATGGAGTTTAGCTGCGCAAGGTGCTTCCTCCCCTACCTCATCACAAAATCCCTTGTCAACAGTTTACCTGAACATTATATGGATTGATGTGAAACTCCCTGGTTCCTGTATACACATCAGCCTCCTGGCCAAAAATGTCTCTGTATACAGAAATAACCTAGAACAGTTAAAACGGCAAAAAGAGACTTATCAGTTCAAGTTATCCACTTGTTCCAAAGATTCACTTCTAAAGGTTTATCTGTATTTCACTTCTAAATGATAATCCATGATTATCTATTATCATCTTATGAGTCACTTCTAAAGGATTATCTACGTTCCAAAGATTCACTTCTAAAGATTTACACCTGAAGTATCTTTTCCTCTCCGCTGTCATACAGCTGTGGAGCTGTACGACAGTAACTAACACTGTAAAGCACAAGCGCATTTGAGTCAAAGTGCAGCAAACAGTGTGAGTGTGAGCTGCCCACAGCAACCCTTTCATTAATCACAGTTTCCCGAGACTTGAAATACTGTAAGCAATATTTTTCTTTAACAAAATAGTGGGATAGAAGATACTTCATAAAAAGTTCTTTGATAACACAGAAAAATTGAACAATGTTACATGGAGGGGAGAGTAAATCCATGAGGATTTACAGTCACATACAGCCAGTAACTTCAGTTTCACAATCTGACTTTCCAGTTTAATACCATTTAAATTCTGTGAAATTAAACAAAAGCACAGGATAAGCAAGAAAGGGATAAATAGGTAGCAAACATTATTATTTAATACAGAATCACACAAGAGTATAATGTGTTTTAATTTAGGCCTTTGTTATTCTACCTACCTTCATTTACATCAGCTGTCTGCTTTTATACTAATTGATATTTCAAATGGCAAGGGGAGTAGGTATCTACAGCAAACCCCAAAACTCCAAACAAACCTATTTTTAATTTTTAAGAGATAAGTGTCTATGAATGAATTGCAAGGAATCTTGGAAGTGGAGATCTATACTTGGATTTCTATAAATATATCCTGACCATCTGAAGAGAAAGGAAGAACAATGGCTCACCATTTCTTTGTCTTCTCTGGTTCTCATTCTTTCTCCATATACCAAAAACACATGCTGGCCTGGATCATAACATCCTGGTGACTGGTCAACAAGCATAAGCTGGCACCAGCGGAAAAGATCACGTAAGTTGAACTCCCAGGGTCCTCCTTTCTGTCCCCACTTTTTTTCAGCCATTACTTCTTTTTCAATCTGAAAAAAAAAAAAAAAGGAGAAATTAAAAAAATAATCTTTTATTCCATCTACAAGCTGATCTTCAAGTATTTTTTTTAAAAGTCAACTGAACTTCTGTGTTTGGCACTGCTTACAAAACAAAGACAACTGAAAGAGCAGGTTGAATTTACTTTGCTGAAGATATGTTAGGAACTAAAGCTCAATTTCATTTGTCTCTACTGTCTCTCTTAACACTCAGCTCAATTTTGTAGTTTACTATTGCAGTCTTATAAATTAATATGTAGTAAGATGCTGACACAAGAGATTTTACCTAAGGTCACAGAATACGACTTTCTCCTGTGTACATATGTTTTATCTTCTGTGAAAAACAGTGTCTCGTCAAATATCAACAAAGCATCTGATTGTCATGGTACAAGAATTCAGGTTTAGTGGTGTTCTTTACTTTCCTCTGCATACATTTCCATCTCTTTTTTTTTACCCACACACTTCTCTATAAAAATGTTTGTAAATAAAACATTATACTTCATTTTTTTCTAATCTTACTGCATTCTGCCTATTTCTATAGAAAAGAAATTAAAGAATGCTTACCTTGTTATTGAAAGCAACCATTTTAGCAATAATAGTTTTATCAATAGCAGGAAACAATGTACTCCCAATAAACTTCATATCTTCTGCTGACAGTGGATCAACATACACCTGTAAAATCAAGAGAATTCAGAGTGTTTATAAAGTCAGAAACCTATAAGATGGCATCATGATGTAGTTGAAACCAAACAAATAAGCTTGCCTGTGTAAATCTATTAAGAAAGGACTTGGGGAGACCCTTCCTTCCACCTCCTTGTCTGTACGGATTCTGGCATCCAAATATCTTAGTCATCTTGTGCTGTACATGAAAATTCATTCCCAATTCTGGAACATAAATCTCAGCTCTGTGGTCAAAGCATGCGTTAAGCCCCTCTAACACAGACTGAGAAGCCAGATTCAACTGGAGGAAAGAAATAAGGATACAGTATTAATACTCCACAAAACATTTTTTCATACGCTCTAGTCTAATAGTCTTGAGATTTATAGAAGGTAAAATTCCATTTCATTGCTGCTCTAGGACTAACACAAGTTATTACCATCAGCTAGACTGGTATTACACTGGAGCAACTAATACTTCCTTATGTTCACTTGTTATTTGTACTGTGTTTTTTCACTGTGGTAACGTAACAATTCTCCATTTTAAAACCTGCATTTTCAAGACTTTTTTCCTGAAATTATGTTCATACATTTGTGGCACTCAGAGCATTCTGTTTGTTTGTTTAAATTAAGGCAGTCTCGGCTTTGTAATTACAGTGGCTGTTTGAAGTGGCATTCTTCTCAATATGGGGGGGATAAAAGGAGGTATACAAGGGGCTAAAGAACTGAAGGTTTTGCACTCTGCAGTAATTAGAATGCATATTGCCAAGAAGGCAGATCTGTGCACACACATGCTTGAAAGCCCTTGCTACATGGTACATAAAAAACCTGCAGTGGCAGGAAAGCTTATATTGGCAAGATGGAACTCTTCCCCATCTCAATTAAATCAGTAACCAACACAGTATTTTAGTCCTCAAAAAAACACCTTCTATTTCAGTGAAATTGTATCCATAAAGAACACTTGTACCAAAACTTCTGTTGACATTCTTCCCCAAAAACTTTCAAATGTAAAATCAAACCTATCCTTGGTTTTCTGCAATAAATTAAGCTGGGATTCAATCCTTGTTCTCTCATCTCAAGGAAGTCTAGATATCACCTGCCTTCGTGAAGGGAGGTTGTCAGCACTCAAAGGAATTTATTCCACAAGTCAAATCACCAAATCTGCTCTTCTAAAATATTCAGTTTCATTTGTCCCCAGACCTGAATTTACCTCATCCAAGACAATCCAGTGTCCAGCCTTTAATGCTGCTAACAGTGGTCCATCACGCCAGGCAAATTCTCCTCCCTTCCCACCTTCAACAGGCAAGTCTGTCCCAAATAAGTCTGTCACATCCTTTGGAAGTAAAGAACAGAATGGGAGAGTTGAGGAATTGCAAAATTTAACAGAAGTTCATAGACAGCATTTGTTAACTTTACTTAACATATTCTCACTTCCCTTTTAATACCTACACTTTAGGTCTAATTAAAAATTTTCAGCAATTGCAAAATGCTGAAAGCTTTTCCATTATACGACTCCAGTGACCAAGTGCAATATTTAACAACAAAAGTTTAAATTGGGACAGAAAAGCTAAAAAGTCTTAAAGCTATTTTCGAGTAATGTTGCAGAAGCCAAGAAAAACAAAGTAGGTGAAGATATGCATGGCTTCACCTGAAAAGAACAGAAATATCTGGGAACTGGCATTCACTCACAGAAGCTTACTGCTCTGTCTGCTTCCCCCTCCCATTCAGTTTTGAGACCACTGAGACCAAGAAGGAAAACTGAAATTTCAGACACAGTGCCAAAGTTAAAGAGAACTGCAATTTAGAAGTTATACAAAGCTTCTACCGTGCCATAAACACCGAGTAATGAAGATAATATTTTATTCTACCGTTTGCTCAGACAGGTTGATTCGAACAAGACAGTTCCCTGAGGCTTTTGCCAGGGCAGCAACTAGGCTGGTCTTGCCCACTCCTGGTGAGCCCTCCAACAAAATAGGTTTGTTAAGTTGTAGGGCTCTTAACAGTCTCTGTGCATTCACTGCTGTAGTCCCAGCATTTAAAGCATAATCTGTCATGTTGTTCCTCTGGAGAACAGGGCCTAAAATAAAGGAAAGATAAACCAGAAAATAATTAAACAATTAAAGAATGTTTATGCTGGAGGTGCTGACAGTGTGCCTCTGAATGAGCTCATTGTCTGTAAATTGCTGATCTCAGTACATCAAGTAATGGAGATCCAGCTCATGTGCCATTTTTGGAGATGTGGCACATACACTTTGTTTGACCCATAGCTGCATCTCAGCCCATCTCCACATATTTATACTGAATTTTGCAAAACAAGCATATGGATGCAGGATTTATTTTGCCATGAAACCTCAATACCGCCTGGTTCATGACTTAAACTAGAGAGCTATTCCTGAACATAAATGTGTTCTTGCACTTCAGTCATGTGGATCTAAAACTCAGAAGCAGCTCTTGAAAATTTGACAGAGGGATACAATCCAGTTATGCTCCAGATTAATCTGCTCCATACTATGCCAGCTCTGTGAAGGAACATCCTCTTAATTAAACATTTGCTTCTCCTTTACTGTTATTATGGCATACAGTGGGGAGAGAGCACAGTTTGTCTGCCAAATTCCAGCCAGTATAGCTCCTTAAACATCACTCCCCCAAATGTGTAATACTGCATTACTAATTTATACAAGATATTAATCACCATTGCATCCTACACAAACTGATACCTGTTTAGTAGGAAAGGGATCCAAAGAGATTCCTTTTGTGAACTAATCAGCAGAGGGGAACTAAGTAATTTACAAAAAAGCTTTACTTCGTACAATTTTATGCATGACTAACACAATCCATGAATGCCAGGAAGGCCAAATATGAACAAATAATACAGCATTAGGAACACACAGGTCCATGTGCTAAAAACTAACCAGCTGAATTAGAAAGCTCGGTCATCACTTTTTGATCATGCTGTGGTATTTTAAGGGTAAGAAGCAGTGTTTTGCTGGTTCCATTTGCATTTTTTTGTCCCATGATGAACTGAAATGCAGAGATTTAATGATTTTGTAGAATTGCAGCAAATATTTGAGAGCCTAGAGCAAGGCATGGCATTAACCTGCATTCTGTTCAGCTTTGTACTCAGGACCCCTGGTTTCCATATTTTGCACAGGGGCCAGGATAAGCTGCAGCTTTAGTTAGTGGAAATTAACAGGCATTCTGAGCATGCAAAGTGACAGAAAATCACAACTCAAAATTTAAAAAAAGCTTTGTTACACAAAAAAAATCTATGAAAATTAGGCCATTAAGAAGTTAATAAAAAAAGGGAATGAACAGACGTGTCTTAATAAATGTGATTGAGTTGTAATCTACACACTTGGAGGCAGAAAAGGGTTTTTCTAAAGCTTAAGAATGAATAAATTGTTCTATGATGGTACAAGTATCTTACTTATATTTAGTGAATAACAAAACTACTGAAAATATACATCACAGAATAAATGTCCACCCACTCCCACAGTCTCTTGCCTCTTGGAATAAAAAATGGGTGAATTCCCATTAAGTTGTCCATCCATACAAACTCTTTTTCCTTTGTTCTGTCATAAATCTTTAGTTCATTCTTCTGAAAATCAGTCAGCTCAAAGAATTGACTCATTTTCTCACGTAAGAATGTCAGGCATTTCTCACGAGCTAATAAAGCCGTATCAGCTGAGCAGGATGTTGTACCTGTAATAGGAAAGTAAAGTGTGCTTTACTTTACATAACTAGGCACATCTATCTTATGACAAGAAACTCATCCCTTCATGTGCACACAGGTTTATATTTTATTTTAATGTTTTCAGTGCTTCCAGTACTATTTACCATGGACAGATTGTTCTGTGAGCAACAGAAGTAAGAACACCATATTTCCAACCACCTTTCCTCTACCGTCGCAATCACCCTGATCCCTTGACATAGGCCCCCCAGGCTTTCTCTTCTGCCATTTCTTGTGCCTTCCACTTCTCCTCCTCTCCCTTATCTACTGTTCATCAGCAGCCAAACACACAAATATGTATTCTCAGCTATGTGCACGGTGCAGACCAGCACAGACAGATGCTGATATGTGCAGTGGGGGATAGGGAGCATAGTATGTGCTCATGTGCTCAAGTACTGTATTAGCTCAGTAGAACCACATCAACTACGTAAAAACCACAGGTTTTCTTAATTTGTATGCTAGTCTTTGTAATATTATTAATCCCTCTAATTTACTTCATCTTACTCAAACTCTTGCTACTGAAACACAGAAAAGGCACATGATGTAAAGAAAGTTGCCAAATGGAAGTGAAAACGTCTCCTAGAAAAGCCCCATGCTGCCCCATCTTGTTTGCATTTGACTAAAAATATTAATACAAATACACAGTTTAATATTTTCTGCTACTAAATGATCCCTGAAGACTTACCTGATCCTATTCCATCAATATACACCAAACATGCAGCATGGATAAAAGACATCCCTGGAGAAATGCTAAGATGGCTGCATCCCTTGGCAGAACTTGACTCATCCTCTGCCATGACATTCATAAAATTAACCCAGGCCAAGATGTCTCTCACACTGAGAATACACTGGCGACCAAACTCTTGATTAGTCAGCCATTCAACAAAGTCCATCATGAGTTCTGCTATGTCTTCCCCTAAAAAAAAATTTAAAAACAAACAAAACCCCACCAGATAAATTTGAGTTACCATTTTTTGGTCACATCTACTACACTGTTGTAAAAACATCTTCAAAGTAGGTACAACTATATGAGCAATGTGGATGGGTACTCTATATCCTAGAAACAGAATAAGAGAAGAGAAAGCTCCTGCCTGAGCTGTTGTTACAAATCCTTTTAAATTCAGGTAACAAGACAGCATCAAGTGACTACTACTAACAGTGAAGATGCTGGAACCAAGCTGAGACACTGAAGGGCTGGGGATAGTTGAACTTACCTCAATCATGAAGTAAACACAGCCTTGAATTTATTTCTGGCTAGACATATAAGATACACAGGAAGGAAGAATGAAGTCCAAAATATATCGCATTGTCTTCAGCAGAAAAAGGTGAGTGGTGTACATTCTGAGAAAAGGTTGGCAGCCTCCAAACTCTATTTTCTTAGCAATATTTGAATACCAACACAGAGAAATACTTACCCTCATGGTTTATTGCACCCAGAGACAATCCTGGATGAAGATTGTGTTTTACAATCTGTATCAAATCATGGCGGCCATTGTTCTGGGGACACCATATTTCTGTAAATCTGTTGCGCAGCGCAGGGGAAAGCTGCAAACAAGCAGAGTGACAGATCCATTAAAGATTGATTACAACATCTTCCCTAAAGATCAGTTAACAACAGCCTTGTAGTCACTGTACCTGTAAACAATAAATAAAATTAACAAGATAGATCTTTCCTTCTAATTTTGACAGAGACACTTTGTAAGAAAATCTTTGAAAGAAGGAGGATTTTTAAGACTTCTAGTAGTGGCATCAGTGCAGGAAATGGGTGATATAGAAAGTTCAAAAGAATATGGGAAGAAACTGAGCTGGTTTGCAAGCACCAAAGCTCCACTTCATTTTAGGACACTATCAAACAAGGGCTCTGTAATCTCCCTTTGTTTACAGAGGCAAACCACCACATGGAAATTTGCTTTCAATTACCACTCATTTCTCTAATTTCTCTCTTCCTTGGTTGAACTGGTCAAACAAAACTTAGTAGCACAAATGCAATCCAGACATAAATCCTGTTTAAACACATGGCCTCAGTGAGTGGTTTTCTACTTCAGAAACCACTTTAAATGGAGTACCCATCTCCTTTTAAGTCAAAGAGCTGCTGGTTCTTTTTTATAAATCTAGCTTCCAACACTGCTCAAAAGTTGTAGCATTTTGTTGTCTTACGGGTATTTTAAAACATATTACTTAATTCCCAACTTCAGAAACACATTTTTTCATTTAATGAAAAAGCTTTTTTGGGATGTGATGTTCATGATTCTCTAAGAAACACAAGATGACCATCACTTTCTGAATAGCATAAAGGAGAAAAAGCTGATATGCAACTTTGTAGTACCCCAGTGACTTGGATTTACTTGCTTCACAAGTCACAGTTCCTGTACTTTAATGTTCTATATATCAAGCCTAAAAGTATTTTTAGAGGCCGGAAGCTTCCTTTGACATTTTGGTGAGTATTCATTTATAATGCCACCGTGATAGACCACAGAAATAGCAGAAAACATATTCACCCCAACCCTCCTTTAGAGTGATGAAGCAGATGCCAACTAGAAAGCACTGGATGCCAGAATTGGCATGATGCATTTTTACAGTACACCTGCAACCACTTAATAGTCAGTATGACCAGAAGATGCATTCTGTATTTCCAGATGTTTTGGCATTTACCTCTTTTTTCCCAAAGTCACCTCCTGGGTTCATGGTTGCAAGGATACGGAATTTCGTTCCTGCAACTAATAGTTCTACTTCATTCTCCTCATCATCTTGGCCACCTTTCTCAGCAAGTACCAATGTCTTTTCAGCTTCAAGAACACTAGAGGGAAGGTAAAAAAATATTGCTTAAATTTTGCTCCACACTTCAGAAGATCACTTTAAAAAGAAAATCATATTAATTGGCCTGGATAAACTTTCATTTACCCAATAAAATGGGTAACAGAAAAGACTAAAATGAGGGATACTACTGCAAACAGATAATGAAGTTGAATTTATATTTTAATTGTTTTGGGGGTTTTCTTTACACACACACAAAAAAGGGGAATAACTAGATTTTGTTCCTGGGATTCAACATGATACATAATTTCAAGAGTTCACTGGCAGGCTGAAAACACTAATAGTGCAGATGGTAAACTAGAGATTTTACTTTCAAGTTTTAATTGTACCACTGTCCCTTTCAGCAAGAAAGCAGCTCACCTAAGCCAGGAAACAAAAGCGCTTAAAAGAAGTCAGATTTACCCCACTCATGTTTGGACAATGAACAGACACACTGAGGATGCTTAGTACTACCACATCTCAGACATACCTGTTAAGCCGCTCTAGTACAGAATCATCAGCTAAAGAAATCTCATCAAGGAGGAAAAATCCCTCCTCCTTCATTGCTAAAACAAGAGGTCCATCACACCACTCAAAGAGTCTAGAACCATCACATTCCTCCTAAAAAATGGAAAAGAATGTGAGAAGTTGTAGCTGCTACTTTTTTCTTCCACAGTGACACCACCCAAGGTATTAGAAGTGCAAGACAAACCTGTTCCTTGGACCTCTGCCTGACTGGTCGCAGACCCCCCAGGAAGTCTGATGTCTCCATGTGCAGGTGGCAATTCACTGAGTACAACTTCTGATTTGCTAATGCTGCAAAG
Source organism: Taeniopygia guttata (assembly GCF_048771995.1). Taxonomy (NCBI): domain Eukaryota; kingdom Metazoa; phylum Chordata; class Aves; order Passeriformes; family Estrildidae; genus Taeniopygia; species Taeniopygia guttata. Next base: position 37,976,380 of record NC_133027.1, read on the forward strand.
ATCTGACAAATGGTGGTTTTACCACACCTGCAACCAAGTAATTTAATTAAAAATGATGAATTAAAAAAAGAAGTAAAACCAAACAATCAGCTCACTTTGGACAGGATTCATACTTTTATTGAAGAGCTATGAGGCAAAGGCGCAGCATGCAAATTTTCTTCTGCTCCTTTCCTTGAAAGAAATGTATGCAAACTGAAGCCATTTTTGGCACAACTGTTGCTGACTTGCACAAGAGGCCTTTAATTAATTAAATTTAAATCAATAGCTGCATTGATGGATTTCTGCATGTTCAAAGTCAAATTTATTTCAACTTACCCTTACAGATACTCAACCAGCCTAACCTTTCACTGAACTGGAAATGTTAAATGCCTAGACAAAGCCTAAGTCTGAGGGAATAAACTGCTGAGTATATAGTTTTCATTTACTACCCAAGTAAATTTTCCTTCTCTCTTTTATTTCATTTTAATTTCCTTCTCTTCCATAAAAATTTACTCTATAAATTTATAACCAGCACAAGAGTAGACAGTATCTACTTCCACAACCTCCACTACAGCATATGAGGTGGAGAAGTGGTAGCAAGACTATATTCAATCTCATAAAAGATGCAAATTGAATATGCTCTCTAAGAGAAAAAATTTCACAATAGCCCAAAAGCAGCTACTCCCATGAGGCACAGTGAGATTCTACAGGGCACCTTGTAAGCTGGGGACAGAAGTCAGTTCACTTTTCTTTTACTACTTTTATATAACTTCTATGTAGTTACACAATGCAAATAAACCCATCAAAGATACAGGTTAAATGAGATGCATATGCTTCGTCTCAAAAAGGAACTGTGAAAAACAGCAGCTGCAAGTCTGCCATGAGACAGGCTCAAATGTCCCAGACCAAAGCAGCACTGAAGCTCACACAATCATTTTGTCTCCAGCTCAGCAGCTGGTGGAGCACTACCAAGAATATAATAAAAAGATTACCCAGTGTCTCCCACCAGCAGTACTGGTTCACCAAACTCCAGGGCTCGTCCCACCAACGTGGCAAGTCTCCTCATCCCCTGAGTCCAGACAACATGGCTAAAATCTCTGTCCATCACTGACATCCACGTGGAAGACTTAGCTGCACAACACAAAGCAATCCATCAGCTTCCATCACATCTAGAGATCTGCCAGTGGGGCCCCTCTAGGAAACTCACCCAGTAGCTTTTTGACACTTTCTCCTGAGAAGAGAGACTCAGGATATATTTTTTTCTTGAAGTGTTTTTCAATGACATTTTGAATAACATCCACCTCCTCCTGTTTCCTGACTCTGCCTGCCAGAAGCATAAAACCTACAAAACAGAGGAAGAGAGAAACAATTACTACCTGGGTAATTGGCAACAAAAATTTACACTTAAGAAATGGGGCTGGAAAGCAATTCTGCAGACACTTAAAAAAGCTGGGGCAGCAGAGCTCACCATCATTTGCTAAGTGCTGAAGCCAGTCATAATCCTTCTGCAGCTGCTCTGCCAGCCTGTACCTTTCAGCCCAGCGGAACAGGTCCCGCAGGGTAATGAATCCGTGCTTCCCAGCAAACACCGTCGAACCTCTGCGGTAAGACTGCCACAAGAACAAAAGCCAGGCATTTTTTCATCAACCTGTCCAAATACTACAAGCAAACCTGATCACCCCCCTCTGCAGTGACATTGCAACAAGAAAATTTTATGAATAATTGCAAAAAAAATTCTGGTAGAATCACAACATCTGAACATTAACTCCTTTTAGGCAGGTATTTGATGAGCACCAGGAATGAAATAATTTAGATAATAATAATTTTTAAAAAAACACCAACTAAGAATAAAATAGGCACCTGGAATAAAACAAAATCCAGTTTGTGCTGCAGCAATTGCTTTTAAATACAAGGTAGTTTTAACTACATACTAAGTGTCAAATGTCTGTTGAATACGGGAGTATCCAAACATATCCAAAATTGCTGCTTAAAAATAATACCAAGTTTCACATCACATGACCCAAAGACCCCTACAAATCCAATACTGTGTTTTATCTCCAGATCAAGGAGCCATATTAAATCCCAAAGTGTCTAGTTTATTGGTTTGTTTTTTGGGGTTTTGGTGGTTTTTTGGTTTGTTTTTTTTTTTTTTTTCTCTTAGCTTTCTCTCAAATCTGACATCACCTTCCCTAATCTTAGTCTTAACTACTGAAAATTAATACCTTGGTGGGTTGTCTCCATGGTGTGGGATTTTAAATATCCTTCAGACAACAATACCTCCCCCCAAAAGGAATTTCTATTACTTTGTGCATGTTACTTTGAAGTATGTTTGCATTTCTTATACTAAAAGAAAAAAAGACTCTCATACTTGCAGGTCTAACATGACTTTGACAAGCTTGCTGCAGTAAGAAGGTGGCAAACTGCATCGCTTGTGCAGGATGGTTTCCAGTTCAGCACTTGGCAGTTCATCAAAATGCAGCTCCACAAAACGATTTCTGAAGGCTCTGGACAAAACCTAAAATATGAGACCACACCACTGTTTGAACTTTTTCCTTTGATATTGCTCACAGATCTTCCCCTACACATCCAAAGGAAATAAGGATAGTGTCATAGCATACATATTAACACATACACATAAACATTGAACGAAGCATAGGAGACAACCTGAATGAGGACAAAAGCTTTAAAATGGACTGAGTGTTTTATGGGCATAGGCACCTAAGCATTACAAAGTCACAAGCTCACTCTCCCTACAATGGGAGTATTGGAAGGGTAAAAGTGGTAAAACTTTTAGGCTGAGACAGTTCCATAAGTAAAGCAAAAGGTGCATGTTCAAGCAAAGCAAAATTAGCAATTCATTCATCACTTCACACCAACAGGCCATCTCCAGGAAGTAAGAGCTTCATCATACACCAGAGTTACTTAGGGAAACAAACCCTGAGCTCCCCTTCTTCCTCCTTCTCCCCCCAGTTTTGACTGATGAGCAGAACGTCATATGATATGGAACAACCCTTTGGGGTCAGCTGTCCCAGCTGTGGCCCCTCACAGCTTCTCATGCACCCCCTACCTACTCCACAAGTAGTTGGGGCAGTGTGAGAAGCACAAAAGGCCTTGAATCTGTGCAAGCTTTGCCCAGCAATAATTAAGACATCCCTGTGCTATCAACACTGCTTTCATCACAAATCCAAAGCACAGCACATACCAATCACTATGAATTTCCAGTATTCCAGATTCAAGTATAATAAAAGTGAACTCCACTAAATCACTTAAATCTCAATTAATTAGAAATTCTGTATCCATGAAACAAGGAGCTCACCTAAACAGATCCCAGCTGTACTGACAGTCCACAGCCACCTCAACTCTCTCCCTCTTGAGAGATTCATGATACTACACATCAAAACATTTTCGCATCACGCTGTATGTATGAGAGAGATTAACTCCCTAAAGTGTTAGCTACCCAAAAGGAATAGAGCATACAGACCTTTCTGCCACCATAGAGACCTGGAGGGTTCTGTGTGGCAAACAGCATGAAGCGAGGGTGAGCTTTGACAACCTCCTGAGTCTCAGTAATGAACAGCTCTCTGTTATCATCCAACAAGCGGTTGAGAGCCTCCAGAACATCAGTGGGAGCCAAATTCAATTCATCTAGAACGATCCAGTAGCCCTTTCTCATTGCATCTATGAGAATGCCTTGGGGGGAACAGAAAAATTCCTAGTTAAAAATCTTATAAAGTAAATCTAACAGAAGCATGCACTCAGATATTTTCAGCAACCATTTCATACAGGATGAGCACTGATCCAGAGAATGAAGCAACAGTATTGTTTAAATTGTTGGCTTATCATCTTTAGGTCCCATGGGACAAGCATGATGAGAAAGACATGAACTTTTCAGAATTCACTGAAATTCACGGAAGTGATTATCATTAAAGTGCAACTACTAACTCTATGACAGGTCATCTCTCCATTGTAATAAACCAAACAAGTTAATCAGAAAAGGAAAACAAAAAAACCTAGCCACTGAAATGAGACAGGAATTTGAAGTATATATAACATGCTCACTTACCTTCCTTAAATACCAGCTTTCCAGAGGCATCTGATGTGTAACAGCCAATATATTCTTGGATATCAGTATGCTCATGGTTGTTAATCCTTACACAATGATTCCCAGTAGCAGCGGCCAGCCAGCGAATTAAACTGGTTTTACCAACAGAGGTCTCTCCTTGAATCAGTACTGGATGAGTCCTAAAAGCCATGACCAAAATAGCGGGTTAGAAGCATGAGCCATGACTTTCTCACACACAAGATGTGTGAGAATCACACTGTTAAATCACACTATCAAAACACCACCACTTAACTCATTTGGTGTATCCAAGATTACACACTAACAGGGAAATGCAAATAACTTTATTCCCAAGTGCTAACAGCTACCCATGAAGCTTTTCATGGCAGTACAAAATAAGCAGGTTATTCTAACCTAAATTTCTAGATCAGAATTTAAATAAAACTAGGTATGGCAGTAACATGGTTTAAGGAAACAAGAAACACATGTATAAATTTCACTCTATAATGAAAAGTTAACTGTAAAGTTAGAAGGAAAATAGACATAATTCATCCAAACAATAAAGATTAGAGGGACGCCAGCAACTTAAGGCCTAAACAAACATATTTAACTTTTTTTTAAACTAAAAAGTTGAAACACTTACCCTGCAGACACAACCCTGACAATGTCTTTCAGATTAAGCTTAACTGAAGGGGTGAGCACATAACTTTCATCTACTGTAGGTTCTTTGTCTCCAGCTGAAATCCAGTACCCTTCTATAAGTATAAAACTCCCTCCTTGAGGTTTTGGTATTTGCTAAGGAGACATGACAGAAATAACAGATTATACAGATGAGTTACAATTTGATAATGAAAACAACTACTGTTGCACCACTGCTACACATTCTCTAAAGTAATTTTAAATTAATCCCTGAGCATTCCTGCAGTAAACACTGTCCCATTGTCACAGAATGCAAATTACAGGAAAAACTTTACCAGATTATTTCAGGGTCATGAAGCAGGAATCTTTGCCAGTTGCATGAAGATAAAAATGTCTCAAGAACCTTAGCATTGAATTTTGAAAAGCATTTACAAGGAACTTTGTTTCAATATTTTTTATTTATTTATACACTTTTTCCAGTATGAAAGGGTTTATTTTGAAACAAATACCCATCTTTTTGACTGGATTTCCCATCCCCCATGCAAACTCATGCTGGGTTCCCAGCACTAGTGACATTCTTCCTTTCCCATAAGAGACAAAGCACAGATGCTTCTTCATATCCATATGTTCTGCATTCAGTCTAAAAATATAAAGCCTGAGAAAGTTCCTCCAAAGTCTGTGAAAGCGTTACATTTGGAACCACTGCATTAAGCTGCCCACACTCCACAGTGCTTTAATTGTTCAGGCTTCCATATTTTTTCAAATTAACAAATCAACCAGCTAACATATCAACATGCAAGCAAATTAAAAAAACTACAAAAGAATGGTATTAATTTTTTCCAGTTCTTAACTTTGTAGAATGAAAAACAGGACTGCAATAACAAAATGTAGAGGAAAAAATGAGAGAAAACAACTCAAAATAAATTCTACTTTAAATACTAGACAGCTCTTCATAATCTTAGTTGCCTACCTGCTTGAGAAGGCTTTTGATGTTGCCAGAGACTATATGCTGGCATATTAGCTTTTGAACCATCGGGTGAGAACCTCTGTCAAGCTGTGTCAGGAAACTCAGACAGAAGCCCTAAGAGGAAGAATTATTTTCAGTGATAAACATGAAAAATAAGGAAAAAACATACAGATTAAAGAACCATTTCTGTTCAATACTGAATTTAGAGAAGATTATCCTTTACCCAAACAACATCTGTAGTGAATACACACTGAAACAAACACCAGCAGAGGTAATCACCTCAAACAGGGAGCGTGCTATGCTGCCACATGGATTAGACGCTGCAAATCTCAATGCCCTGCACAGGGTACGGAGACTGTAGTGAGGTCTGTGGCCAGTTCCATCTACCAACTTTGTTTCTGCTTCCTTTCTCACAGACAAATAAAAGCTGCAAAAATAAAGTTACATAGAACTGTTACTGATCAGACCATTGCTCCAAGAATCAAACCCCAAGTATGAACACTTCAGTGTATCCCCAGCTGTTACTTTTCTTAAAAGCTCCAGGTTATGAAAGTCATGCCAAGCTCTGCCATCTGTACAGTCAGTGAAGCGCAGCAACAGAGTATTTTTAGAACCATATTTTTGACTGAGCTCGATACACAGAGTGTAAACTCCAACTATTCTAAACATGAGATAGTTACCTTACACTAGGGGAAAGAAAGGTAACTAGACAAACACACAAGACTTTCTTCAGAAATATCTACAGGAGCAAACCATTGTAGTTTCTCAAATGGGAAAGAGGACTGAAACAACCATACTATTTAACTGGTGTCAATAAGAAAACAACTCTGAATTTAAAAAAATAAAAATCTCCTTCCCACAAATACAGAAACCTGCAGAATTAAGAAGATGGATGTCTATACTCTTCTGTTTCCTAAAGCTATGCTTTAGCTAAAGTATGCATGGGGAGCTTTACAGCGTTTCCCAAAGCAGTCTAACCACAGACTATCGTCACATATTTGCTTTTTGTAAATTATTTCATCAAGAATTTAAAAAGATTACAATGAACTTACTTCACAATTCCTTGTACTGTATTTTTGTTCACATTCAAGCTTCTCAGATAATCCATTATAAGAATTTGTAAGTCTACTTCATTTCTCAATTCTTCTACATAAAGTTCAGTAAACCTGCAAGAATCAAATCAATCTGTAACACTTAAGACACCTGACCACATTGAAAAATCATGTTATACATAAATCTCATGGCATATAACATGTTTAATTTTTAAGTAAAAGAATACTGATTTTTAAAGCTACAGACCTATAGACTGTCAAACCTACAGACTCAAGAACCAGAGCAGTTGAAACATATGGTATTGCTAATACTTTCAAATAATTTATCTGAATTAGTTTAACATCTTAGACTGAAAGTGAACAATATGGCTTAAACTACAATTTAAACAATTTGCAATAGATACTCAAATGTTACAGCCTGAACAAAGTACTGACACAGCAGTAGCTATTTTTGACAAATAGAAATATTAATTCATTTAAACTTAGCAAGTTATGCTGATGCTGAAATCTTATTCTTCTGTATTACACCCATTTTCTTTTCTTTCACTATTCTGCAAGAGAGCAAACAGCAATAAAACCTTGCTTCGCCATCAATAACTACAAATGACTAGTTACACATAACTAGTGCATCTCCTGAGTCTTGCCCAGTGTTTATGAATCTGGGAAGAGACTACACATGCAACTTTTGGCACTCATGAGGGAAACTGCATCAAGCAGCAGGAGATATGTACATAGTAGATGGTACTGAAGAATGGATTTGCCACAATTCCAATTGCCTTGCCACAGCTTATATGCTTTGAGACCACACATCAAATATTTTGAGTATCACACATCTGTGCCACCATGCAAACCACCTCCCTTTTGAGTGAATGGGACTGGATATGCAGCTTTTTGCAAGGATCATCAACACTTCTGAGTTAAGAGAAAGGCTGCTAAGCAGATACCAAGCACTTACCTGTATTTATTACTCCCATCAGGAACATAAACTGCTGCAGTAGCATTCCCAAGTGCTGACAGCTTAAACGTGAAGAATAATAATTTCCTGCTCCCAATGACAACACTCTACACTACTGCTAGACCATTTGCACATGGCTCAGCTACTTCACCAAAGTATTTTGCTGACTCTACTTCATGAAAAACCCTCACTATACATCTCTCACAGGTAGCAAATGTGAGTTCATACTTGCATCCTCAGGCTTCAGATAAAGCATTCTTCACTGGTCAACTCCTGAAACTAATTAAACTTGGAAAAAGACAGTGACTATTTTGTCCTAGAACCATTATTTCCTACCTGTTCCTTATTCCTAGAGGAAGATTTCTCTTTCCAACATCTGTAGCTGGATTCATGCAGGCAAACAAGCGAAAATCGGGGTGGCGGACAAGAGGCTCTAAAGCAAAACAGAAATAAAAGATAAAGTGTGGGTCTCAGATTCAGTCAAAGAAAGAAACTGAGAATTGCTAGCCAGGCAGAAGCCTGGGAAAGAGCTAGAGAAAAATGTAAATAATTCTTTATCTCTCTTGTTTTTCACATTGTTTATAGTTAAGTTCTATCACTGTGCATCAAGCACTCTGCACCAATGCTGTGGGTTATTTTCACTTCAAGACCAATGAAGTTGGTCCTCATGAAGCTCTGTATAAAAGAGCACTGTATTTTGAATAAACCAGAGTTTTACTCTCAGCAGCCTTCTGAGTCAGTCTTCTCATTCCTGTCCTGCCTCGCCAGCAACATCAAAGTTCATGATTAACATATTTATATGTTAACTACGGTGTATTTGTTCTATTGCTGCACTCCTACCCTTCCTTAAAAATGCCAGTGTCAAAAATTTTCAGAGAATAGTCCTTAGTGATTTTATCAGAAGCATCTGCATCTTCACAACAGCCACAGGCAAGTGAAACCCTGACATTCTTGTGTGTAGCAAGATGCTGTAACAGCACAAAACATTTCAAAAATTATGAGCCCTAAACCTGGAACTCCTTTTGTCTCTTTCAGAATAATAGCCAGTACTTCCCTCAGCCAGGAAGAAAATTCAGCCTGGGATGCTCACAGAACATTTGCCTCTCTCTGTAACTCTCGAGAGTAGCATTCAGGAACTGCATTTTTTTATCTTTACATCTGTAAAAGGAGTTAACTTTCTCTACAGCAGCCCCTACAGTGCTGCTGAGAACACACCAGTGTTTTGGACTTCTTGCAAAGAAGTACGAAATCTACTAAGAGCGCATTGCACTCTTGCGCACACATTCATTTTAATGGTAAATTATCTCAATTTATTTTGAACTACATAGGATAGGGAACTCAGCTGAACACCAAAATACAGCATAAGCAAGCAAAGAAATAGTACCTGTGTCTCCTCTGTCTAGTAACACCAGTGATCCAGACGATCCTTCCAATAAACCACTCAGGCACTCCAAAGTCTCTGCTGCAGCCAAGTTAATCTCATCCAATAAAACCCACTCTCCTTTTTTTACTGCTTGTGCCAGAGTACCCTAAAAGCAAGATCAATTTGTTAACCATGTTGCCAGGAATGGAGTGTCAACTGAAGCATTCAGATACTGGAATTACTTGGTGTGCAATCTATGGCTTGATTAGACAAATGGCAACTCCAGACCTTCTACAGCAGTAGCAGTTTTACTGCTCTCTCTCAAATAACAGCAATCATTTTGCCAGTCACAGAAGTCAGACAGTTATCATACCATTGTATCAGTAGCCAGTTAGACTGGCCCAAATACAACAGATTTAAGATCTCTTATTTGTGCAATCTACCACTGTGGTGCATATGCGTCACTAACACCACATGAGAAAAAAGTTAATCCAAAGAAATCCAAAGACACAAGCAGTATTATGCTCCTAAGGAATCTGTACCCTACTAATTAACACCATATTAAGTCAAGACATTCTCCAACTACTCAAAAATACATTTCTCTATAGAGGACTGGTCAACATCTCACATATTTTACATGAAATTTGAGAAAATATATTCAGATTATCAGGGTGACAGTAAACAAACATAAATAAACCACATGGCTTCTCCTAATCCCACTTAATGTCATCAAAACATATTATGGGTTTCAAACATTTAGAAAAATCACTTCCAGATAAACAGCACAGATTGTTAATATTAAATCCTTCACAGGAATCCCTAGACAGAAGTAAGACCTACTGGAGACTGATCAAGAAGTTTTTTCTAATCTCCTGCAGTTGAAAAAAAGAAATGACATACTGATAGTCTCATCATAGCAGCCCTAATTCCTGTTATACAGCACTGAATTATTGTGCTGCCACAAACCAGTCTCCCACTGCCTATCTCACCTCTGCTCCCTTGAATCTGCACACTTGATTTCCCAGCAATGCTCTTGCCAGGAAGCTACTTATATAATACTGATTGCAAAGTCTTTTAAATACTTCTCCTTGTTCCTCCTAGAATCAAAATGCAAATATCTAAATACCTCAACAAATGCAAAGAGAAGGGCATTTTCTGTCATTTTCATCTGTTGATGAGCATGATTCAATTTCAGACCAAATGCCTCCCACTTTTCCTTCAGTGGTAAGCCTGTAAGAAAAACAAATTAAAGTTTGTACCATCAGAACAATAGCACAAAAAATGTTTGACAACATTTTTTTAATCAAAATGTTTCAAGCAGACAGATACGAAAGTAAGCTCGACCACCAAAAAAATTCAAGTCTTTCAGATGACACGCCACAAATTTAAAAAATAATTTAATCTTTGTTTTTGGGCATGTGTGGTTTTTCATTTTTTAAATTTAACTGTGCCCATATGTCAAGAGTGCTCAGATAATTTGCTATTCATTCTCAGATGAGGAACAAATACTTATATTGCACTTTGTTCCAGCATGACTGTTACTGTCTAATTTCCAGAGACAGAAAGAGACATAACAAAAAAATAAATCCAAATTTCTAACCCTTATGACAAACAGATTAATAATAAACACTTCGGTATCAATAATTAATACACTATTGCTTATCAGTTACAACAATATTTACTATAGCATTGATTTCAGTTATTTGTAAAAATCCCTACCTGAGCTACATACAACATCAAAATTCCTTAAGAAACTTTCCAGGTTACAGATTTCAACTTGTCTTTATTTTAGGATTGCCAATTCTTGCAATAAATGCAAGAACTCTTTAGACTCTCTCTTTTTTTTTTTTTTTTTTTTTTTTTGTTTTTCCTCTTTACATTTATTTTAGTATCTGCATATTCAGAAGAACCAGTTAAAAGAAGAGTGGAGATAAAGTTCAGAATTACTTTTATTTAGCCCAAACTGAATGAAAGCTACAACTTCACTTGTTCTGCTGGTCTAGAACCAGAAACAAATCCATTGCCTCAGCCCCAAAATGGGTTGTGATATATACAACAAGAAAAACTTATTTGGAGACAAAACCACACTGGAACAAGATAAAGCACTAGGCAAGTCAGCATCACTAACAGAGGAACCAAGGCAAAAGCAAGATCCTAAAAATAATTCCTACCCTAAAACAGTTATTACTTTGGGTTTGGTTCTGTCATTGTTGTTTTGCTTTGTTTTTTAAAAAAGACATGTTTGTGAGACATAAGTAGGTTCCAGGGCTGAAAGTATGAATGCATTCACAAAGAAGACTAACACACAAAAAGCAGGACTGCTCACCAGCACAGCAAACAAGTACTGAGTGGAGACCAGATGTTAAGGGTACCACAGAGCAGACAATCTCCACACTCTCAGACATAGCTAACAGCAGAGATGAGTTAGAAAAAGGAAAAGAAAAACCAAAACAAAGCAAAACCTAACCACCGTTCTAACAGTGTTCTGAATGTCTTGTTGCAATGTTGACATTGCATTTCTCAAAACCAGAAAAAAAGATGTAATATAGGGGGAGGAAAAAAACCCTGAACTTCAAACAAACCCAAATTAAAAGAACAAAATTCACCAGTATTTATCTACCCTCTGCATGGTTTAGCACTAATGTGTGTTTGATCCATCTAAGTCTTACCAGATGCATTTTCTTTTACTTCTTTATTAATAGCAGATTTATGAATATGTTGCATTAGTTTTAGCAGATCATGCCAACGTTTCTGTCTATAGCAAGTCTGAATGTGTCCCAAGAATGTTTGATTTTTCTTCCTAGAGAACGTCTGAGAGAAGAGTTCTTCAAAACACTCTCGCAGAGGGAGCCAGATTAGCTTGTTATCCACAGGCTTGTAACTGAAGAGCAGCAAAAGAGTAATTACTTATGTGAGACAGAGTCACCCCTGAACTTAAAAAAGAAAACAAGTCCAAAACCAGTCACTTGAAACAACAATAAGCTGTATGGATGAACCCTTGTTTCCAAAGCTTTTACTAAACTAATGAACTAAATAGAATTGCACATATTTAAATGCACCTCCTGAGGTGATTTTGTAAAGACAGGAACACTCTGATACGCAAAATATTCACAGTACTACCAAACAATCTGTCCAGTGAATATTACATCAGATTTATTTTGAACAGCTTAGCCACTTTGGGCTGTGTTTTTGAACGACTTCATCACACACAGCTTTGCACACAATTCTGTGAAAATGCTCTGCTCTTCAGCAAGGACAAGAAGGTTTCTGCATGCAAACATGTTTATTAAAACATTTATCCTAGTATGTAACAGATACTGCCCATTTGTTCTGCAGAACAGACAAAACAGTGGTCAGTGACTCACCCCCCTAAGAGGTCAGCTGTGTCACTTTGTTGGTTCATGTTGACAACCCTCAAACGGTGTCCTTGAAACAGAGATAAAAAGCACCATCAACTTGTGGGCCTGTTTGTTGTTTGTCAAATGATCTTCATGTAAGTTTCAATTTTCACACATTATTTACCTGTAATATGAGCTAGGTACTGGACCGCTGAGGTTTTGCCAGTTCCTGTTTCACCAACCAAGAGCACCGGCTCTCCTTTGACAACACACACTGCAAGCTGTTCCATCAGTACTGTAGATGGCCGTGTGGCAGCAAAGGTATGTTTTGCCCTGGAAAAACAAAGCAAATTACTCAAGCTAAGATTTATCAAGGAATTCATTTCAATTTTACCTTTATTATTTTTTTAGTGGAGTGGTTTGATTTAGGATTTTTTTTAATAGAACTATTCATTTTCAGACCTATAAGATACTCTTCTAAGGTACTAATTTTTCTCAAGATACAACCTAAAAATGAAGGGTTTCCCAATAGCTTCCTGGCCAATGAAGTTACCAACACATACAAAAATCTCCCTCTACCAAGTTAGAGCCACAGAAATCTTTTTATAACAGCTGTGGAACCACACTCTTTTGAGGACACTCTAGTTCAAAGAAGCTGAAAATCTCCATGCTTTGGCTGCCAGAAGCATGAGGCAGACATTCTTAAAAATACACAAGGTAAAACTTAGATTGCAAGGGAAAGAGTTCTCACATTCCTTTCATTAGAATGACAATAACCAACTCTCATTTTCCTTAACCCCCGTGATCTGCAGTCTATTCTATTACACCACAAAAAAATTCAATTCACGTGGAAACTACAGGATATTCTACCTTTGTACAGTGAGAGCCTGGTTCTGCTTCTTCACAAGAGTCACTCTTCCAACACAGACTTCTTGTTCCCCTATTGAAATTTCTGGTTTATAGAGCTCACAGAAGAACTCCACCTGTGAAAAAAGCACCAGCATTTCCAATACTAATCTTGCTTACATCACAGTAAAGAACACACACACCATGCTACCAGTATTATTTTGCAGAAAGTTATTTTTTAACAGTAAAATTCTGTGTTTTGGAGGTTTTACATAATCATCACCTAAAATAGTGAAGGACCTCAGAAGTGTCTTTATCTGTACAAACAACTTTCAACTTAATAACTTGGTAATAGTCTTTGCCACTGTATTTCTACTTCATCTACTTCCATGGTAGCTCAACTATAGAAATTTGAACAGTTATTTTAACAATAAACATTCTCCCTTAAGAAAACCCTTTGTGTGAACAAGGATATTTTGCCACTTGCAGGGAATAATGCATTTCTGTAATTAAATAAAGCAAGGACAAAGAGAAAAACCCACAGAAGTTTCAGGGATCCATCTGTCAAATTTGCTTTGCAGACTTCTACAGTCAGAAATAGTTGACAAAGGAGTGATTTAGTTTAATTCTGTCATTTATAGAGCTCCAGAGAGGCAGCTGACTTTGTAAACAGTGAGTACAGAACAAGTAGCAGTAAAGATCATGTTTCTCTCTGATTTCTCTGTTTAAGCAATTAACATTCACTTTAAACCACCTAAGAAAAAACACATTCTTTGCTACTCTGTGCATCTAGTGCTATCATGTGCTTAGGCAGCTGTGCTGCTCCAGCTGTGAAATCCTTCTTTTGCATCATGGAGCCATTTGCTCTAAAACAGGTTGCATGGAACTTTCAGATAAAAAAGAAATGCAGCTGAATATAAAATAGGAGGGAAAAAAACCCAAAAAACAAACAAACAAACAAAAAAAACTGGGACAAAGAGGTGGTCATAATTTTAAATAAAAAATAGTGGAACATATTTAAATTCATCATAGAAAAATTACAAGCTATAAAACACTACCAATAAAGATCATGTTAACTATAGCTCACCATACCTTTTTTTTTGAAATGTTTAGGTAGCTTCCAATAACTTTTGCCATTTTCTGTCTGCTCCCTTGGTTGGACAACATGGCTGTGAAACAGTCCAATGCCTGTCAAGGGGAAAACCAACTTCTTGAAAACTAATTTTGTATGACTTTATCTGACAAAGCACCATCTTAATCTAAAGGAACCCAAATCCAATACAACCATTGTAAATAAAACTATTTCACTGTCCTCTGAGTCAAACAACAGAGTTCAAAAAGATGCAGTAAGAGCTGCTAAACTCTGTAATGTCAGCACATTTGGTTTATACCAAAAATAAAAACTTTTCAGTGCCCAGACACAAAAGCTGTTTATAGACAAATGAACCAAAATTGAGATGGAAGTAACATTGTAAGATCTCAAATCTCCAAACTGCCTCTGATGGATGCGCACCCAAAAAGTCCTCAACCTATACAGTAAACTGATGAAAAGGTAAGTAGAAAAGTAGCCCCATATTACAAGAAAAAGAAAGGTCTCAGCCACACACAATCCCAGCTTGTATCAGTTACAGTTATTTTGCACCATGCGGTTTGTATGACAGCAGTAAATTCTTTTAGCACCTTACTGCAAACAACTTTCCTAGTAGGAACAAAAACTTCTGATCAGAGAGATCACAAACATTCCAACTACAGTCCAATTGCTTCAAAACAAAACCAAACAAATTCCCATCTCACATTCCCAAAGAGAGCATTTAGTGAGACATTGCCAGAATTTGAGACCAATTGGATCAATTTCTGGATCAAGTCTTACCGCACCTCCTGAAAAATATTCACTGCTGTGCTTGGAGAATTACTGTCAAAGTTGTAAGCAATCCTGCTGCACCAGTTCAGTAGGTCTCTAAAAAGAAAAACCAAAAAGATTTGGTACAAACATGCCAAAATTCACAGCACCTTCTTTCATATTCAGCCTAGGTCATGACATCATCTTGTGGCACTTGCACGTGGAGTTGTTGTGCAAGTTTTACATAGGAAGACACAGAGGATGATAATTCTGAGGAGTAGCTGAGCACAAAGCAACATTGCTTTAAATAGATAAAACATACTCCCACTGTAAAACTCAAAGATATAAAAGAATCCAGAAAGGTATAAACCTCCCATTTTTTCAAGATACAGATTCCTTACCAACAACATCATCTCCCAAAAGGCAAGAAAAGAAAATTTTGTTCTAGAAAAAACTGACGTTCTTACGCTCCACAAAAATATCAGGTAGTACCCATACCTAGCATTTACTAACTAATTCACAAAGCACTACTGGTTACAGAAATTCCAGATGAGTAAAACTGACATTTGGTCAGAAAGGAAGAAATAATTCAGCATCAAACTACATTTCATCACAGAATTTCTGAAATTACCAGGACATGACAGATACAGTTATCTTCAGTCTTCTTGAGTTATAATGCTGAGAGTGTTCAGCATGAAATAATCTAGATAATATACTCAGTTAATGAAAATGTTATCTTGTAGCTACTGAGAGAACATTATGCGGCACTTTCCAGTTCTTAACTAGTACTGATATCTTGTGTTAACAATAATTAAGAATAAATTCATATGGCCTGATGCCAACAAAGCACAGCATATGACAAAACCCACATGTTCCCCCATGCCTCCCAAAAAATAAGCATAGCAAATAAGAAGTTCAAATAATCCAGAATGAGTTTCTTTAAATTATATATTAATCATTATTTTAAACCATAAAATATATTTCCCAATTTTTACAAAATTAATGTTTAATTATTCATGCTTTCCAGCATTATTTCTTAAAAATAAGAAAAATAATGAAAATAAACCTTTCTATCTCTGTAGCTAGCTGACTTCCACTAAACAATTAAGAAAAGACAACCTCAGAGATAGTTCTCGTCCTTCCAGATTTGGTTTCTTATGTTCTGATCTTGATTCTGATGCTGCTTCTGGCATGTGACTGGAGCCAGCAGCACTGTCGTCTGGTGCCTGATACTTGTCTCCAGCAAGGTCAAGGAAAATGTCTAGCAAGTGATCTGTCACAAGAGTGAGGTTGGGGTATCTCCTTTGGAGGACCTGAAACCAGAAACAAGAAAAAAAAAAATAAAACAAAGCAACAAACACATCCACACTGGAAAGAAACCAACAGCACCCCAGTTTTTACTGGGAGATGCGTCAATAGATATTTTAGCTAGCAAGCTACATAAAACTGCTCTCTTGCAATCTCTTACCTGAAGAAAATAGAAATTATTACTACTATGATACTGATTCCAATGCCAAAACCAAACTTTTCCAGCTCAACTCTACTCCAATTCATTTAATGCATTTGCACAAATACCAACAGGAAGAACAAAAAGTACATTCAATCCTACCTGAACCCAAACCATGACCAGTTTACAACTTCACAACTGGTAACAGAAGTCCTTACCTCCCACCCTTCTTTTTATGACCAAATTCATTTGAGCATTCAAATTGTCTATTCACTGTGCTGACAAAGGCATGTTAAGGGGATAATTTTTATTTTGTAATTTCCTTTCAGCTCAGTTCTCTCCACTAAAGCTTGCCAACCAAAATATTGCTTCTCAAAATGACTTTTCACAGATACAGCCCAGGAAAACTGATCCTACCCTGCCAGACAGACTTTTAAGATTAACAAGATCATGAACCCTTTTTCAATGTAAGCAAGTGGGTGTAGTACTGTGGAATCTTAGTGCTTAATTTATACATTTTTGTGACTTAAGCTACAAAGTTGCAGAAAAAGAATCTGGTGATAAGAGAGACACAGCTAACACTCAATTTCTGTTTTGCATAAGGTTTTGACAGTTGTTCTTGTCCCATTTCTAACAATTAGCTGACAAATGAGAAGAAAGGGAAAAACCCACACAGATATTTAAGGCCACGTATAAATGTACTGGCTGCTGAACGAGACCAAAGGAGTGAATAAATTCTACTGGAAAAACTGTCTTCTCCATTCCAGAAAATTCAGAACATTCTCATCAACTTTTCTGCTAGATACTATTCACTACCTTTTCCCTCAGCCTAGGTTCTTTTAGAATCAGATCCTGGTTTGAGCTATTTATCACAAGGAGAATCTCCAGAGAATTTGATTTTCATATGAGCTCTGGCTTGTTTAAATCTTCTGAAGAACTACACAGAGCAAACACCTCCCAGGGATTCTAACAAAAGAAAGCTGTTAATAGAAACAGTTATTTTTAACTGAAAACCGGCCAACTATTTTTTAGCTCAAAACTTAGAACAAAAGCTTAGTCAAATTAGAGTGAGCTCAATTTTCTTTTTTGCTATTTCTCTCTGCTTTCAAGTCCCTGTGGGCTAATAAGCAGCAAAGTAACTTGATTCTTAGACCCACACAAAGCACAATTGTGTGTCAAGGCAAGTTCCAGGAATCTTTGTTCAATTCACTTCAAATTTTCCTGACAAACTGCCTGTTTACTTCAAAATTGGCAGCATAAAGCTGAAATTGTAAGGGGCTATTGTAGACCTTGAAGATAAAATAAGGATTCAATTAACTACTGAAAAACATTTATTACCCTAAGATGAAACAATTATTCACATGCCATAATGGAGCAACACACCCCCATACCTCCTTGAGCTCTCCTTTGCTCATGTTATCCAGATGTATTTTGGTCCAGTATTTGTCCAGAAGAGCAGCATGGCTGCTTTGCTGCCTGTACCAACCTCCACCACAGCTGAATATCCTAAATCATAACAACAATGAAGAAACACAGCTTGCTGAGTGTGGCTGCAGAATTCAGCATTTTCAGTGCATTTCTGTGCATCAAAGCACATGTTACATACAACTGCTACAGCATAATGCAAGAGGCATAAATGACACTGTTTGTCATTGTACTGTCATGTACCCCACCTTGCCTATCCATGCTTTCCTAATTACTTGTTACCACAGCGTTTTTCCTCCTATATGCCAAAATCTCCATAGACATACTTTCAGAAAGACTTAACTTACTGTCAGTTGTCTATCTGTACAAACAGAAGCGACATATAAAACCTGACAGAAGTGGCCTGTGAAGTACTTTAAAGGATCTGTGATCTTACTGCAGAGATGCAGGAAAAGCATCTTCAGCCCTATCCCCTCCACAGTGTTTCACAATTATTCTTCCTCATCCTCCAGACTCAGCTCTTTCCATCATACATTTCATCCCCTTTGTTCTTTTACTACAGAAATAATTATTCACCCATGTGTTTTTAACCACTGTAGAAGTATCCTTGCACATGCAAAGCATTAGATTTGGGGTTGTGGTTTGGCTTTTGTTTTCTGGTGGGTTTTCATTAAATTTTTTCTTCTTTGTTGTATTGTATTGTATTTGGTTTCAATTGTTAAATACAATTTCCCTGCTGTAGACTACAACAGATTTACAGAATCTACTCTAAGAAGCCTAATAAAAATTATAATTTGCTGCTATACAAACTGTTCACTGATGTGCTGGTTTTGGCTGGGATAAATTTAAATTTCTTCACAGAAGCTGGTGTGGGCCTGTGTTTTGTATTTGTGACCCAAACTTCCCAAGCTGTGGGAAGAAGGAGGAAAGGTGGGGAAGCTTAGAGTGATAGGGTTTGTCTCTTTGTTTGTGTGGAAAGCTTTTGCTTTATCTAAACTCCATCTCAACCCATGATTTTTCCCCACTTTCACTCTTCCAACTCTCTCCCCCATCCTGCTGCAGGGGAGTGAGCCAGCACCTGTGTGGTGTTTAGTTGCTGACTGAGGTTAAACCATGACAACTATGCATAAAGAAATAAAATTTTTTATGAAATGAGACAACCAAAGAAGTTGAACACAGAAGACTCAATTCCAGAAAAAACAGATTTAAAAAATGTATAGAAGACAAAAGCAGGAAAAATTGTTAAAGGCTTTGAAATAAACTATAAAACATTTGAAAACCATGTAATTGCCATTCCCTATATATACCTTCTAACCATTAACCTTGAAACAATATTACATTTTCCTATACAAAAAGTCATTTTGACATCCCAGGCATGAGCCACTACTACAGTGAAGCAATCATGCAGAGTATATTGTATCTTTTTCTGGTTAGAAAACATTACAAACACCTATATTGATGCAAGACTTTCATAACTATCAATAATAAACCTTTTTCACACATTCCTAAGAGTGGTATTTTATCTTGGTGATGGGTTGGTTTTGTAGGGTTCCTCCCAGCAAGGCTCATTTCTTCAGCCTTCCTGAAGTTGTTTTTCTGTACAAAGATTGGGATTCACCCCAAGGCTGCTTTCAAGTGAAAAAAAAAAATTCACAGATTTCTATGATATTGCTTGTTAACTGGAAATTGCTAAAATACTCCTATAAAAGCACCTTGTAAAAAGTACCTTGAGAACACAGGTATCCTATTTTTAAGTCCTATCTCATACAAGTTTACAAACCCACCTCCTGGTTGCAAAAAATTGGAATCCTGGCGCTACTTTTAAACAGTCACCACGACCAGGAATCAGTAACTCTCTTTTCTCCAAAAGAGGGATCAGCACAGAGATCTAGAGAGAAAAAGAAAAATCATAAAACTTTTTAGCACAACCATCCACACTTATTTCACACTTGAGATGCTGGAGCAATGCCACTGAGCACCATTACATTGCCAGCAACTGCTATTTCCAGAGATACACTTCCAAGTGATGCTAACAGGAATTGCAGAGCCCCCATCAATTTTATCAGCAGTGGAAGTCAAAGGTGTAATGTTTACTTACCTTTTTGTCTCCCGTATTCAAATTTAATTATAAGACCACGGAAATGACAGCCTTTACACTGCAAGTCTGAATCAAAACTATTTATTTTTGAATTATCAAATTACTTATTAGACACATTCAGATCAGAAGCCTTGTTTTGTTTATCTGCCTGAACAAATATGACCTGTGTCTCAAGGATGTCATTCTCAACCATAAACCTTTTTCAGTGTATGCACTGCTACCCCAGGAGAGTGGTATCTATTTAAAGAATCTACTCTTCCCTGGGGAAGGACAGTAATGGTGGTGGAAAGAAAGAAGGGAGGTATGACCACACCAACCCCTCGGCACAGAGGGAGGCACATAGAGATCCTTTGATATGGAGAAAGCAGACAGGATGCCTGCAGGGAGGACCTGAAGAAAGGGATTTGATGAATGCAGGATACTACTCAGGGTATGCTCATCCTGAGTGCAGCGAGCTAAATCCACAGAAGCAAATAAGTGCAAGACCTCCTAGCAGTGAAGTGTGTACATACAAGCTGTATTCATCTGCTTTCTTACCAATTTTCTATTTCTATATCAGAAAGCCTAGAACCTAATAAAAGAACTGACAGCTTATTCACTCACACAAAGGATATTTTATGGAAACATATATGAAAAGAAAAAGCCAGCACAATGTCCAGCGGGCCTATGCAGCAAAGCATCTCTATCATATCACTCTTGAAAATAACTTGTTTTCAGTAGTCATTACTTCAAGAGGCAAGGATGACTGGCTAACTACTCGCTCTGGATCCAAAAAAGCAGGAAACGTTTAGTGCAACAGCACATTTTAATATGTAAGAAATGTATAAGAAAAATATGTGGAAGGGAAAACACCCCCACACAACAAACTGAAAAAAAAATCTTACTAACAGCACCAGCCTCATATATTGACAATATTCTGTGGTGTTTAGGGCCATATTTGGTTTCAAACACCAAAACATTATTAAATAGACATATTATCAGTGTCAATTCCAGTTTTCAAAGTGAAATCTGTGATCAGTGCAGGGTCACAATTACTCTGTAACAAAGACAAAAACTAATGAGGTGTGCAAACATGTGAACCAAGACAGGTGAATTCTTTCTAACCCCTTCTAGAGCAGCAGCATTTTCAGCGTGCTGCTCCAGAACCTGGTGATCAGACTCCCAGAACTACCATCGTGGGCATTAAGACCAGTACCTTAAAGCAAACATAAAGCTACATACCACATCCAGAGGAGCATAATCAATATCCTCCAGAAGTATCCAGTGACCTTTGGTAACAGCTTGTGTCAAGGTGCCAGGCTGCCACACAAACTCCCCTGGTACATCTGTGCATCGATACATCCCCAGCAGCGTCTGTGACAGAAACAA
Organism: Taeniopygia guttata; assembly: GCF_048771995.1. Taxonomy (NCBI): domain Eukaryota; kingdom Metazoa; phylum Chordata; class Aves; order Passeriformes; family Estrildidae; genus Taeniopygia; species Taeniopygia guttata. The sequence goes on from NC_133027.1 coordinate 37,997,757, forward strand.
TTGGCACATCAGAGACCTGGGCACCGCCTCTCCAGAGGAAAGGATGGCAAATGTGACCAATCTGGGACAGAAGTGACACTTTACCTCCACCTTACTAAACAATCTGTCTGGCAATCTGTGCCCAGCATTGCATTTCTTCTAATTAAGAAGAGTTTCCCGCCTCCAGTGGCAATTTAACTGAAACTTAATAATTAAAATAAACCACGTAACTGAAGTAAATTTATGAGCTGTGCCACCCTAATATACAAGTAATCTAAAGTAAAAGAAAACTGTCTAGGGTCACACCAAACTTTAGTTTATGTCTTTGAGGAGTCTGTGACTAAGGTAGTAAACAGAAATATAAAGCGAGTTATTCAAAGGAAAAATCCAGTCAAAGCTTTGATTTTCTCTCAAATTGTAAATTGTAATAAACATTGTTTTAAAAATTGAGTTTGTGACCTTACTGCTACATATTTTATATCTTGAACTTCACCCCTTTTTCTTAAATATGCCTTAGTCTTGTATATGAGAAGATACAATTTGTGAGATGATGAAACTAGGTGTTCCATGCAAACAAAGAAGGTGCTTATGGATGCTAATAAAAACCTTCTGGTAGATACGAATCACCTTCAAAAACTAAAAATAAATTGTGCCAAACAATATTAAGTCAAACTCCAAAATTCTATATGCAAAATAATAAATACATAAAATTATCCACAGATAGAGCTTAACCATTAGTGCGTAACTGCAAGTCACCTCAGCATCCCAGTATCTTACTTTATCTTATCTTTATCACAAAAAAAGGCATCAGAGTAAACTGACATTAGCTCACTTAGATGAAATAAGACTGTTCATACAACCTTTGCCACCAGAATCTTGCCTTTTCCAATACAAATCAATGTTTTTAAATTTAACAAAAAAATCAATAGAGCTCTTCTACATAAAAAAATCTGATAAAACATAATGTGAGTGATACAGGTTTAGCACAATTATGCAAAGATTAAAAACCTAATGGAAAGTAAGAGCTCTTTTTCTTATTTATTAATTCTCACCAATATTACGACCAGTACTAAAGAGTTGGCCACTGTAGGATCTTTCGGTGAAAACATTATATTATTAGAAAATTAAGTCTGTGCTTTAAGTAAGTTAAGTTCAGTAAAAGCTATGTCTCATGATTCAAACATCAAACAAATCCATCACTTACCTTACTATCAGTTTGATCTCCAAGCTGAACTTTCAAAATATGGGGAGGTTTTGCTCTTCCTGTAACAGCCGCTAAATATTCAATTAGAGAAGTTTTGCCACATCCTATTGGTCCTTCTAATAAAACAGGAGTCTGATATGCTACAGCAATAGCAAGGTTTTGAAGATTTGTGAAGGCAGATTCAACCAAAACAAAACTGCTGGTGTTGTTTTCCTGTTCAAACATAAAATTTGGGTTACTACACTTGAATTACTTTTCTTACAGTTGTATCCCACAGAACAATTAGGAAAGTGACTCTAATAACAAGAAAAATTTTGGCCTGTAGATCTGCATAACAAATAAAATAAAGAAGTCTAAAGTTGCATTTATTAAGAGATATTAAAATAGATTTCACAAAAACTTATTATAGGTGAAACACTTAATGAAAAGTACACATACAACTTGATCCCAAGGGGAATTCACACCTAAGTTGTCAGTAGAGGCATAATAACTATTCAATCATAACTCATGTCAATCAAATACAATTTGCAATATAGTGAAATTAAGTCATCAGAATGGATCCAAATCACAGGACAAATCAAATAGCAGTTGCAGTCAAATGATGTAAATATGAATATTGAATGCATGTGAGTATTTACTTTTTTTCTGTAGAGGCTGAAGTATAAGATCATTAAACTCAGTGAATGAAAAAAAAAAGGTATATTCAATAACATTTTCATTTTATTAAAAATTAAATTAATTCAGTTTATTGAATGGTAATTAATCAATGGTACAGATAGTCCCCAAATATTCTGGCTCTTACAGTCAAGTGTTTTGTGCCAAAAGGCTCAGAGGAAAGAAATCAGGGCATAGAAACAAGTGTCTTGTATTTAAGTCTAACCTTTTTTCAGATATAGCTCAATGTACTTCTCTGGAAACAAGAGAACCTGCTTCCCCTCACATTTTTCTCCTATGTCTTCATTAGACCCCCTAAGCTGTCACTGGAACCTCCCTAGTGTAACTGGAAGTACACTGTAGACCAGATCAGTGGAATACCTGTGCCTATTAAAAAAATAAAAGCATTCCTTTCAGGGAAGTTGTCACCTCCCTCAGAGATAAAGAATATTCTTTCAGTAATCCAGTTTATAGCGTGGCCTGGCTTTAACACAGCTGCAACAGCAGTGATGCTGCCATGGCAGTAAGAATCTTCTTAAACTGCTCTCCAGTTTCCCCTGCTACAGTGAATTCCAAACCACTCTCTCACAACCCTATAAAATCCCAAAGGGCTAGAAAACAGTGAATTCAAAAACAGAAGTAGAGAGAAAAACAGGGTGGGGGGGGAGAAGAATTTGGAGGGAAAATGCTCTTTTCTTGCTTCGGCCACTCTAACAATTCTGGACACTGGTACTTCTCATTCATTTCTTTGTCCTGTTGTAGATCACTGCTACAAAATTAAACAAAATAACTCAGCTAAGAGCTAAAACTGGTAACTAAAGGAGAAAAACAGTCAGAAATACTGGCTGTAGATACACAGAAGGATATGAACAGCTTAGGTTAAATAGCAATTTAGAAGAAAAAAGGTTAAAACACTGTTTAAAAACATTTATGCCATCGATGGGCTTCCCAAAACTATAAGGCACTATAGTCTACATTACACTTTCCCAAGTGGTGGCAGCAAATTCTTGCTCACTTCCTTTTCCCTTTCTCTGCCTTCTGGAAGAGTTTAAACAGCAGCCTTGTCTTCTTTTCATAGAAGAACTGAGCACATGTTTGGAGAAAGGCTGCATACAAGATGTCTTTATAGCAGAAAAACCCCTACATCATGCAGGTAAAAGCAACTGTCCTAGATCCTGGCTTTAGTCAGCTATGGATTCTCACCCTGAGACTGAAGTTAGTATGTAAGGCTCAATATTCTTTTGTAGTATGTTTGTACAAACTGCTACATGAAAGTAAAATGATCAGCACTATATTGCTCCTTCACTCCCCTGCAGAGCTTCTTTGTGGCGCCTGTATTATGCAACACTGGTTTACAGCACACACTGAGAAAGATAAAGATACACACATTACCCACAGTATTTTCAATACCATCCAATTTGGAAATCAAGTCAGTTCACTGTACTTAGAAATTCCTAAAACAAAAATGTACTGATTTAACTTCAGATTACATACCTGCTCTTCAGAAACATGCTGTAGTCTAGGCAGCACAATGCCACAGACAGCTACTACACGTGGAGAGAGGTCGCTCGAGATAACATGTCCTTGTGTATAGTGCTGTCCTTTCTCCTTTTGCCAAAATGGGGAGTCTGGATTAGCCAAAACTAAGGCTTGTTCCACATTCTCCAGCTGAGATTCTTCTAGCAACCTGTGAAACCCATGTTTATTAACTCAGCTGAAAGCCGTCAAGAAAAACAAATAGTGTTCAAGAGTTTAAAAGTCCTTACTTCAGTCTGAAATGTATCAGCTCCTCAGGATTGAATATCTTCTTCAGGAAAGATAATTTATGCTCATCACTCATGCATGTAACCAGAGCGAGACAGTTTGAAGTATACCTAAAAATTACATTTGGAACAAAATATGTCAAAACAGTTTTAAGGAATGTAGTTCAACAACTGTCAGTTGCATACCAAAACATCAAGTTTGGAAAAACGTGCAGAAAACTTTATTCATAGAAAATTATTTCAGCACTATGCTTAACATTCTTTTAGATAAAACAAGTATCTCAGAACACAGGAAAGCAATTCTATCATGGCACAGTTTTAATTTATACACCAATTAACTAACATTTCTCCGAAGAACTGAATTATAAGCAGAAATATAATAACGGAATGCACTTTCCTAAGTAAATGAAGGTTAACATATGAGACAAGGAAAATGAATTCATCCCTACCCAATTTTTTTATCCTACCATTTCCCTTCCAAAATTGCATTTCATGTTATTTCTAAAGTAAATACAATGCCATGAAATAAATTCTGAGCGCCTAGAAAAGCCAACAACTCCCAAGTCGTGACTACATAAAGCTGTCTTGCAAGAAAGGAACATTTAATATAAATCATAAAGCAGCTCTCATTCTGTTTTCAACTTCCAAGAACAAAGTTTTCAACGAGTGTGATGGGGGAAGGCAGAAGATTGTTTCAGGACAAATATTTAAAAGTCAGCTCACTCACTTAAGACTATTAGCTGAACACCTGGTGAATCAATTCTAATCAATTAATTACAAATTCTATCTCTTTTCCTGACACTAAGTATGCCATTTTGAAGAGCTTCATAAATGACTAATAGATTTGACAACATTCTTGGTTCTGTCCTTCCTAAATTATAAACCTTACTGAAATTATGTGCTACTAACACAATTCTGAATTTATGTTCTAAAAAGAAAAGACTATTAAATATTTTTTGTAAAATAAAAGGCACTATCAATACTAAATAAGGTAGAGCATGTGATTAGGTTGAAGCCCTGAGGGCAGACAGCTAACATGAAAAATCTGACTAAAATCCCACATGAAACCTGTACCAAGACCAACACAAAGTGCATCTTAACTAAGCTACATTTTACAGCCGCTGAGAAATCTACACACAAACAACTGAAAAATGAACCAACTTGGGCAAACTGAAATAATTTGGAAAGATTCTATAGACCATAGTTTTAAGCACTACTAAGAGCTAGCCTGAAATTCACTTTGTGATACATCACTATAGCTTTCAAAAGGTCAGTTGAGAAGTACAAGTACAGCTATCATCAGTACAGATTCCTGGTATTACTTGAAGATGCTTTCTATTGCATGTGAACAGTTAATTACAATTCAAGACACAGCTACATCTATTCAATGAAGAAGATTTGGAGGTTTTAACTCACCAACGGACTAAAGTGTCATGACTCCTTAGGAGAGGAATACACACACTCCAGTCCCATAGTTCCCGGAAAACCGATGGCTCCTTCTGTAAAAATCTGTAAGCGGCCTCCATGAGGTCCCGTAACTTCATTCGTCTGCGCCCATATCGGACTGTGTTTGCATCTGAGCTTTCCAGGAAAAGCCTCTGGAAAACTGGTGATGTAGTCTTAAAGTATCTTAAAGCAAATCTTTACAAGAGTGAGAGAGAAAGAGATGGAACACAAACATGTAAGTCAGAAGAAAGAAAACCAGACACTAATAAAAATGTCAGAGCACAGGTCCTAACACAGTTATCGACAGCACTAAGCCCTGTAATTAACTTCATCCACACTTGGGAAAGACAACCAATTCAGCAATCAGCTGACAACAGACACTTCACCTTATTAAAAATCATTACTTAATTATCAAGGGAAAATAGTACTGCCTTTGGTAAAAATTCTTTGATTACTCTTGTTTACTGAAAAAGTAATACAGATTCCTACTTATGCAACTTTATATTCTACCAGCCTACAGGTCTAATATTAAACTCAGAGATTCTGGTTGTGAACTATTTTCAAGTTGTTTTGATTTTCTGTAGATCACAGTGAAAGTCAAATTGCATCTTACAACACGATTTAATTAAAACAAACTGTGTTTGAGACTTGTGTTTACCTTATGATTATTTCTGTTCAAAACACATTTGTTACTGTGAGAGACAACTCAAATCCTGACAATACCTCTCTTCACCAGGGAGCATTAACAAGCATATACTGTCTGGATGAAATGTTAACTGCAACGTTAATGGTTAATGACTCAAACAACTGTCCATTTGCAAAAGCAGCAGTGCTTTGCTGAGGATGTGCAGGTCACAGCCCAGGGGCAGAGGGGGTGAGCACCCATCACCCGGGCTACAAGCAGGGGTTTGGGCCACATCTGGAAAAGACCAGTAAGAAGCAAATCCTACAAGGTGGGATAATGCTTTTTACCATGACAATGTCCTCCCTCATGCAAGTGTCTCAGGTGTGAAAACTCCCCGGGGGGAAAAATACCTGGACATTCACATTGAAGGCTTTCCTACCTTTCGGTGGGGCATAACTGGGTCAGCTACCTTAGAGGCAGCTGTCCTGTCTTAGGAGGAGTCATGAAACAAAGATCCCCGAAGTGCCCCCAGATTCACTTTTAGGAACTTCCATCAAAGAACAGGTCATGATCCACAGTGTTGCAACAGAGTGTAAAACTCTTCCAGTTTTAAGCAGGGGAGATATATAGGCATTCCCACCTGAACCTTAGTGTTAATTAACCCAACAAATTTTTTGTTCCATGGGCTTCCCCCACCCCCTGATGGATGAACACTTCAACCATCACTTGGACCAATGGCCACCGAAACTGCAACCAAGTCTCATCACTGGAACTGTGGGTAGTGAGATTTCTATTCTTATCCTCTTTCTTTCTTTTCCCTTATACATTTTCTTAAGTGTTATTCTTTATGGTTATATATTGTTGTATTTCTACAGATAATAACCAAAACGGCTCCATATCTCCTGTCCATTGCAACCAAATAGTTCTAAACTTTAAAAACACCAGTAAATCAGTGTCCTTCACTCTAATCCATCCCAATCCATCTGTTAACAAAAACCCGATTTACCCTGCCTCCAGGGCAGGTTGTAACACTTCCTAAATTCAAACATTGACATCTCATTACTCACGGCATAACATCAGGGTGGTCAGCAAGCAGCTTGCTCATTGCTACACAGAGCCTTTCATGCCGATCATGGTTGATTTGGCCACCAGCTTTGATCGCTTCTGCATTTCTTTCCAACAAATCCAGCAGGATGGGCCGAACTTGCCGGCCGATCAGTAGAGTACATTCTTTATCCAGCAGTAACTGCGCTAAAGTATTGAGGATGCACTGACGATCCTGCTGAGTCCAAACCTAAAGGAATGGGAAGTGAAAACAGGTTAAAGGGGAAATTATTTTGACTTTTACCTTCAGAACTATTCATGCAGGAGTCAGAGTGAATTTTACAGGAACAAATAGTTCAAAACCAGAAGGGAGTCCAAAATCCAAAAGCAAGTACTCAATTGACACAGCTCTCAGTATTTAAGAAAAAAAAATTACAATACAGAAGGAGTAAGATGCAGAATGATATGTTAAACAGGAATTACAAAGTAGTCCCAAAATCCTAAATTATATTTTACAACTGAAAGATAAAGCAATTTGTAATTTTTTTTTTTTTTTTTAAGAAAAAGACTGGGGAAATGTTGAAACAATTAATACATTTTCCTAGAATTTCCATTGATCTTAACAGCTTGGTCTCATGAGAGCCACAAAACGTTTAAGACATTAAACTTAACATTTAAACTTGCTTCATGTTCACTATCTCTTTACAAAAAAGAAGCATTCAATTAGTCGTGATCACAGCCTTATTTTCATAGTTCTGACAAGAATTATATCAAGCAATGCTCTTAACAAGAAGCAGCTTGTATCTGCAGTTTTGAAGTTTGAAATCCTTTTTATTCTTATACTGCTATACAAAAATGGTCATTTAGTTCTTTAAAACACAAGGAAAACATATTCACATCTGCTAGAAGAAAGAAAAAAACCCAAACCAACACCCCTTAATCTCACATCTCCCCTGCCTGACTCCCCCAGCCCTCCTTTGTTATTGATGAACAACCCATTTCTTATGCCTTACCCTTAAATATCTCTCTGAGCTCATGCTACCACCCAAGCATCTTTCCACTTTCAAGATTTTTAACACATAGTGCAGTACAAGTAATTTTGAAAATCAGGATTATGAATTTGCACTGTAGCAGTTTTGCTCTCAACTGGGACGCTCCATGCTCCCCTCCCTTACTGAGTGAACCCTTATCCTGTTCAAGACAGAAATATTCTGTAGTTCAGGTAGCCTTTTGTTTCAGCACCATATGCAGCCAATTCCTGCTTTTCCTAGACTTTAGTTACTCCGGTGAGACCTGTTCCTGGTCTCACTATCTCAGGGATGGTTTCATTTTTACAAGAGTGCACCTGTCTTTTGAATATACCACTGTACACACCCTTCTAGAACACATGCAAATCTGTTCAAGTTCCTCAATCTCCTGAATTTGAAAAGATATTCATCCCCATACAGCATTAAGAAGCCAGGGAAACTGAGGTATATACACTACAAATATCAAACCCATCACACTAATTGCAAGCTGTTTCTTACAGGTTTCATGTTTGCTTTTACAGAACATAAGTTTATCTGCCTCTCATTTAACACAGCAGCATCAGAAATATTTTTTTAAATGGAGCAAGGACCTGCTCATTGCAGGGAATCAGATTTTGAGTGGCAAAATTCCTAATAAGCTGTTCAAAGGCAGAATGGCTCAAAAGAACCAGAAATAAACTCCATTGGAAAAAATTAAAAGTACCTCCAATTTTCAAATCAATTACATCTTTGGCTACTCAAACAAAGCACATTGGGGTGTTTAATTTACTAATCAGAGCTCTGAATATCAAATAAAGCCAGTTAACAATAAAATAATAAATAATGTGATTGATTCAGTAAAATTCTATATTTACATGTCTACTGTCCAACAAATTTATGCCATTAGCGATTTTGTGAGATGAAGCAGTTTTTTAATCATTGTGTGCAGAACTGCAGAACCCTTAGGACTTATAAAACTGTTCAAAAATCACAGTGTCAACATTCACATTCTATAAAGACTGTCTCTCTGACTTCAGAGCCTAAATGAAAAATGTTATGGAAAAGTAGAATACTGCAGAGGGGGTTATTTTTAACTAAACATGCCTTTATGAAATACCAGCTTTCTCAACCAATAGCAATAGACAGATGATCTGAAAGTGTTCAAGTCTGGGATAGTCAAATCTGTACATGGGCTTCCTAACGGCTGCTTTAAGAAAGCATCATAAAAGACTGTGCCTCCAAGCACACAACACATACACACAGAGTCTATTATTAAAGAGACACGTGAAGCAGATACACAGCTAGGACTGAGACCTGGAGTCAGGCAGATCCCAGTCACTGCTCCGGCAGCAGCACGCACATCTCCTTCCCAACCTGCAGAGTGTGTGTGCTCAGTGCACACAAGGTACACAAATCTCTAATAATACCAAGCTTAATCCAAACCCTAAATTTATAAAAGAAAGGATCACAGCAAAGAGCAAGCTGGTACCACATGAAACCCATATTTGCTCACAGGTCACACCAGACACAGATTTAACACTGGGATACTCCTAGAGTTGGGAGGGCATGAGGACCACACAGGAAATCTTTCTTCCCCTCCAACACAGGAACTCATGTTCTGGTCTCTGTTCCCTCACACAACAGCTGTATGATTGTGCAGCAACCAACTAAGCAAGATGATCCAAATTAATCCTTCTTACAAAGTCTTACACTGGGTGGGAAAGCTGAATGGATTTTCCAAATCAGCACTCTTACTGGGTTCAAGATAAGAGACCAACACAAAGGTGTGGCTTGGCCTTGAGAAGAGGCTAAAAGAAAACAGCTCCGTGCTTTGGCAGCTGTTCAGTTCAGCAAGATAAACCAAAACACGAGCCCGCACTCTTCCTACAACCCACACAGTTCAAGGGAAACAAACAAACAAAAAAAGCAGGTATGAACAAAAAAAAAAGTAGGGATGATATGCAGTCTCACAAGCTGGAACTTCCTAAACCTTTTCCAACACTTTGACAGAGTTGGACAGATCTTTCTCTCACAAGAGAGGATGAAAGCATCAAGTTTCTTGTTGACTTTGTATCACTGCCATAAGGTGTGCCAAAAATCACAGCTTTTCAAAATGTAGCAGAAAATAGCCCAAGATGGAAGCCAAAGAGCAACACACCTTCCCTTATTTCTAATGCTACACGATGTAAAGTCTAACAAATCTTTCAAATAAAATGTTGAATTCACATTTTAGTATTAAAAAACTTCTGCCTTAGTTGCCAGAGCATCAGGACATTTTTCTGATAGACAATAGGTAACTGTGTGAATTTGAGACCACTAGGTCATCTCCTTTTTCCTACATTTATTAATATAAAGGAATAAAGGCATTTCTCAACATCAAATGCTAAGACTGGAGGCTTCTAAATAAGAGCTTGGAATTATTGTTAAAACAACTTTCACTGCTACATAGCAAATTGAAATGTAAAATGAAGGATGCCAACATAAACCACCTACAAATTAAAAAAGAAAAATCAAGAATAGTGTGCTCATGAGCTCCTGTCCACTTAGGAAGGTTGCATAGTCTAAATAGAAGAAACATCCAAAGTGGTCAGGTTCTTTGATACATATATTTCCACATAAACACAGTGGTAGATGCAGAGGACAGAAACCAGTAAGGGTGTTTTTGCATTAAAGTTCCATTTCTAGGAGTGTTTTAATCTTCTCTGTGATTAAATTCTCTGCTGAAATTACATGATCACAGGCATCCAAAATACATACATTTGCACAAAGTTCACATTTGGAATTCTATGCAGGAAGACTTTCTGGCAGACCTTTAGTAACTCAGAGCCAAAAGCACATTCCAGCAGTTTGTGGAGACCTATTGCTTGTACAGTTTGCTTGAATTATTCCAAAATGTAAATGTTGGAAACAAAGACTGGTTTAGAGAGGTTTTCATCCCATCTTCCTCATTAAGAGCACAGAAAATTGCTGTATCTTTGCAGAATTCATAGTATATAAAAATACTTTACAGAAAAGGCTCTAATTCTATTACATACCCAAGGACAGGGAACAAAACCTTCCACGATCACGTGAACTGTGCCATACTATGAACCTCAAAAGACTGCTCCTTACTTAGCACTTGTGGGCAAGTTTAATTCCTTTATGGAATACTGTTGAAGAAATAAGCTGCCGGGAAGACATAACAAAGCTGTAGAGCAAAGAGAGCTCTACATTTCCAGAATGCATGCTTCATATGTAATATACAAACCAGGAAATCAGGTATGACGTTCAGAGATGGAGTTTGCTTACTGGCAAGACAAGCTTAAAATAATCCTAGAGCTGTAGCTTCCAAGCCTGAAAACAGCAAATTAGTTCTCAAAAGGATGTTAAATACCGTGCTGTTCCAGGCTCCCTGTATACAATCACTCTTTAGGAATTTCCAGCTAGCAAGGTTTTTAAACCATATCTCCAAACAGTCACCGAAAGAGAGAGGGCACAGCGTCTTTCCCAATCTCGGATCTCGGTGACTCACTCCTGGTTCGCTGCTCCATCTGTCTGCTACAACTTGTATCCACATCGTCCCCCTTTCTATTCCTCAGCTGCTTCTCTCTCTTGGAAAGCGACTCTTTATCACTGCTTCCCACCAATTAGCTTCCACTCAGGACTGTATATTCATGTCAATTTTACTTTGATCCTGCGATTTGGAGCGACAGAAGAAAGAGCCATCTGTCTACCAACAAAGAACCTTGAGTATCGGTATGAAAGCCGAACCATGACTGAGACAGCAACTCAGGCTGAAAGCCAATATTCTGAAAAAATATGATATTTCAGACTTTTCATCTTCAAACAACTGGGACATTTCCTAGACACTCAAAGAGAAATAGAGACTTTGAGTCCCAAAATGTGTACACATCTGAGGGACTTCAAAAGCTCTATCATGAAAAGTATTAATAAAACAATATCTGATGGGCTGGTATCCTGTTACTACATGTCCTCAAGTATTTCAAAGAAAGGAGATCGGTCTCAATTCTCCTAGAAAGCAGATGTGCTTCTCAGAGCTAAGGCAGCCTAAGCATGAAGGTGACTATAGGACCATGTTCCCAGCATCGCTGCAACCTGGAGACTGTGATTTAAAAAACCTTTAAAGCAAAGCCTGGAAAATCATGCCTTTTTTTATCCCACATGCTGTTTTCAGGTAATTAAAGAAGACACGCAAAATAGCAACAGGGTAACGACTAGCTAATGTCTCAGTGCTTGATAACAAAATACCACCTCTTGCTGCCACGCTCCCGGAGTCACCTTAGGAGACACGGAATGGATTGAAGATGTAACTGCGGGCGAGGCGCAATAGGAAAGGTACTAGGATCCAGAAGAGGATCTTCTTCACGGGCTGCACCCGCACATTCCCGAAAGGGACAAGCACGGCAAGAACCAGCGCCAGGAAGAGAGAGAGCGGGGATGCGCTCCCGCCGGCTGTCCGGGGGGGTCAGGCACACACAAAGCTGCCGGGAGGAGATGGCGGCACGGGGGAGGCAGAGGGCTGCGCTCCCTTCGCTCCACGGTGGCCCCTACGAGACCCTGCCCGACGGAGGGAGAACGGGGGCGCGGGGACTACCAGCGAGCGCCGCACCGCCCGCTCCTCACCTGCTTCGCCACGAATCTGCTCAGCTCCACGCCGCTCTTCTCGTTCCTGCGCGCCACCAGCTGCAGCGGCTCGGCCAGGCGGAGCCGCAGCTCGGCGGCCATGCTGCTCCTGCTGCTGCCGCCGCTCGTCCCGCAGCGGGATCAGCGCCGCCAGGAGCGCGCGGCACATGCGGCGCGCGCCGGACGCGGCACCAGCAACTTCCGCCCCGCCGCCGTCACGGGAAGCGCGCCGGCCGCCCCGCCCGGAGCCCTCCCCTCCGCCGGACTACAGCTCCCGGCGTGCACCGCGCCGCCTCCCCTCTCCCGCCGCGGGCGCCGTCCGGGAGCGGAGCGAGGCTCTCCCGCTGGCTCGGAGCGCTGGGGCCCCGCGCGGGTGCGGCTGCGTGTGTCGCGCCCTTGGCCTCCCCTGCTCTCTGCTTCCCGGAGAGCCATCTGCCGCTGCTGCCGCAGGACTGGCCTGCCCGCGAGCCCTTTAAATCTGGGCCAGGGAGGCGGCCGAGGGCGGGCGGTGACGGACGCGGCAGCGGGTGGCTCCGGCTCGGGCTGCTGGAGCGTTACGCCCCCGGCGGCAGCCGCTCGCGAAGGCCGAGCGCGGCTGTCGGGCGGTAACGATGTCCCCGCAGGGGTTTGGCAGCGGGATCGCCGACGGCAGCAGCCGCCGGGATTAAACCTTGGGCTTCTCGGGAGCGCCGCAGCACGGAACGACACCAGGTAAGCATGTATGTGTCGTGCGCCGCAGCCCAGGGCAGCCTCCAGCGGCCGCGGCACAGGCCGACGTGAGCGGTGATTGCGGTGAGCTCCGGAGCGGGGCAGGCGGGAGGCTCCGGGCTCGTCCCGCCGGGAGCAGCGCGCGATTTCCCGCGCTCGGGGCCGGGCCGAGATGGGGCCCGCGGCCGGGAAGGGGCGAGGGGGCGGGGCCACGGCGGGGGGGCGGGGCGCGGCCGCCCCGCGCGCCTCACTTTGGCGCCAACTGCTCGGGGCTGGGGGCGGGGTTTGCCTACGTCACGGCGGCGGATGTGCCGAGCGGCTGCGGCCGTTGGCTGGCGCGGCGCTGGCCCCGCCCCCCGCGCGCAGGCCGCTGAGCGCTCCCGGCCCTGCGCGCGCCCGCGGGCACCGCCTGCGCGCCCCCGGCGGGAGCCGCCACCGCCGCCGCTCCGACCCCCGAGAGGTCCCGGGAATCGGGGCGGGCGGCGGGAGCCCCTTCCCGCGTGTGCAGGGAGGGCGAGAGCCGGGCAGCCAGTGGGGAAGGGCCGCCGCCTCTGAACGGGCCGGTGGCTGCTCAGCGCCGCTGAGTGCCTGCGCCTTCCTCCCTGCCAGCCCCCAAACCCGGTACTGGTTTAGACGGGTGGCATCAGACAACGGGAAGCTTCTAAATGGACATTAGGGAAGAAATCAGAATTATCAGATTATTCTAACTAGGTAAACTGCACGTTTGGATAACGTCTTCATAGAATATAATGCTGATTTTCATTTCAAAATTTCCTTGTAGGATCAATAATTTCTTATGTTTCTTGAAAGCTCATTTTAAATGTTACCTTGATCCAAGGGTTTTCTTGTTCTTGAGGTGGATTTTATTGAAGAACAAGGGCCACTGGTAGCTCAGGTGTAATTTATGCACTTCAAGATGATGCTGCTTTAAATTGCTGTTTTGAAATTGCCAATTAATTGGTTCCCTTTGCTCTGACATTTAATTGTAGATGGGGAAGCCATAGGGAGTTTGTATCATGGCAGCAGATGAGGATGGACTGGGACTGTATGATATCCGCTACAGTGGTAAGAAGTGTTAGTTTTACTTTCTGGCTTGTGGGGAATTAATGAAAGCAGTCTTATGCAAATAAATAGGTCCGGAAATAACTTAGAAAACAAATCTGAAGTTGTGACAAATACTGATGACCTTCAAACACAATTAGATGGTTGTGGCACAATATCATGCAAGCCCTATCCTATTAGTGAGTTTGTATTTAAAACCATACCTGAGTACTTTGGATTTCTGGAATGTTTTGAGGGGGTCTGGAACTGGTCTTCCCCTCCCACCCCCCCCAATCTTTCACAGTGTATAATTTAACCTTCAACTGTATCTTAATGAAGCTTGCATTTGAACAGTTAGGGGCACTTTGTTTGCTATTTGTAAGAGCCAATATGCTATCAACTGCCACAGTTCCCATAATCAAGGTACTCTTTATTTCCAGCTCCACAGCTGGTTGATTAAACACATATCTGGGGGATTCCCAGCCTCAGAAGGACTGTGGGTATTGATATTTTTCTTTATAGAAATCGTATTTGTTGCAGAAATTGAGAGGGTCACATAAGAGGAGACAAGAATGATAAGAGGCATTGCAAAAAGACATGAAGAGAGACTGAGGAGATTTAGGTTAAAGTACACTTACAGAACCAGGTAGTGTGTTAGTAGATGGCAATATTAAAGCAAATTTTTGGTATTACCATACAGACTGCTACAATACTTTAGCAAGAAATCTTTCTTTTAACAGTACTGGTTTTATCATACCAAATTTTGAGTTGTATAAGTTTTGTATTGAGTGTATTCTAGAAAGCAGTTTCAAAGTTAGATCAAGTTTACTTATGTATCATTTTAAAATCTATTTGCCATATAGTTTGCTTTATGCACAGTTCTTGTAGTATTTACAAACTGATCTCACAAGACTGTCTTTGCTCCCTGGTGACTGATCTTTTTTCCACAGTAGCAGTAGTTTCCTGGATAAAATTCCCCTTTTACTGGTCTGTACTATTACTTCTACTATCTTCTACTAGTATAGGATTGCAGCTGCACTGGCTTTACGGGAAAGGTAGAGTTTGCAGTTTACTAAATTATTACTTTGGCCTTTTTTTTTTCCATTGCTTTAGCTGAAGCTTCCCCCTTCAGGGAAGGAGATGAAAGCTCTGTGGATATTTATGATGGCTTGGACAGCAGTTTGTCCGTTTCTGGTAGGTTGTGTCTCACTGCTTGGCACATTACACAGTCTCTGCTTCTTAGGCTGATTTCAAGTAAAACAATATTTAGTAGTTTTAATTTTACGTTTAGCTGGTGCAACCTATGATTCAGCAAGCAACTTGTTTAAATTCAAGATATATATTAATAAATATAGTCTCTGCTGTATAAATGCAGCAGAGCATTCTTAAATCTGTTAGCTGAATGAATGAGTTTTCTCTGATATTCGCTATTTGAAGATACTTGACCATGTAAAGGGGTGCAGAAAGCCTTAGCTGCTTTATCTGTGCCTTGATAGTAGGACATTTTACCCTGGAAAAAAACCACCTTTATTCTGTGTTTTTGTAAGCTTTAAGGTCAGATCCAACAGTTACTGATCACTAAATCCCCAGTGAGAGATCCAAAACATACTTGTGATATGATACAGTAAATTCAGGATATCCTTTAAACCTTTTGTTACTTTCCAAATAATTTGACATGCTGTTGCAGCATATGCCACAGTACATGCTGAAGTCCAGACAGCCAGGATACACAAAGCATCACCATACAATTTCAGAAGGCTTTGAGCATTTTCCCATACAGAGTAACACCATACCTCAGCAGAAGGCTTCAGACATCCATCCATACAGAGTAACATCATGTCACTTCAGAAAGCTTCAAGCATCTGCTCCTCTTATTCCTCAGCCCAACCTTTTATATCCCTAATTGTTCATGCATTGCCCCTGAGTGCCCTCTGTTCCCTTTGGTGATGGTCAGTGCACCTGGGCACTCCATGGCTCATTGCCTTCAATGCTGCTCACCTGCTTCTCACAGCTGTAGCCCACTGGGGAGGAGGCTCAGCCACAGCCCCACTCCCAGTTACCACAAACTATGTGCCTACAGCATGCTAATGTAAAGTAATTTCCTCTTTTAACTTATTTGAATGTGAGAAATAAATGGATCCAGCACATGTTCTTTTTTGTGAGCCTTAGAGTATCATTTAATGAAATGCTGTTTCTAGTATTTAAGCAATTATTTCTCTCCTGTTATTACTGCTGTAAGACCATTGAATTTTTATGAAGAACTGTATCCTACAGATGTAGAACATCTATATATCTTCTTCTCATTTTGCATTTTGTATTTCTTAAGTTCATATTTCTTATATGGAGATGTATTGCTTAGTAAACATTAAAAGACGCAAGGAGGAATAGCAGTGCAGTGAAAACATTTTATGTAGTCCAGTTTTTAGTGACCTTGGTTTTTTAAATTTGAAGAGAGGGCTGGTGAGATCTTTGCTCTCTACAGATAAGATGTTATTTATACATCCTTTTGCATTATGTTAATAATACTTTTTGATTTATGGTATTGTCCACAGGATGGAAGAGAGGTTTCATAGCTGACTTCATTTATTTGTCTGCAAATGCATCTGTATTTCAGGGATGTCATAAGCCAGGTCCTGTTAGTTAATTGTATTTGATGAACAGGGCACCCAGTCTGATTTGAGGAAAAAGCACTGTCATTAATTAATTTGGGTGTTGGCTTGTCAGTTGGTTTTGGTTGTTTGGGGTTTTTTTCATTTCACTTTCACTTACAGATGGCTCTTTCAAGAAATCTCTGTGCCTTACTGCAACACGACATGACATGAGCATGTAATAATTGCTTTGTGTGTTGTTACCTTGCAAGTACAAGAAGTAAAACCAAAATGCACAGACAGTCTAGAACAGTGTACACAATGCAACATGGTTAAAAAATACCTTTTTCCTCATTTAATTGCTTTTCTTTATATAGACAATTTTGCTCCAAATAATACACCATCTAGAAGTGGCTTAAATTTATTTGATGAGATATTAATTGAAGAAGGGACTGCAAAGAGAACATCCTATGACGAGGTATGTATTAATTTGGAAAAAAAAACCACTTCTGGTGTTTTGGGAGGTTTGTTCCAAATTTCCTTGTGTAAAAAGTAAAGTACAGAAAATGTCAGCATGCTCAAATTGTAGGAAAAATAGGCTCTTTTTAAATAAGTAAAGACAAGAGTGTGCTAATAAACTCTTAAAACAACAAGTTCATCTGAATAAGTGAATCTGTCACTCTGTGACATGCTATGTTCCCATTTCTCGTGCTTTGCATGCAGTTCATTTATCAGCTGTGTTGTGAGAAAATGTATTGTGGTTTCTCTGTAGTCAAAGATCTGGTCAGATATCTAATACAAAACTAGTCTTGACATTTCTCCCAACAAGTTTTACCAGAGTAAAGCAGATAGATCCATGACCTATCTTACATATTGTTAAATTCTGTCCTTGAGACTGAAGGTGGCCATGCAGTAGGTAACTGATTCTAGCAAATCCAAACAACACTCACTTAAGTAGCATCACCAATCCTGGCCTGTAAGACGCATTTAAATGGCATAAAAGGGATGGCATTCACAGATGTTACAGAATAAGTAGGAGTGAACCTTACAGGACTCCACTGAGTGATGAAGATATCACTTTGCAAGTTGGAAAGTTGACTGTTTGAGTGGAAGTTGTCCATTCTCCTGTGAAAGCTTTGTTACTATCTACCTCTAAAGAAGAGCTCATACCAAATTTATTTTCCTTAACTTTGTGATCTCAGCAGGATCGTGTCCTTTGCAGTCTATTTTTACAGTCCAAGTTTGTTTGTAGTAACTTTTTGTTGTGTTTTCCTTTACCTGTTTTGTGTTACATGAGATCTGTCCAGAGTCTATTTGGCTCTCAGAACTCTTGCTCCTTAGTAGTTGTATCTTTAATTTCACAATAATATGACTTCCTGTTATTCTTAACCTGTTACTATGAGGCAAGCACACAGAGATTTCCTCTGAGTATTTGTGTTGTTTTAGAGACCAGCATACCAATTGGAGCATATTGAAGCCTTTTGTTTTAATATGGCTTGCATGTGTTTTTTGGGGGAAAACCAGGGGTTTTTAATATACATTAATGTATTAACTAACTACAGATGTAGAGAAGTAACTCTTCTGTATAATTAAGTCCACTTCTGTGCTGTGAATTCTTCTCTCTTTGACAGTTGCAGGCAGAATATGGAAAATGTCAGCAGCAAATTAAAGAGTTGATGAAGAAATTTAAAGAAATACAGGCACAGGTATTGTAGTTCAAAGGGAAATATTGTCAAGATCATGCAAAGTAAATGTAATATTGCTTAGAGAAAGCAGTTTCATATGCTTTCCAGACTTGATCCATTGCATGGGTGGTTTGTAAAGCATCCCTGTAGATGTTAGGAACTTGGTCTGCCTAGGATGGTTCGTGGGGATAGCCTACTGACAAAATCAGTAGATAAATTAATGTTTCACATTGTTGTGTGCAGTAAGACTTCATTTAATTAAAAGCTATCTTAGGTCTTTCTGATTAGAAAGTAAACGTGTCAAATGAATAGTTATCAGAAAGGTATCCAGTACCCTTTGTTTTTTTAATGCACTAGGGACAGGGCTGTAAAGGTACCTGAGCTGTCATTAGAACTGGAAACAGATGTCTGTGTTGCTTTGAGCATAGTGCTATTCTGATAAGTCTGAACTGCTCTTCATCTTCAGCTGCTGTTCCCTTGCTGTGCCATTCTGTAGAGCTGGATTATTTTTTTACCTCACTTGTTTTCTGGCATATTTCAATTTTACTAAATTGTATGCTTGAAATGTTTGAAATAATAACCAGGACCTCAAACAGAATCATAAATGTGAGTAATGTTAAAAAAAAAAAACCACAAATTTTTTTGGATTTCAGTAATTTTGATTTCTTTGAAAGGGTTTATAGATATTTTACTGTCACTTTGCCAATGATGGGACATTTTTCTAGTGGTTGTCTTGCAATGTTTTTCATTACATGATTGGATGTCCAAGCTAATTCTTGTTCTTTTCTCTCCCTCTCTCTCTTACTGTCTGTTTTATATATTTTTAAAATAGAATATCATGCTACAGAATGAAAACCAGGCTCTCAAAAAGAATATTTCAGCCCTTATCAAAACAGCGAGAGTGGAAATTAACCGTAAGGATGAAGAAATCAGTCATCTGCATCAAAGGTACAAACAGACAGTAGAACTGAAAACATGCTTTTGGTCTGATCATGTTTATATACTAATTTGAAATGTTTGTGTATATTTTAAAAAGAATAATGAAAAAATCATTACTTGGTAGATTATTGTATAGTTTAGAACCAGTACAGAAGCAATACAGGTCTCCTTTGCCTGATGAGGTCTTGGGATTCTACTTAAGAAACCAAGAAGGAGTCCAAGTGGTGACCATTTACATGAATTTCTGTTTGTTTGTAACCTGCTATTCCTTGTGGGTTATCTAACCATCTTGCATGTTTGAAAGCATTATCTTACTAGCTTTGAAGCTGAATTGTGTCTGTTTTATGGCCTCAGATATGAATTGCATGGAACTTCTCAGACAACAACTGAGAAGAAATAGATTGTATAATGTTTTCCTGGCAAGATATGAAATCCCTGTCTCCAGTGGTGGGGGATAACAACTAGAGAATTCTTGGTTATTTCTGTGTACCACTAATGTTACTGGAACTACTTGAAACAGTGAAGTATGGATGGGAGAGTAGCTGACAGTAAGGTTTCTGAACCATGGAAAACCAGAGCAGGGGTTTGCGATTCAGGACACCACCTTGTCAGAAGATTACCTCCTTGTCACTTGGGACACACATCATTGGTTTGTTTGTATTTTGTTTTGACCATTTGATATTTTCCTGCACCAAAGCATGTTGTAAAGAAGGTTTCTTTGAGATTCCTGTGCTAAAGGCTAGATGCATATAAACTATACAGGTTTCTTTGCTAAATACAGAGAATAACCAGGCACAATCTGATGGAGATCAAGAGGTTTTGATATGTGTAGTTCTTTCAGCTTATCAGCTTTCACACACAACTGCTGCTATTTTTACATCTTTGAGTGCAGTATTCTGAATTTTAAATTGAAGTCTTTGAAAAACACTTATTTGTTTTAAATATTTGACCACTTTATATACTTTACAAGTTCCATTGCAATATCATGTGATGGTGATGAAAGTTTGTGAACAAGGTATTTGATCTTGGTATTTTGGAGGCATCCATCATGGAAAATTGTGGGGAAATTGGCACCTTGAGATCTTAGAAACATGCCTTGTCTGCTGCATGGTTTATAGTAAATTAGCATTTTTTAAGCAATGCACCTATGTGTAAAGATTATTTCAAAGTTAGTATCTTCAAGGAATTGTTAGTGTTTATCTCAAAAAACCACTGTCAACTATAAAAACACAAAACCAAACACAGCTTGGATACAATTACATTCATCACACATGTATACCCTTTCTAATTTGATTTTTAAGTTATTTTTAATATGGTGACTTCTCAGCAGTAGCATGTAGCCCTGATGAGCCTTGGTTATCATAATGTAGTACTTGTTTTCTGGAGCTTGCAACAACCCCCAAATGTAGTTTTATTTGCTTATTGGTGGTTTTTAAATTATTATTATTTAAATCACTAATGCTGTAAAGAACAACTTTTTTTTTTTCCCTGGGAGACAGGTCTTTTTATTGCTGGACAATGAAATACTAATTTGAATTACTAAAATTGTTTACTAGGCTCAATACAGCACTTTTTTTCATAAATCTTGATTTTTCTTTAGATGAATTTCTTTTGGAAAATATGTATATAAATTGCATTCTTTTGTTTTGTGCTGATAGAAATTATTTTTTTTTTTATAGCACCCTTTTTTCAGCTTGAAATTGAAAGTGTTAACAATTTTTATAGAAACGTTCTTTCATTGCAGTTCAGCTTTAGTTATGTTTAAATAAACTTAAAAGTAACATAACTTCTTTTGTTCTTATAATCAGGCTGTCAGAATTTCCCAACCATCGAAGTGTTTTCACCAGAACATACCTTCCGGGATCAACTAAAACAAAAGATTCCAAATTAAGACCTTCTGATTTTGGTGACAATATGAAGATAGAGCATAGAATGAAAAATGACTCTTCGAAAGATGCATACCACGGTTACTCATCTCATAACACGGACAGTGGGAAGTGTGGCTCTGAAAAAAGGAACACTCCACTTGTGCCAAAGCACCCTCCTGAAGAACTCTGCAGTGGTGGTACTCACACATGTGCACTGAGCTATGACCATACCTCCAACCATGCCAGCAAGGATAACAGAAAGGAAAGAAAAGAAACTAAAAGTAATGAACAGCACAGCAGGGGAAATGTCAGCAAATACAAAAGAGAAGTACATCAGAGCACTGGAAATGATGGTGACAGTGAGGAGGGGAACTTGGATGCTCAACAGAAGCTGAAAACCCTCTCAGAGAAGGCTAGTAAAAATGAGTTGCAACAAAAAAGTCAGAGCACAAAACTCAAATCCAGTCCAAGTGTGGAAAGAAGAGTAGAAAGGGGTACTTCTTCCTGGGAGAAACAGACAGCTGGTAAAGACAGATTTCAAACAAGAAGTGAATTGTATGCTGATGAGAGATTACAAAATGTATTAAAAAAAGACATTAAAACACATGATAAAGGTGAAAAACATGCTGGCCAAAAAAATAAACTGAATGAGAAGCTGCAAGAACAACCAAGGAGGCCTAGTAGGGGAAGCAGTCCACACTCCAAGAATGAACATTCAAAGAGTCTTCATGAATCACATAAATGTCGTGTGGAAGAGTCTAGAAAAGTAAAGCACATTGACTGCAAGAGAGACTGGGGAGCAGATGATCATACCTCTCGAGAAGAAAGGACTTCGCCTTCTAATTCCAACAGCAGAGAGCATAAATATGCACGCTTGAAGGAAAGTAGTAGTAGATACGAGTGGGAAACAGCACATTCCAAATCAGAAAGACACAGAACTGAAGAAAAAAGGAAAAGGGAAAGAGAGGATCAGGATGAAAATAGACATTTCAAAAATGAAAAAAAACTTGCAAAGGAATTTTCTCACCAATCTGTAAAAGACTCCAAGAAAGGTACACATGTTACAAAAAGTAAGAGAAACAAATCCTCTAAGCTGGAACAAACATCCAGAGTAGCAGATAGTTTAAAAGACTATAAGATACCCAAAACTAAAGGTAATCACACTGGGCCAAAAAGCAAAGACTTAAAACTTAGCTTTATGGAAAAGCTAAATTTAACTCTTTCTCCTAATAAGAAGCAATGTCTCTCTGCAATGGATGGACTTAAAACACCTTCTCAAAAGGCCACTGATGAGGGAAGTACCGAGCTCACACTGAAAGCAGAACTCTTAGATTCTGCCCACCCTGCAGACTGTGGTCCCACAGAGCACAGTCATTCAGCACTACAAGTTCTGGATGCTGCAGCTCAGAGCAGCATGGAACCAGGACTGCCTGTTTCTGTCAGTTCTGAAAATGGAGCCTTGAAAGTAGCAGCAGCAGATCCAGCACAGTTGCCAGCAGTCACACCTGATGAACCAAGCTCAGAAGCCTTACCAGAAGAAGAAGGGGGTCAGGTACAGCCCCAAGCCTTGCCAGAAGCAGCAAAGGTGCTGGTTCCTGATGAGATGGTGGCTGAAATGCCTTCAGAAGCAGCAGAGGCTTGTGATCCAGTTGAATTGGAAGCCTCAGTAAAAACAGCAGCAATGGCAGGTCTGAACCACCCTGAATGTTTGCCCCTGGAGGTGACAGAGAGTGTGGCAGTGTGTGAAGAGCTGCCTGTGACAGAGGGTGAGAGGCAGGATGATTATGTACCAGCAGCAGAAGTGGCACGACCTAAACCTGCAAGTGCAAGTATGGGAGACCTTCTAGAGTCAGCAGCAGAGAAGAAAGAGGAAGATAAAATAGGGCTGGCTGCTAACATAGAAAGCTCTGCAGATCAATGTGGCTCTCAAAATGTTGTCTTAGATGACTCAGAAGCCAGAAGTTCTGGTGACCTGCAGTCCTGTGATAGTACAGATGATAGCCGTGAAACAAAACCAGACTCTTTAATGGAAGTAGTTAGGGATGATGATCACCTGGCTGCAGAAAATGTTGACTCTCCCATTGAGGAAAAGAGTATTTGTGAAGTTAATACGAGTACATCTCATTCGCTGGACAGAACTATAAGTGATAAGGATGAACCACTAGTTGACCAGAATACTTGTGATCTGGGGCCAGACCTTACTGATAACAGGACTGCAACAGCGTCTTCTCTCACTGGCGAGATGTGTCCTGTAACTAAAGAGAGAGAAACTAATCCAGTTGCTGTTGATGATGACAGCTCAATACTGAGCATTGATCTCAATCACTTGAGGTATATTCCAAAGGCAATCAGCCCACTGAACAGTCCAGTGCGTCCCTTGGCTAAAGCACTGAAGATGGAAAGTCCCTGTAAAGGCCTTGTGAAGACTTACAACAAAGGTATTTGTATCTGTATATTCTGATTTATTTTCTACATAAAATTTAGAAGATCCACTCATGGAGAGCAGAAACTCTTTTGACTGCTTTCTGAAAAATACAAATTATGTCTTCTTAAGTTGTGTGTGTCCCGATAGTCTTTTTGTTAGTGGTGACAGCATTTAATGTTGCAGCCAGGATTCTAGCCATTTGAATATTAGTTCTCTAAAACTGGAGTTGGTCACTATTGACAGAAAACTGGTTGAAATAAGAGTTTTGTATTAACTTCCAAAAAAAATACATACACATTTCTTAATTGTGGCTAGTTTTGCATAGATCTCTTTAGGTTTTCTTTGAAATTGTGGAAGTTATGTAGGATCATATACTTTCAAGTATTTGTGAATTTAAGTCTTCCTTCTAATGTCCTACTGAAATTAAAGCAAAAAAAGTCTTGGAAATTTAGATTTTGTACTAGAGAAGTGGCACTGAAATCTGGTTTCTTACGTTTCAGAGTGTAACTGTGCGGGATTATTAAAATATTGGGTCATTTGTTCTCAGTTTGTTTTAATTTTGAAATTTTTAAAAGAAAAGCCAATTATTATATGTAAATGTTCGTTCATAATGATGTAGACTTACAGTTTAGCTGGTAAAGTAATCAGAAAACTTGTTAAAGTAAATGGAAAGAAATTTGAAACTGAAAACTGCTATATTTATGTCTTTCCAATATATGCATTTGTGAGATAGTTCACATGTGTTTGGTGAAATGCTGAGGCCCCTTAAAGCTCAAAATAAAGCTTTATTTGCCCTTTAAAGCTCAAAGAAATATATTAAACTAGCAGTGCTAAAGCAAACCACCTAAACTCATTATAGCTCAGGCTTCCTGAGTTCAAACAGTTCTGAATAATCATTTTACAGTAGAGAATCTTGCACGTTTTTCTGAAAATACCTGTTTAAAATTGCATTCTTTGTGGTGTTTAGCAAACTGTTTTCTTTTTATAGATTTAATGCCTGAAAGTACTGTTGTCATCTGTCCCTCAAAGAACTTGTCAAAGGAGGTAAACAAAGAAAATCAAAAGCCAGTTAGCATGTCTGATGAACACTTAGAGGTGGAGTCTCGGCTAAGTATCTCTTCAGATGAATTAGAAGAAGGTGAAATCGTAAGTAGTGATGAAGATAAAGAAAGATCTAAACCAGAGAGAGGCTCTGAAAATAAAAAAAAGTCAAGACCAAAAGCTTCTTCTGAGACACGAAATTTGACCAGCAGCCCGCAGAATCAAAATAGCAAAACTGTGCACTGCAATGAAGATAATGGAAAATTTGTTTCTGTGCAAGTAAGCACACAAAAGAACAGAGACAGGCATAAAAATCAGACCTTCAGATCTTCAAAGAATATGAAGAAAAACAAAACTGTGAGCATTGCTTGTCTTAAAAAAATAGTTCATGTTATTGTTGAACCTTCAAATATACAAGAAATCATGCAGATGCTCAGAGCTATACGAAAACAGATGAGGAAAAGTTATATGAAGTTCAAAGTACACTTCCCAGTTCAGCGTTTTCACAGAATTATAGAATCTGGGATCATAAATTTTACAGCATTAATAAGATACTTGAACTTTTCCAAGATGTGTGCATTAGGTGATACATTAAAATTGAGTATCTGTGATATTATAGAGACAAAACTTAAACAAGTTAAAAAGAATGCAATAGTGGACCGTCTTTTTGACCAGCAAGTATCAGATATGAAAAAACAGTTGTGGAAATTTGTAGATGAACAACTTGATTACTTATTTGAAAAGATAAGGAAAATTATAATAAAACTGTGTGATGTGGAAAATAAGGGTGAGGAGGGGAAGTTTGAAAGAGCTGGAAAGCAAAACCACAAGATCAGTCATAAAAATGATGTGGACAGATCTAGAAAAAAGTCCCTGAAAGAAGGTTCTCAAAAACCTGAAGAATGTATTTCAAAACAAACTGTGGATTATGAACAATCTAACTATCACCATGAGAAAAATAAAACAGGTGCACCAAAAGCTGCCTTCACAAAATGTCTTAATTCCATTGATAATACAAGAAATTCCCAAACAAAAGTTCACCTCTCTAAAGAAAATAATTTACAAAGCACTCTTACTCCACTGAAGGGTGTTAAATATGAGAAGGAAGGACTCCAGCTGTCCAGAGATGCTAACAAGTCTGATCTTAGTTATGAGCTTCTCACAGAACAACAAGCATCCAGTCTTACATTTAATCTAGTAAGTGATGCTCAAATGGGTGAAATTTTCAAAAGCTTATTACAAGGTTCTGATCTCTTGGAAAAAAATGGTGGCAATATCAACAGAAACGACTGTGAATTCAGGACTCCAGAAAAACAGTTTTTAGACAGTCATAAATGCAGGGATAATACTCCTGAACTGGAGCAAGATATCACTCCAAAGGAGGCATCCATGGATTGTAAACTGGATGAGGATATAAGCTGGACTATTGTTTCACCTGTAAGAGCTCCCTCATTAGCATCTAGGCCTCAGATGCCTGTTGATCCAGATGTGCTGGATGAGAACTGTATGTTTGAAGTTTCCACAAACTCAGCTTCATGCAAAGAAGATGAATGCAATTTACAGAAGACTAAATCATGTATTTCTTCTATCCTCCTTGAAGATTTGGCTGTTTCCTTAACAATTCCATCTCCTTTGAAATCAGATGCTCACCTCAGCTTCCTAAAACCAGAGAATAATTCTAGCTCAGCTCCAGAGGGTGTTGTTAGTGCACATTACAGTGAAGATGCACTTCTTGGAGAGGAGGATGCCACTGAACAAGACATTCATTTGGCTTTAGAATCTGATAACTCAAGCAGTAAATCAAGTTGTTCATCATCTTGGACAAGTCGGCCTGTTGCTCCCGGTTTTCAGTGTCGCCCCAGCCTGCCAATGCAAGCAGTGATCATGGAGAAATCCAATGATCATTTTGTTGTAAAGATTCGGCGGGCAGTGCCATCTGCCTCACCAGCATCTGATCAGATGGCTCCAGTGAAGGAGGCACAGGCATCCTCAGCCAAGATTGGAAAAGGAGAAATGAGAACGGGAGGAAAAGAAAAGGACAGCCAGAGTGCCACCGTGAAAGAAACTGTCAAACCAGATCTGGTTAAGATGGATCACTTGCCTCATGTCAGCACTGAACATAACCAAAATCCTACCTTAGCTCAGCCTCTGAAGGAGTCACACAGTAGTATTGGAAAGGAAGAAACTACTGGCTTGCTTGTAACCTGTAGAAAATCTTCAGACAAAGAGAGCCACAACACTGAAAGCCCAGATAAAGGCTCTGAGCAGTCTGAGGCACAGAAGTTGCACGTATCTGAAAACATAAATGAAATGCATGTTAGATCTCAAGATTCTTTTCCTGCTGGATGCAGTATGAAGTCATGCATAACAGATGGTATTGTTAGTGAAACTTCATGTCATACAATGGAATCCAGAGCAGATAACGGGACTCGGGGAACTTCAACAGGAAAGTCAGAAGTCAATGATAAAAAGGAAGAACTGGAAGAGCGCTTTGATGCATCTGTAGACCTAACAGAAGAGCTTTCTAATGAGACTGTAGCACGTGAATGTGATCTTGAAACAAAACCCAGTTCAAAGACTAGTGGAGGATGTCAGATAAGTATAGAGGATAAAACTAATAAAAAGAGGAAAAAAGAGATTGTCAAAGAGAATGCCAATTCAAAAAGGCAACGAAAAGGAACTGAATCGGGTGAGGGCAGCGATGAAGGTAATGTCAGGTTTGAAGATAGAAATTCATCACTCAAGCAGTGTTCCAGTAAGAAGAATGACCTGCAGCAGAATAAAGACTCTACTCCCTTGGCTTCATCTCCATCATCACCTAGCCTCTATGCCAAAAACATCATTAAAAAGAAGGGAGAAGTAGTAGTTTCCTGGACAAGGTAATTTCTGATTTGATCCGCCTAATTACTTTAGGGTTTTTTAAAACTATGTGAAACACTGAAAAGAGGGAAGAAAAGGGTTTTTAGCTATTGACCAAAGTTATTCAGTAGCTGTACACCCTTGTCTAAAAAGGGGAATGGGAGCCTCCTTTTATCAATGCAGGATTGCTGAGGGAGATTGATGTCCATCACTTATCCACATCTCCCAAATCAGGTGACCTCTTGGCTGTTGTTTTCAGAGCTTATGTGCCAAGGTAACAAGACCTACTGTAATCTACTCTATGTTCTTATTATTTCCTCTACCTGGTTTATTTTTTCTATCATAAATTCCAGCCAGGCTTGGTAGGGGATGAAGATCCTTGGTATTCCTACGAGGCACTGGTGACTGATGAAGAACAGCTAAAGATTTCTCCCTCTGAGGAGGCATAAGAGTGAGCAGTTTGGGTCTGAGCTGCTCAATCTACGGAAATGTACCAGTCAACCTTTCAACTCACTATTCTGATTTGCAGGATGTGGGTGACAAATGATATGGCTGTCCATGTCAATAATACATGCAAAATTATTGTGATGTATTCTTCTTTTTAAGAAACTATAGTTGGCAGGTTTTGCTGCTCTTGCTGTAACTTGATATAATGAACACTTTATAAAGGGGCTTCTAAAAGTTTCAGGACAGACTTTTCTAAACTATAGTTCAGATACAGTAAGTTTCTAGGTAGCATTTTATAAGAAAATCAGTTCCTTCACAGAAAAAAGACAGCAAAAGCTAATGTGATTTTTTAATGTGCAAATCAACAAGGTAGAAAGAGACAGTTTTCTGTATGAATATGACCAGGTTTTCAGTTTTGCAGTTTTTGTTTCTTTGAACTTCTGTTTATCTTTTTTTTCAAAAAGACATTTATTGAAATAACTAGTCATTGTATTTTTCTTTGAAATGGAAGAAAGTAAGTATAATTTGTTGAAGTATGATAGGCTTCAGCCAAGTAAAATTGCTCTCTATACACATTTTGCCTAAATTCATTTATGAGACAAACACGAAATTGGTGATTCACTTCAGAATAGAGTTCTGTTTTTTTTATTCTCACGTGAGCAGATGTTCTCTGAGTATGTTTGTTACATTAAGCCACTTACAGAAGTCAAACATCAGCGGGCCTTAGGTGAGAGCTGCTGTTCAGCCATGCAAACTGAGGCTGGAACTGCTAGCCTCTGTTGAGTTTGAGTTCCTTTCAATTCAAGTTTAAATATCTGGTTTAGAACCTTAAAACTCTTTGGTTTGGGGCTAACTCTATTCTGGCAATCCTGCTCTTCCTAGTAGGGGAACATAATCTCCACTACCACTGTCTCTGTTAACTCTATGCTGGTAGAAGAAAGGATCCTCCACAAATTGGTTGCTGCTTTTTGAACTCACGTTCTGCAGTTTAGAAATACTCTGAATTTTATATATACCTCTATGTATTATTTTGTTTGTGTATGTAAACAAGTATATGTATTAATGTTTTAAAAATGCATTTTTGCTGTAGAAATGATGACCGAGAAATTTTACTGGAATGTCAGAGAAAAGGACCATCAAGCAAAACCTTTGTTTCCTTGGCCACTAGGCTGAGCAAAAGCCCAAGTCAGGTAGGTGATGATCATTTTTATATATACTACCAGCAGTATTCCTACATTTACAATTACACTTGAACAAAAATCATTTGAGATCTTCTGCAAATCTGTAATTTTCTTTTCCTGAAAAAAGAATCTAGATTCTGCTAGCTGTTACTTCTTAAAAATACATATAGGGGTATTATGGGAATTCCTCAGTACCTGTTTTGATTGGTACATTGGAACTGCTCCACTCATAATCAGGTACAACAGGATTGTTCTGTTATTGGATCAACACTTAAATAAAGACAAATTTGAGAGGCCTGAAGCCTTTGGACACCTTTAATAAATTAGAAAAAGATTGAATTTAGAGCTGAGAAAAATTATCATGATTGTGCAGAAAGGACATTTTAAATGAAGGTGTTTCTATTTTTCCTTTCACCTTTTAATGTAAAAGTTTCCAAAGATGCAGGTACCAAATTAATGTAGAATATTCCCAGAAGTTTGCATCTAACTTTATACTTGAGTTGAATTGTTCTCTTAATATGTATCCTGCAAATCTAGAAAGGGAGAAACACGTTTGACTCCATTAGGAAATCCTGCATGATTTGAATTTGGCTTTTAGGATATTGTGTTCATGGTTGTAGAGTTTTTGTGGGCTTTATAAGCTGCTGGGGTGGCTGGTTAGATAAAATAATGTGCATTTATGCCTCTCTTCCAAGTTAGTTTGGTGGATCATCAATATGCTATAGCAATATGTATGCAGCAATAAAAAGTAGTAGCTTAGAGTTGAATGAAGTTACTACTTCAGCTGTAGCTATGTTCAGCAAAAAGGCTTTTTATTCTGATCTACAGACCAGTTATGTAAAATCCCTGGCAGGCAGATTACTCCATGATGAGCAAGAAATACCTGAAGCAACAATTGTGCAAGAGGGTAGGAAATAACCTATAAATGGTGCTTTTGTGTAGTACAAAATAAGCTTTTGTCTTTGCATTTGCCTCTTACTCATGGTTATGTGTGGTAAATTCAAGGCTAATTGGCTTTGAAGCCTTCATTTTTTCCTCCTTTTAGAGAAATCTGTGTTAAACCTGTGTTGGCTCTAGCTGTCTTTGATTAACCTGGAAGCTATTTCAAATGTGAAAGGTATAGGAAGACTTCCTAGATCCAGTTAATTTGTTAATTGTGCTCCTAAAATTCTCCTACTAAAATTTCTTCAAAGCAAATAGTGGTGCTATTAAAAAAACCTTGATATCAGATCAATCTGTCTTGGTAGGTATGGAAGTTGGGGGCCTTAATGATATGTAATTTTTGTCCTCTCTTAGGTTTCAGAACGATTCAAGCAGTTAATGAAGCTGTTCAAGAAATCCAAGTGCAAGTAGACTCAAACCAAGTTGCTTCATGGTTACAAGGCTTAGTTGTTACCTGCAGGGATGGACTGGAGCCACTGCATTTATACTGGTGGGATTACAGGGAGGTATCCAAGTCAGAATACAGAGTTTGGTAAATCCAGTGCACTGTTAGTATTTACTTGTCTGAGTTTCCTCTGAACTCCTTTGACAGAGTAATACAGAGGGAACTTCACAAACCAAGTGGCTAGGAAAGAAAGGGCTTTGACACTGCACATGGGGCAGTATCATTTCAAGGGGGTCATCTCCTGTTAGTTAAAGGTGTTCTGTGGGGACAGGGGCAGGAGTGGGAGTGGTGGCTCTTGCTTCACTTGTCAGAAGTTCTGCATGTGTTGATGTCAAACTGTGATCTAAAAAAGTGAGAGTGCTTTGGAATCCAGTTGGTAGATAATCCTGGAAAATGACAGGTAGGTCATCTTGGTGACTGTGGAACATATTTTAAGAAGTGAAGTGTTTTTATTTTAAAATAAGGCAGGGCAGTGATAGCAATGATTCCAAAAGTTGCTTATCTAGTAATTGAATTCTGTTGCTCAGGAATAGGTGGATCTTGCAGCTTGTTCTTAACAAACATTTGTGACAATTGTTTACTTACAAGAGATGTAGCTCTAACAGAATCTGTTTTCAGAACAGTCAGAGTGCAGGGTGGCGTAAATGTTACTTTACATGAACGATCCTCCACAAAGGCCATTATGTTTTTCTGTTCCAAATTACATCTGGAAAAGGTACTTCATTTACGTCTGCAACATAATAAACATTCTGTTTTGTTAAAAAATATTAAATATTGAGAAGTGATTTTCTTTTAAAATTAATTTAGAAACAAACCTTTACAGTTTCATAAAATGTGACTTTGTGTTTACTAAACAGAAGCAAATTTTTTCTATAAAAACAGGCAGTTTTCAAAAGCTTGTCAACTTGGCATGTTTTGACAGCAATTGCATCTATCTTTACAAATTGTTTAGTGCATTAGAAATTCATTATGTTCTATTTTAAAAAATCTGTTATAACTGTTTCCAGTTTTACTAGAACATACCTAAAGTATATGTGTGTGTGTATATATATATTTACTCACACATCTCATACATAACTGCTGTTTTATCCCAAATTTATAAAAAGGTTTTGTTTTTTTTCTTCTCTCTGAGAAACATCCCTGGAAGTTGAAAGGGGTTTTGTTTAATGAATTCATTAATTTTTGAGGTTTTATTTTCTATGGAGGATTGGAATTGCTGTAGTCTTTATTCAGTCAGAGCGTCTGCTGAGTACGGTTATACTTCATTTAATAGCCCTCACCTAAGTGCATTGCCTTTCAACTTGGATTGAATTGGCTCTTTTTCAGAGTGCAGTGACCATTTCTTCAATGTCAGCATGTTTTTTGTTCTCTCTCCAGCTAATGGGACAGGCTTCTCTTTCTAATAAACCATCAGATAATTTGTCAGTGGTGTTGTCACTGACCCCTTTGGAGTATCCTACATGTGACCTACATGGGTTGTCATGCTGCCAAACAGTGCATTGTCCTTGTTTTAGGCAGTGCTCTGGAAACTGTTACAAGGAACGACTTGAGTGGGCGATGATGTCAGTTCTGGCAGTCTTCCATCTTTCGTGCTTGTTTCCGAAATGTTTGCTTTCAATGATCAAATCCCACCTTCCATGCTTCACTGTCAGTGCCCGGTAATTTCGGTGGGGGATCAGTGCTACAACCCGTGCTTGTTCTTAAAAACGTTTGTTACAATTGTTAATTTGTTGGAGATTTAAATCTAATTGAAACTGTTTTCAGAATAGTCAGTTTGCAGAGAAGTGTTCATGTGTGTGGAAAAATCAGACTCTCCTAAGAGTATTCTTTCAACCATATGCTTAGAGATCAACATGTGCACAGTACTGAAGGCACTGAGGGAAGTCACTTCTCTCCACTTAAGTGCTTCCTCTCTGCATCAAAAAAAAGGCAGGCGGTATTTTATTACAAAGTTGTTTATTCCTTGTCTGTGTTTACTTACTTTCATATCTGTATAGGTGATGGGGGCAGGGTTTGACTGTTTTGAATCTGACTCGGATTCTTTTTTTGTAAAGTGTGAAACTTGGTTAATGTTCTCTCTATTGTATCTATGTGTACAGGTTCCTATGTTGTCATGTAAAATATCTGATGTTTGTATATATATAAATATATGTATAAAAATAGAAAGAGCTTTGTTTAGCCAAAGATGATTTTTTAAAGTATATAAAACTACAGGTTTATTTTGTATAAGCTGAATAGTTTGCTTACTGTAAGAGCAATACAAAAAATAAAACTCTTAAAACACACATGTTCTTGTTGAACAAAGGTTGGCTTGGAGTGGTTTTGTACCATTGTTTGTAATTTATTTCTCCAACAAGAATTTTGATACTTATATGCCAAATGTACTGTATGTAATTTTACAGTCTACTTTGTGAAACCTCAGGTAAAGCAAAATATTTTCTAGAACTGTTGGTTAATGGCTTGACAGCTACACATGCTGTGAAGCAGCATTAAAATTTACTTCTCTTAGTTTGTATAAGTGAGTAGCTAAGTTGATGTTCTGGCTAATAAACATTGAAGTTGTTGGCTGCTGTTCTGCTGTAATTACTGCTCTGAGTACAAACTGCTTATTTCTTAGTGAATGTGACTGGAAATTGGAGAGTTTCACAATCTACATAAAACCCTTATGAAACAGGACCTACAACGTCAGTCTTTTTTCTGGAAACATGGAGTTATTGTTGAGTGGAATATTACAAAGGAGAAAGATCATTTCATGTGCAAGCCCTTTCACTGGAAGAGTGTAGCTGGTGGCCCTTTGAGAGTCTTACTCCAACTTGCTACTGAAGGATAAGGCTACTTCTATCCAACAGATATAAAAATAAACATATTTTTATAGGATTTTGTTTAATGGATGTGAGTATTCAAAAATTTTCCAGAGTGTAAATTCAGGGAGTGGGGTTCATGGAGATGTGTAGGATAGTGAAATCATGGGGCATTGGGCATTGAATTTTGAGGGATTCTCTCTAAGGCAAAGTCTGTTGGCAGCTAAAGGTGTACCTACAAGAGGTAAGTCTTTCTTAGATGTCAATCCAGCAACATATAGCTATTCCCATTAAGGCTTTCCTCTCATTGTTTTCACTCTAAAACCAGATGCAGAAGAATCTTTAGCAATTTGTCTTCATGAAGAGAAGCAGCAGTACTAAAGCATGCTGAGGAACACTCTTTAAGGATTTCTTAGAAGAATCTATGAAATCAGTTAAGGCATTTTAGGAGCAGAATTGGCTTTACTAGGAAAGATGGATAGAGTTTTGGGGGTGGCTGGCTGGTTCCTGTGAAAGGTAACTTGCTCTGGAAGGAACAAGTTAGTACCAGTAGTAAGAGTAATGTTTGTAGTAAAATGGAAAATGGTCAAGTGGCTTTTTAAATAAGCCAAGATATTTCTAGACAATGAGGGTACACTGTACCAGTTCAGTGGTTTAGGCTAAAGCTAAAAATCTGTAGTGTCAACTTTGCATTTTGTTATGCCCATACCTGAATTGCTTTGGCTGCAGCTGTTGTCCAGCTTAGTGTTCACATCCAATTTGTGATGGGTTTGGTGAGACAGCAGAAAGCATGTGCACTTTGGTTTTGACCCTGTACTGTTAGCTTTGTTGTGATATCAGAATTGTAAAGTATTAGTACAATGAAATACTACTGTGTCATTAGAAGATTACTGTTAGTTCCCACATACATCTTCTGTTTTTCAAATGTGTGAGTCCCTGACAAGAATATCAAAACCTGCAATGCTATAAAAAGTTTGTTTGGATCTAATACTAGAACTTATTTTGAAGTAGTTGGCACTTCTAATTTAAAATCAAAAAATATCATGAGTTGGAAGAAACTTACAAGGATCCAACTCCTGGCCTTGCACAGGACAGCCCCAAGAATCCCACCATCTGCCTGAGAGTGTTGTCGAAATGCTTCTTAACTCTGTCAGGATTGGTGGCTGTGACCACTTCTCTGGGGAGGCTGTTCCAGTGCTCACCCAGCTTCTGAACAAAGAACCTTTTTCTAACATCCAAACCTAAAATTTCCCTGACACAACTTCAGGCTATTTCCTTGCATCCTATCACTGGACACCACAGAGAAGAGATCAGCATCTGCCCCTCCTCTTCCCCTCATGAAGTTGTAGATTGCGATGGGGTCTCATCCATGCTGAACAGACCAAGTGACGTTAGTCAGCTTCCCCTCAAGGCTCTTCACCATCTTTGTTGCCCTCATCTGGGTGCTCTCTCCTATAGCTGAATGTCTTCCTCACACTGTAGCACCCAAAACTGCCCCAGCACTTGAAGTGAGGCTGCCCCAGTGCAGAGCAGAGTGGGGCAATCTCCTCCCTTGCCTGGCTGGTGATGTTGTACCTGATGCCCCCCCAGGACAGGGCTGGCCCTCCTGGCAGCCAGGGCACTGCTGACTCGTGTTCAACTTGCATCGACCAGGACCTTTTCTGTGTCTCTGCTTCCCAGCCTCATTGCCATGTCTACACCTATATCCAGGGTCACCCCATCCCAGGTGCAGAATCCTGCTGTCACACACAATACAGAGTAAATGCCTCATACTGGATTTGGATACTGGGATTATTGAATAACCTCCAGGACCAGACCTTTCACCCTCCTTGGTTGTGATCAGCTCCTGACCCAGCACTATGTTCTTTGGGTCTCTGCTTCCCAGAAGGGAGGTCAGTCCTGGTCCAGGAAGGTCAGGCATGAAGATGTGCTGGTTCCCACTGTGCTGCTTCTCACAGTTGCCTATTCCAGTCACCACTGGCAAGGTCCCATCTGTGATCTGCAGGATATATTCCCTCCCACCACATCCACACACAGCCTACTGTCAATGCATACAGTAAGCTGATTATGGCAGGAGCTTATAGCAAGGGAGTGTCCTGAGGCACCACAGATTCTTGCTTCTCCATATGCAAACACCATCATCCCTGTACCCTCACCCTGTTTCCCTTTCATGCACAATTAATGGTCCATTAACAAGCTTGTATGAGCAGTCCTTTAACAACATTAATTTTTCTGCTGCTAAAGAAAAAATGCAAAAAATTGTCCCTGACCAGCTTACTGGCACCACCTGCCCTGTCCCCTTAGAAAACCAAAACTTTAAGCCAGGTTGCTCTGAGGGTAGAGTGAAGTAGGCAGCCTGTGGTTCTGGACCTGCCAAGGGGCAGATGGGATGGGGCAGAAATGTGCTGGGCCCAGAATGAGCTGCTTCTGCAGGGAACAACTCTGACAGGATGGATATATCATAGGTGCTGCAGCTCTTGCTCTTTTCACAAGTTTTCACAGCCAGCAGAGGTGACGAGGGTGCTCCTAAGAGACACCTAGGCACTGTGGAAGATGCTGGAGATGTCAGGTCAGCAACATCTGATGAGGCAGCACAGAGGACCCAGACCTGAGTTGACGATCTGAGCCGAAGCAGCAAGGAAAAGCTTTAGGAACTTGGTGACCAGATTTGGAAAGAGACATGTAAATAAAATGGCAATGACAGGTATGTGAGCGTCTGTGGATGAGGAAAGCCTGTGGAGGTCTGGGTGGTTTGGATGAACATTAACACATCTCTCAGGGGTGAGAATTGTAGTCCTACTGCCCCTAAGGCATTTGTTTGTAATGTGTGCACAAACCATACATCTGCTGTGTTAGACTGAGGCTAGAGGAAAGGTGCTGCAGCCACCTCCACTGCTGCAGGGCAGGGCTCTGAAGGCATATTCAAACAGGACTTTCAGGGAGACATGTACAGCTCCTGTGAGAGAGAAGGATGCAATAGTACATAAACCAGAGATAATTCCAAAGAAGAGGTGAGGCTACTGTCATTTGAGAACTGGCCACTGGTTTGTAGGAGCATCTTTAGGGAGAGGAGTCTGAAACAGAAATCATACATGTGCCTTATAAAATGGAAGAAAAGGGCCAGAAGTTCCACAATGAGAGGAAAAAATGAGTATTCTGTATTTCCATAAAATTTAGGCCTGGGCATGGGCAGGAGTAGGCAGTAGAAGGTCTTGGTATCAGAAACTCAGTTCTGGTGGCTCCAATTTCTCACAAAATACCATTTTGACAACTCACCTTCCTTTTTTAAACCTTGTCTTTCACAGATACCTGTTCTGAATGGGCTTGAGGGCAGCTATTCAACCCAGCTGATGAAAGGTTACTGTGCTGAATGCCTGTGTTTCTAACTTAAGACTGAGTCTTAGTTCCTGTGGCCTCCATTTTCAAAGGCTCAGTCTAACACATCCTAAATTAACTCACCAGGCAACAGAGTATGAAATCGGACATGACCGATCGATCCTTGAGCATTGATCCAAAGCAAAACTAATGGAATGTAAAGAAAATGTAAGACTCTATTGTACTGTAAAGGCTGCCTGTTTAGCCATTTTACAAAATAAAATTTCATTTGGGAGCTGGGTGGAGATGTAAAGTTCAAAGAACTGGCTAAAACAAGGCATAGGGACTTCACAAACTGCTGCTGTTCAGATTAAGCCTTGAGGGAATGGCTTTGTTAGATGCCACTGACTAAAATAATTGCATTATAATTTTGTCTAGAGGCACCATTCTATCATCCATCCTATCATCTGATGATTTTTAAACTGTGCATGAATAGTTTAGAGAGAGTGATCTTGCCATCTAGCTACATAGAACTGAGAAGCCCATTCAGTGTACCACAGCTATGCTTGGGTGCTTGGGGAAAAGAAAAAAAAGGGAAAAAAAGAAGATATCCTAGGACTCTCAAAGAGAGGTCTCTGAGAAATAACAACAAGCAGTTCTGCATGCTCCTTCTGCAATGCTCTAAGAGACTAACCAAGGGCTTTCTCCTAAGGTAAGTGGCAGAAAAGTAATTCTTCCTAGGACAGTATGGAGCAGGCAGCTGCCTGTCAGTCTTGAAGCAATGCAAATTAAAACCATGAGTATTTGCATCTTAACATTTAACTTTTGACAAGAAATGTAAAGTTTAATTTAGCTATTTCATACCTCACCTGATGTAAATGTGGCATGAATGTAACATAGAAGTGATGTGAATAGTGGCAAATGACAAGATGATTTTAAAAGAAGTAACAAAATAAAAAAGATAAAGGAACTTCCTCCAAGAGAAATGGCGGATTTCCATCTGGTTCTAATTGATTACATGCATGGATTTTTATTGTTTGAAATAACCATAAAAAATACTTGGGCAGACACAAAGGAGATGGTATATTGAGAAATGCCTCAGGTATGTACTTTGTATACTAAAAATGTTATATATCTAGTCTACAATGCTAGTAGTATAGAATAGGCTGTACTACTAGAATTTCTAGTCTACTAGTAAACTGGAAATAATTATGTAATTGATATTTAAGATTCCTGTCTTAAAATAAACTGAAATTACTCTGTTACACAGAACTCAATTAAGACCAGGGAAGGGGACAGAAATGGAAAAATTAGAAGCACATTGCTATGACAAGGTTGTGAAGTAGTTTGGGCTGATTTCTTAGAAATGCTGACTTTTGTGGCTCTAAACTATCTTCTTTATTTTATACACAGTATTGACTGTGTCATTATTTATACTGCAGTTCTACCAGTGCAGAGCTGAGGGGAAGCGTCCTGGTATCAAGGGCTCACTTAAAGGGTGAATTACACCATTCCTACAATTACATTTCCTCTGTTGGCTTTTATAATGCAAAGGTGAGGATAGAGTTATTTAAACACTGGTGGAAACAACTCAAGAAACAAAACTCTGTTGAGCCAGAGTGATATGTTTAGGCACCTCCTTTGCCTCAAATAGTTGCATTCACTTTCTGTTCCAGGCAGAACAGAAATTCTCTACTGCTAGAGAATTCCATCTTTGAGATTAAAACATATTTATCCCTGAATATACATTGTTGCATCACACTTAGGGTTTTGTTGTTTGGTTGGGGTTTTTTGCTGAGTCAATCAGTTTCAGTGAGGGATTAGCCATTTGCAAGGCAGCAAATATACCTAAAGCTCCTTTGCTTAACTGTTGCATTGGACTACAATAATTATTGCTGACTTCCTGTTTTCCTCCAGTGTCTCATTGCAATGATATGTGTGGGAGGAAAGGAATGGGGAAACAAGATATTCTGGGTGTCTAACAACACCTAAAACATTGCTTGACTAGATATGTTTACTTAGCTAGTTCCATGTGTGAAAATTCATATTTGCAGCCAACATAGTCCCAGAAACGCAATAATGAAGTCTGTAGGATGCCTATGCTGAGAATGACGACTTTGCTGCTGGTTACAACTGAGAATTTTTACTTGCAGTGTGGATAAATACAGCCTGGAAGCAAAACTGAACTAACCTGGGATCATGGGGTCATGAACCAAGCGATATTAATAATGGTGATTTCACCCAGCTATGCTATCTATCATTTAAATATATACAAGAATTTGGGCACATCAACCAGCCACTTAAAAAAACCTTAGAAATTACACTTTACTAAAGGTTGTAGTTTAGTAAAATTTGGGATGTTTTGAAAGTATTGTAGCATAAAAGAGATTCGAGTGCAAACCCTAAGGTAGATATGATCCCAGTTTCTTCAATAATTTATTGCCATATTAGCAGAAAAAATTCCAGGGACATAACACTAAACACGCAGTTGATTCACAAATAAACAGTCAAATATCTTATATATCAATTACCCACATTACCTGAAGCTACAAAAGAAAGCTTCAAAAGAAGCAGGTTGTAAACCAAGCAGAACATAGATCAATTTGCTTGTGAATCAGTTTCTGGGATAGAGGTAGTTAAAAAGATTTTCACACACTCACTGTTAAAAACCTTCACATCACTCTGATTCCATTTTCTCATTTGTTAAAATTTATAATTAAGATGCAGCAAAACTTGATGCATAAAAAGGCATTAACCCTAGGAGCACTTGGTTTATTGATATTATCCTATAACTGAGACTGCAAATGTACAGCTATGTGTAAATCAGCTGTGTATTTGTAGTTTTAGCTAGCCAAGAGATAAACTTTTGAATTGTTACCCGAGTAGATGGGAAAATACTGGATGGATGGCACTAAAATTGCTACTACCTTGGGGTGAAAAATGAAACTGTTTTTAAGTCATAGGACACTTCTCAAAACTTTATCCAAAAAATTAAAGCCAAGAACATTATCTATTGTGGCAAAACTATGGCAAATCCATAGTCAATGTAGAATGGAGTGGGTGTAGAATTAACTGTAGCTGGCAAGTGATTTGCAAGGTGGGAAAAAAGTTGTCTTCATTTCTAGTGGGAAGAAAAGAATATAAAGCTATGGGCAATTATGAAGTACTGTGGTTTACAGCTGAAATCACTATATCTTAATCTTAAAATAATATCACATTTGCGTTTTTGACCAGTAGTCATGAAGTTTGAATTAATTTAAAGGCCCAATAAGTAGAAAATAATGACGAACTTATAAGAACTCTCCAGCTACGGAAAGAATGTATCGGAAACACATATATTGAAATTAACAAAAAAAAAATACCCCCCCCCAAAAAAAAAAAAAAACCAACAAAAACTAAAAATGGCCATTTCCAAAAGAAATCCATCATTACAGTTTTTTGTTGTTTTTTTTTTTTCCCCCCAGAAATGAACTTCTGACAATGGGGGACTGGAACTTGTTGGGCAGCATCCTTGAAGAAGTGCACATCCACTCCACCATAGTTGGCAAAATCTGGCTCACAATCCTCTTCATATTCCGGATGCTGGTGCTGGGAGTGGCTGCTGAAGATGTCTGGGATGATGAGCAGTCCGAGTTCATCTGCAACACGGAGCAACCTGGCTGCAACAATATCTGTTACGACAAAGCCTTCCCCATTTCTTTGATCAGATACTGGGTACTTCAGATCATATTTGTCTCCTCCCCATCTTTGGTGTACATGGGCCACGCGCTCTACAGGTTAAGGGCGCTGGAGAAAGAGCGACAGAACAGGAAAGCCCACCTGCGGGCTCAGCTCGAGGGCCTGGAGCCCATGCTCGAGGAACACAAGAGAGTGGAGAGAGAACTGCGTAAGCTGGAGGAACAGAAGAAAGTGAATAAGGCACCCTTGAGAGGGTCCCTGCTGCGCACCTATGTCCTACATATCCTCACCCGGTCGGTGGTCGAAGTGGGCTTTATGATAGGTCAGTATCTTTTATATGGGCTTCACATGTCTCCCCTTTACAAATGCACTCGGCCCCCTTGCCCTAACACGGTGGATTGTTTTGTGTCCCGACCCACAGAGAAGACCATCTTTATGGTTTTCATGAACAGCATCGCCGCCGTCTCCCTCTTCCTCAATATCCTCGAAATCGCCCACCTGGGCATCAAGAAGATCCGGAAGAGCCTGTGCGGGCAGCCGCTGTGGCCGCCGGGCCCGTCCGAGGAGGATCCCAGCGCGTACAACTCCAAGAAGAGCTCGGTGGTGCCGCCGCCGCCCTGCCTGGCCAGCAACGCGTCCCCGCCGCGCCCCGCGCCCGCGCCGCTCCCGCCGCCCGCGCCCGGCGCCCCCGCGCCGCCGGCCCGGCAGCACCGCGGGCAGCTCCGGGCCACGCCGCCGCCGCGCCGCCGGCACCACGGACAGCACCCGCCGCCCTCCTCCAGCAGCGAGGAGGCGCCGCGGGCCGCGCCGGGGGGCGGCGGGGCGGGGGCGGCCGCCGCGGCCCGCCGGGCGCCCCGCCGGCACAGCCGAGTGAGCGCCTGCCGCGATCTGGGTGAGGAGCGCGGCGACTCCCCGGACAGCGGGCACTGCCCCGGCACCCGCAAGTCCAGCTTCCTCTCCCGCGTCCTCACCGGCAGCCGGGCGGGCAGCGACAGCGAGAGCACCGCCTCCCGCGGCGGCCCCGGCCCCGGCCCCGGCCCCGGCCCCGGCTCCGGCTCCGGCTCCGGCTCGGAGGGGAAGCGCCGCTCGGAGGGCGCGCCCAGCCCGCCGCCCGCCGCCTCGGGACGCCGCGTGTCCATGGCAAGTAGCGCCCGGGACAGCCCGCGGGAGGGGGGCGGCGGGGGGCATCGGCATCCAGTGCCGGCCCTGGGGAGGAGGGGGCGAGCCAGGGGGCAGAACGGCTCGGGCAGGACTTCCAACACAGCCCCAGCTCCTCGCGGCTCCCCGGACAGAGCCAAGCTCCCAAACGCTCCGCCTCCTTCTGCCGTGAAAGCAGGAATACCAGGGAATTACTGAGTCCTGAGAAGCTCTTAGTCACCGAATCCCAGCTTCTTTATACTCATTCCATCATCCCAATCAACTCAACGAGGATTGTCCCAGGGAAAACTTCTTCAGCTCCAGCCG
The DNA here is from genome assembly GCF_048771995.1 of Taeniopygia guttata. NCBI lineage: Eukaryota > Metazoa > Chordata > Aves > Passeriformes > Estrildidae > Taeniopygia > Taeniopygia guttata. Next base: position 38,039,529 of record NC_133027.1, read on the forward strand.
CTGTAAGAAAGAGAAGCCAAGAATGCATTGAGTTCAATGACACAACTTCTCTCAGTTTCAGATTTGTCTCAGACGTGACCTCCAAGCTGAATAATTGTTCAATAAATAAATCAAAAGATCTACATGTAAAAACCCCACCAAATAATTGCAATGCCAGAGCCAATGACTACAGAATTGCTTTTCCAGCAGCTCTTCCTTTTCTTTGGCCACATGTTCTAGGGTTGCTTACAGTCATAATGTTGACAAGATATTGTGCTTGTATTCAAGAGTCAACAAGGCTTTCTTAAAAGAGATTTGAATTCTGGTGGTCTCAGATTCAGATCACAGGTTTGGTTCTTGGAGAGCATAGGGGTTCCTTTACAATTGTTTGCAGTAGCAAGCCCATAAATACCTTTTTATAGGGCATGTAATAAACAAGATTACTTCACACAATGCTCAGAATCATAGATTCTGTTCCATTTTTTCCCCCCTCACTCTTCCTAAACACCCCCTCCCCCCCCCCATGCCTTTCCCCCCCCCCTATATATAAAACAAAAAAAGCCAACAAACTTAAAATCTTTTCTGGTAGGAAACACAAGGCACTATTATACTGCTCATCCAAAAATTGTTTGTAAATTCCAGTTTCCATGGGGTTACAGTTTCTACACTAAGCCAGTCAGCATAAGCCGTGTTAATTTGTCACTTAGGTACAAATTAACCACTTCCCACTTCAATCTTTCTAATACAGGGAGAGTACCTAGAGCCTAATCTGTTGATCTGCTGGCTTTTGATAGTCAGATAGAAGGCTCTTTAAAAAGGTGAAGTGCAGAAAGTTATTCAAAGCAAGGCAGAATTTCAGTAGCACTCTCTTGAGAACTCACAGAAGTTGCTTGGCAGCTTTTCCTATGTAATGACAATGATTCTACCTTCCAGGGGAGACCTTCAGAGAAATATAGTCAGTTTGCAAAACAATGTCATTACTCTTGAAAGTAACACTATTCCAGCATGCTGTTTTTGGAGATCATTATGTACAGGACTTGTGCTAGCATTTTAAAATGTAACTGATGTAAGTATGCTACCTGGTGCTTCCTGCTTAGAGCATGCAATATTTCAAAGTATATGTACTTCTTAATAGAACTGAGGCAAGGTTTTGGCAAATGCACTTTATTCTGGCACTGCTGCAGCATTTTTATGAATACTGATTTCAATACATAAATATCCTGGTACATCATAAATATGTTTAACCTGGGCATTAAAACTTGAATACTCTTCCAGTCTGTATTCCTCAATTCCTATATTAACTATTTAATTTGGTCAAAGGCACTCAGTATTGGTTTGATTTTTTAAAATATTGATTTCCAGAAGACGATAATCATGTATTAATGACAGAATCACAGAATTATTTGGGTTGGAAGAAATCTTAAAGATCATCTAGTTCCAACCCTCACCCTCTCAAAGGACACCTTCCACTTGACCAGGTTGCCCAAAGTCCCATCAAGCCTGGCCTTGAACACCTCCAGGGACAGGGCATTCACAGCTTCTCTGGGCCACCATTTCCAGCACCTCACCAAGCTCACATAAAGAATTTCTTCCTACTAAACCTACTCTCTTTCAGTTTAAAGCCATTCCCCCTTGTTCCATCACTACATGCCCTTGCTAATAGTCCTTCTCCAGCTCTCTTGTTGGCTCCCTTTTACCTACTGGAAGGCCACTACTAGGTCACCTTGGAGCATTCTCCAGGCTGAACAACCCCAACTTTCTCAGCCTTTCCTCACAGGAGAGATAATGGTTAGATAAAAGAAAAATTTTTAGATGAAAAATTTTTAGATTAAAAATTTATTGACCATATTTTTTTAAAATAATAAGTACTTAAAAGTAGCTATATTTTAAAAATCCTAAATGAAGCATACAAAAACATTGCCTACTGACATCCCTGATTAACAGTGGCTTGCAACAGTAATGCAGAGAAAGTACAGACACTTCTTAACATGACAGTGAATCCACATGCACAAACATACTCTAAACAGCCGAAATATAGTCTGTTCTAACCTGGATTGTACTAATCTAATCTGGGTAGCCTAAGAGCAGAATTGACACTAATCTTCAATTTTCTTTAACAAATTTCCCAAACTATCATCTTTAGTTCCATGCTGGTTCAAGTCTTTTCTTTTTCCCCTCATCCACACCATTCTGCCAGAATTTGTCTGTAGCATTCTTTGTATTAGGTTCAATGAGAGAGGAGTATCAACTCAACATTGAAAAGATCACTTTCTACAGCTCAATAATCATTCTAGCAACCTCCAACCAAACACATACCCATGTTCTGTGCTAAGACAGCAGGACGGCTGCAGCTGCCCACAAACACCATAGTTGTCTTCCAAGCTGAAAGAAAATCTCAAAGTTACACAAAATCCATCCATCTGATACTGCAAGAGTCTTCAGACAAGTCAGCTGTGCTCTGTGAGTTGTGGCACTGAAAGCACCGAGCAAGTCTAAGGGTACAGTTTATGGATGCTTGACCTTCAACCACTGAGGAGCTTTTTTCTGACCAGTATAATCAACGCCATTTCCATACCAAAACTGAATCTCTAACAAGCAAATAATAATCATTAGGAACAAATGAATCTGTTAAAAGTTACTTCTCGTCATGTATTGGACCCAATAGATGTAGTGGATCAAACTATGAAGACCAGGTGTTGGATAGTACTAGGCTGGGTCATATAACAGTATTTTATTTCATAAGTACAAAACTGCGTCTCTCAAAGAGAACAAGAAGTTTGTCTTAGGCCTTCCTCTTTGGAGGAAAGGTTATTTTGGACCCTTAGGAGAGAATGAAACCCCAATGAAACAGTACAGTAGGATACTGATTATAAAATGCATGTTTTGCTATCAGGATTCCTCAACTTTTCCAGACTTCAGTTCAAACCACACCAGCTCTAGATCTAAAAAAGAAGAAATGCCCTTCCCATTGGTAGGATTTATACAGACCAACCATGTTAAGCCACAAACTAAAAGGCTATTTAAAACTTCCTTACCTGAAATTGGTGGAGATGAAGAGCCATTTTGTAATTTCACATCCAACTGCAGCATAAACCCCTGGCAAAATATTTACATTTTGTGAAACTGTTTAGTTTTACACCCAAACCACTCACTCTTTATGTTCTGTTCCATTTCTTTCATGTGGCATTATCCAAAGTTAATAACTATTCAGACCAGGAAGCTGAAGTGAGAGAGACAGAAAACCTAAAAAACTTATTTGACTAAAGATTCATTGGGGAAAGCAAAAAACTTTTTTTGAGCCACTGCTGGTCAAGCTTTAGGTTTATTAGATTCTGAAGGCAGACAACCAAAACTGGACCTTCAAGCACACAGCAAAGCAAAGGTGGAAGAATAAATGGATGACATGAGGGTTATTTCCAACTGATTTCGTTCCACCTAAATAAAATGACAAGAGTATTGCTGACTATATGAATGAGCTAATCTCAATAATGTTACAAAACTCTGCACTGACAGGGAAATCTAGCAACTACGTACAGATGAAGTCAGACTATCTGCAAGACTCCAAAACCTTGGTCCTGAGGATCGCAGTCAGCATGCTTTGAAGTGACAGAAAACAATTTATTCACGGATAACTGTCTCCAAACTAATAATTTCCAAGGCTCACTTAGAGGATGCATCTTAGAGAATAAACAGTATTTTATCTTCTAAGAGATATTGTGGGTACACACATAGTTCTGCCCTAAGGTTTGCAACTCTCACCACATTTTAACTTTTATTTAAGGGGAGATACAGCAATGGAGCAAAAGGGCATCTTCTGCATGGTCCCAGGCTGCCAGACTCCATTAGGTGAAGCAGACCTTAAATGGCAGTTTTTAAAAAAAAAAAGCGAAAAAAGCTTCACTGAATTTAGCATATCCATAATCATAGCTGACAGCCAGGAGGTGGATCCACAAAAGGCATGTAGGAATTATGCTGCTGTCCATAGGACTCTGCACATGAATTGTATTATGAGAAAAAGATCTCATCATTTGCACCAGTCAGGGTCTTGACAGGTGGATAATACATGCTTAAGCCTGATAAGATTAATAGACTGATGGAGTCAAAGATCAGTTTATAACAAATATAGATACAACTTGTGCTCTCGTGAAAATAGGCAGGGCCAGGAATTACAGCCCAGAACAGGCACCTGGCTCTTGGAGCATTGCAATGAGGGGTATTGTCTCCCAGCAGCCACATGCAAGACTGTGTCAAGCCATTAGGACCATTGAATAACTCTCATACTATCTCTGGGGGCATAAATGACAGATCTGAGCACTCCAAATGAACAATTAGAGAAGACAGCAGCTTTACTTCTAAAGGAGCCATTCGCCAGAATCAAGTATCTTCCTCCTTACCCGTTTTCTGCAAACCAGAGAACAATTGCAGAATGATCAGAAAGCTCAGCTGAGATGACCATAGCCTGACTTTCCATCTTCAGAGTGTCACAATGTCTTCCCAGTTTAATAGCTGAATTGCAATCATTTCTACAAAAGCTGGAGGCTGTCTGGTATTTCATTGCTAGCTGCATTTGAAGTCTTTGCTAGTTGTGTTTCCTGCCTTTCTAAAGCAGAGGATTCCAGTTCCATACTACTTGAGAGGATGTCCAGCATCAGTTCTTTTTTGTCTTTACCTGTATGATAGTTCTCTAAAGAATTCTAAGGTGTGCTCTAAAACCTAGGAGTTTTAATTTGGTTAATTGGGATTGGGAGTATTTACACTAGATTGGCTACTCTCTTCACAAAGGCACCAACTTTCATATGACTTGGAACTAATTATATTTGCAACCCATGCCTAAACCTGTATTAAGAGAACTACTGTGCTCGTGCTCTTTCTAGAGTACTCAAGGATATTCCAAAAAGATGGGGAGCTTGACGTTATCTGATGTTTGTGTTTCTTCATAAAGTCATGATAAGTTCCTAAATCAAAAACCAAAACTGGAAATCATTAGAAGACGTATAATGACCTTAGCAACCAAAATTACTAGAGCAAGACTTTAATAATGAAATCTTAGGCATTTTAGGCAATCTAGACTTTTGTTTTTCAAGAAGTGCTGTGTCTTCCCCATCCTCTCCTCCAGGATGTCCCGTGTTTTCACAGTGTCATTTTAATAAGTCTGTATTTTTGGCTACAAAGTAACAAGTGTATCTTTAAAAGCAAGACTCCCTTCTTATGGTTAATGAAGGGAATAAAATTGACAGTGAAGCAGATGGTGACACTGATACTCTCAGATTGCAGAATTAGTCTGAGATAGGGCTGCTGATTTTATTGTTTTGCAGAAAAGAAAGTCTCTGGGGCTGAAATCCTAGTTCTGTCAAAGTTGTGAAAATTTTACAATTCACTAGGTTTGGTTTCCCTCATTGCTCTTTTATTCCTCCATGCTGTTCTATTTTTTCCTGCTTCTCAATTGTTCATTCAGCTTTGAGCCTCTTACTCACTGGGAAAACACTCCGTAGTGAGCAGGATAGGGAAGAGAAAGCTGCTGTTCAGCATGAGTGCTTGCCATCTTCTTCAGAACAGGGCATGTTTACTCAACCTTTCAATAACGTGTAAGGAATAAATACCGACTCACTTAACTATCTTCTTACCTGCTCTTGCTTCTGGGGCTGCAACAGCTTGATAAGAGTGAATGCACATTGAAATAACAAACCTGATAACCATGGAGGAGTTATTTATACAGCTGAGCTCCACCAGGAAAATCTCCAGGTGGGGTAAGGGACTGGCAAAACCCTGTGTTCCTCTAAGCTTTTTGAGAATCTTTAAAGGTATTCACATTTACACCTGCTGGTAACTACTCCTGGTTTTGTGCAGTTTTTCAATGTAAACTCCTCTTAAAAAAAAAAAAAAAATCCCACAGTACTTGTATTTTATTCTGCCCTGGAGGACTCAGAAGAAACTTGTGATGACAGCAAGTGTACCAATTATTCTGCAAAAGCCACTTGGCCACCCAAAGATAACTGTTCACCACTTGCACAAACACAGATAAACTTTGGGTGTCAGCAGCAGTTGAACACTAATTAACCCCTCTGATGATCTGTGCAGCAACAAAAAAGTAAGCTGGATTTTAGAAAGGGGAATTTGTTTTATTGAGTCCATTTATGTAAGGTTTTAAAGAATTCAAAAATATACAAACCCCCTCACTAGGAAGAGCTACTAGGGTGTGTTCACTGATTTCAAACAAATTACTAAATCACAGAATTATAGAATCAGAGCGGTTTGGGTTTAAAAGGGCCTTAAAGATCATCTAGTTCCAACCCCCCCACCCATGGGCTGGGACACATTCCACTAAACCACATTGCTCAAAGCCACATCCAACCTGGCCTTGAACACTTGCAAGGATGGCGCATCCACAGCAGCTCAGGACAACCTTTTCCAGTGCCTCCTCACCCTCACAGTAAAGAATTTCTTCCTAATACCCAATCGAAACCTACTCACTTTCAGTTTAAAGCCATTACCCTTTGTCCTATCACATGCCCTTGCTAACAGTCCCTCTACAGCTTTGCTGTAAGCCCTCTTTAGGTAGTGGAAGATGCTATAAGGTCTCCCTGAAGCCTTCTCTTCTGCAGGCTGAACAACCCTAACTCAGCCTGTCTTCACAGGACAGGTGTCCCAGCCCCTCTGACCATCCTCATGGCCTTCCTCTGGACTTGCTCCAGCAGGTCCATGACATTCTTATATTGGGGTCCTAGAGCTGGATGCAACACTCCAGGTGAGGCCTCAAGGAGACAAGTAGAGAGGGAGAATCACCTCCCCCAACCTGTTGGTTACACCAATGCATTAGTGTATTTATTTTGGTTTAAAATCAAGGTGTTTCCTCTCTTCCCACACCCCCATTAGCACTGAACAAAGCCCTGCAAGGTAAGTGTGCTGTCAGCTAAACACCAGACTCCCTTATGTGCTGGGGTTAATTACTATGATAACATTTCTTTTTCTCCTTTAAGCCAATTCAGTTTTGTGCTTTCTTTCTATTGTTATCTTTCAGAGTATGCTCCTAGAACTGTCATCCATCATGAAAAAGTAGGAAATTCTAAGGAGAAGAAATAAACTAAGGGACTGAGAACAAACTGCCTTCTGCAGAGAGAGATGAGAAGAAGATTTTCTGTCATTATGTTCCCCTCTCCCACTGCTATAATGCTAAATTGATAATACAGTTTAAAAAAGCAAACACTTTATTCCTCCATTTCATGCCAATCCCAGCTGTGCTGTACTCTGACTGCTGGTGTTACTGGGTAGCCTGCTCCACAACTCAAGATTTCTCTAATGTAGACTGAGCTGGATCTTGTTAGTGTGTGCTACCACTGCAGAAACAGCCTTGTGTCTTTGGGGAGCATTTTGGGATGTACAACTTGTTGTGCATGCTAGTGGTGTGTTCATATCAGAAACCAGCCTGATCCGCAGAACTTCAAGGTAGCTTAAGACCCAAGGCACTGACAAGAAAAGAATAGTTTGATTTGAAAGTAACCTGGAAGGCTACGTGGCCTCTATCTCTCTAGACTTCAGCAGCTGATGAATAAAAAGACAGAGGAAACACTCATGGAATCTGAAGGGACAGAAAATTAAAGAGAGAGAAAAACAGCTGAAGAATATCTGCGGCTTTTCTGCCTGTGCTAATGCAATCCTCAAACTCTGATAGAGCCCTTCCATGCTAATGTAGCCTCCTCATAGCTAATGCTTTTGGATTCAAAATTGAAGCTAAGTGATATCAGACAATTTACTTTCAGTGCAAAACATCTATACTTTCCAGTTTGCTATTTGAGAAGATCACATTGTGGTTGCAAAAATCTTATTTGCTTCACAGTCTCATTAATTCATACTGAGGAACCAAAAGACCAGCAAAGACAAAAAGAGCTCATTTCATTTTGCTAGTAGAGCCTAGCTCAGAGGGTTGGCTTTCTGGGTTGTATGCAGCCCAAGGAAGCAGCCCAAGAAAGCAGCTCTTACACTGGTGTACCTGGAAAATAAACACCTTCTTCTGACTGTCCCTGATCCTGTTTCTATCCCCCCATACTTAGAGCTGCTTTCATTTGTCAAGCTTATCAAAGTTCACATTTGTTATCATCTCATTAGGGAATGATGCTCGGAACAAGTTTGTTTGCTATGCAGATTTCCCTACGCATAAAAATCCTCCATGACTTGACAACTCTAAGGCAAGGCTAGCAGAAAGCAGGACTGCAGGAAAATAACTCAAACATAAATATTGTAGTGTTTTGGTTTTTTTTCAAGAGCACATGGTTTACATTAATATTCTGCCTCACTAGAAACTCATTGTCAATTTGCCTGTGCATTTATTCAGTATTTTAAGGCAAAAAAACCCAAACAAACCAAAACAAAAAAAACCAAACCAAAACAAAACAAAAAAAAACCAAACAAAAAACTTGAAATGGTGGCCATTAAATGCCAGCAACAACTGAGGGATGGAGAAACATCTGTGCTAATGTACTCTGCCTACTGCCAGGCTGCATAGACATGGTGGACACATCTTCTGACAGCTTTGATGGGGTGAGAAGCCTTCATACATGCTCAACAGGAAGACACTAAGGTTGGTGGCCAAGGGAACATGATTGATGGTCTTCTGTCTGGTGATGAAAAAGCCTGGGGACCCCCCCTCTAGCAGCCTGACCTCCTCCCCATGCCACAGAGCGTCATCCCAGCAAGTGTGTGGGCCAGGGCAGGACAATTCAATTGGTCATGCTATTCCCCCCTCCCGGTGTCTCCTCCTGCCAAGTTGCTGAGCAGGCTCCCAGCTTGCATCCGACACAAGGAGAGAGGTGGTTGATGTGGGACTCCCACAGCACAAACACCTCCCTGCTGGACCCCATGTCCTGCTTGTGGTAAATAGCATCTAAAGCTGTTGTAATTTCTCTGTTCTTTTCTTGCTTTCCTGCTAATGGTCCATGGCACAAGTTTCCTCTTTCAGGAAGGAATACTACAGAGATTTTTTAGCTATGTTTTGTTTCTACACAAACTTCTCAGTTTCACTCAGGTTTTCCTTAAAGGGGGAACAAACCTCAGCCTCTTCCCCTGCCTTCCAACAAGTACACTGATGCTTTACAAGACCAAAACAAAGACTGAGCAGAATTGCCTTAAGTCATGCACGAGGGGAACAAGTATAGATATAGCTTATTTGATCTTCCAAAAAAACTTATGTTTGCAGCAGAACACTCTGGGCTGTTCCTGCAGATCAAAGGTAACTGGATCCCTGGATCAAAGACTGCTGGTGAATTAGCAGTGGGACCACGTGAGTAGAAGTCTCTTCATCTGTTCAGAGATTCACCTGGCAGTGAATCTCCAACTGCTTCCAACCCAACCTCCTGCATCTCACCCACAACCCGTGCACTAACCGAGCCCTGCAACATTGATTTCAGAGTCATGATGAGACGATTTACAATACATAATGATATGTCTTTATTTCATCAACAGAAATGGTGTCTAGACAAAATTCAGTTAACACTAGCAATTCAAATGAATGAAAAGGGTTGGGTGGTTTTTTTTCATTTTTGTTTTTTTGCACAATACTGTATTTACAATGAGTAAATGACATTTTAAATTCATTAGTTCATAGCAATGCTTTCTTCCAAAAAGGTAAAAATTCTTAGTAACAGAGAGTAAGCATCAACAGCCACCTCATTTATTTATACAATAAAAATCACAAGAAACCACAGTCACCTAGAAAAAAAAATAAAGACAAGCTTAAGAACTAGTACAATAAAATGATGCATTGAATTAAGTTACATTAATCGCATAGAATTTGTGTAAAAAGTATGTAGAAAAAACACCTGATGTAACCTGTTACAGTCATTGACCAGTTATGAGAGGTACAGAGGGTTATACAGGTAGATATGTGTGAAAACTGTCCATACTGTTTGACCTGGGGAGGAAGAGAAGAGGGGTTGCACCCCCTTGCATACACTGATAAAACCCTGTTTTGAATATGGCCTCTGAAGTTTGTAAGGCATATATAAGAGGTGCACTTGTAACCAACTGGTTCTGGAACAAACTCTTAGGGCATCCCCACCCTTGAAATCAAAGGTGATGCTTGCAACTTTGAGTAAACAACCACACATCGAATATCACCAAAGTGTTTAGTATCATTCCTGCTGGTCTGAGGGATCCAGAGAGCTTCAGGCAGAGCCAATGCAGCAGTGAGAACAGGACTGCAACCATGCGCGTTTCCCTTGGGTACATCACAGCTGCAGGGTACCCCTGCCTGGGCAGGGGGTGCCAGCCACAGCCCCCAGCACAGGGCAGCTGCTCCCTCCTGTGCCCACATCCCAGAGCACGGGCTCCTCTGGCTGCAGGGATGAGCCCACTGTCCACTGCAGCCCCTGCCTGGCTCCCTCCAAAGCAAGGGGGGTCGTTTGGGTTCGTAGCCTGGGACCATCTCTGCTTCTAAGCAATCAATGAAATCAAACACTGCCAGTTCCCATTTCTATTTTGGGATGTTAGTTTCTTTCTGCATGCCCTTAATTAGCCAAAAGGGACAACAGTGGCACTGCATGAACCACATAGTGCCTTTCACTTATGGCGAGGGCTCTGCCCACAGTCACTTAAGTTTGCACAAGAACAGGAGTCATCTAACTGGCTTTTTAGCAGTCGTTTGGTTGGGGTAATAAGCTTATAAAAAGATATTTTTAGCATTCCTTCCTGCCAAAAAGTTATTTTGTTTGCAAAAATGGCAATATTATTCATGTACTACCTTAAAATGCTCATCAATAATTGACTTCAATATAAATAATACCTATCTTGGTGGAGTGTAGGAAAATACTGTACACTTAATCTTTGCAAGTAATGCCATTAAAATTTTGAGAGTAAAGGGAATAATTATTCTACAGACCACCAACAATAGATCTTTTAAATATACACACAGTATTTGAACATATGCATATACACATATATTGTATTCTACAGCATCAGACCTGATGCCTGAGTCATAAAATACTCCAGGGAGTATTATAAATATACATATATGTATCATAAACAGGAAAATACACAAACATACAATCTGATTAGAATTATAGATGTACGTATGCATACATACATACATGTATTTTATATATGGAAGCAAAATTAACTTGGACTGTGTTGGCAGAGACAAAACTGAAATGAAGTCAAAATGTGTTGAGAAAATTTTTAACAGGAAAGAGAGCAGAAATTCTTTATGTTAATAGTTTGAATTTCACCTCACTTCTCATAAAAATAAAACTGCTCCATACTTAGCAGATCCCCTCCTTATGCAAACCCGCTGCTCATACTGAGCTAAAACTTCTCAAGGCAGCCCTAAAATAGAGACTTTTAAAATGCTGTAGCCATGGGCTACAACATTCACCCAGAGGCACCTTCAAAAGCATCTCAGATCAGGGGAAAAAAAGGTGAAAGCAGCACTCCTTGTTGCAATGGTACAGGATGTCCAGTGGAGCAAAATGTGAGCCTGTGGAACCTGGCAAATACCCACTTTGTCTCACTGCAAAATTCACTATGGGTCTCCTATTCTGCAAACACACCCCTTGCTCTCTCTTCACCACCACAGCAGTGGATTACAAGACACAGATGAGGATGTGGTGTTGATTCTGGAATTGTAATGCTTCACCATGCTTTCTCCTAGTGGATCAGTTTTCATTCTATTATAGGATTATAGTGATTCCAGCATGCAGATCTGTTTTATTTACTAGGCAATCATGAAGTCACATATTAAAAAAAATTAACTATATATCTAGGCATTTTAACTTCTATTTAAGCACTCTTTAGGATAGAGACATGATGAAGTGTCACACTCCAGATTAACAACCACAGTATCAGCATTAATCATGTCTCTGGCAGGAGTTAATCCATTTAGCAAAGTTACATATCTTGTTCCCACTCTGCTTTTTAGAGAAGTAGCAGTTAGCATACTAATCACTGTGGCTTGCTTTTGCAGCACATTTTACTTCCTTGGGAAAAAAAAAAATACAGGGATTAGATCCAAAAATATAGTGCATCTTAAAAGCAGCATATACCCTTAGAAAGACATTTAATAAATTACTTGTACAATATATAAAATAATAGTTTTATACTGCAGCATCAAACTCTTGACGCCTGAGTCATCATGTTAGGAAGTCAGTGATATAAATACTGGGATCTCCTGATAATACAGCCAACGTTTTTGCTTTTGTTTTGCTTGTTTTCTGTTTTGTTTTAGCTCTTTTTTTTTTTCTTTTTTTAAATTTATTTTTTCACTACCTTTTTGTTCCAGAATCAGCTTGCAATGAGCTTTTGTGTTCAAGGCACCCCCAGAGAACGCAGAGAAACAAACACATTATATAGTGTAGTACTCACCTGACAAAGCATAACAAGCCTAAATGAAATGAGGTTTCCTGGCAATACAAGTATAGCAATGGCAGAGGAAAAGGAGGACTAGATACAGACTGGACAGAGCTCCAAGGACTCATGTGCCCATGGGAGCAGAGAAGTGCTCAGCAGGGAGATAGGGTCTCACCATGCCATTCCCAAGCAACGCCCAGCAGGAGAGATGCTGCATGTATCCTCTTTGACAAATGCAAAGAGATTCTTAAGATCACAGTGACCACTGGCCAAACTCCTAGAATTCTGCAGTCAGATTTTTTTTTTTTTTCCGCTCTTTCCAATGATGTTTTGTGGTCATTTGGTTTGACCTTGTGAGACAAGAATGGTTGGGTATGTAAACTGACGTCCAGGTCTGAAACTAATTCTCCCAATATCTTCCTTTAAACGTTAGCCCAGTAACTGCTTTGAAAGCCACATGGTTCAAAATAGCAAAAAAACCTCAAAACAAAATAGAAACAAAAAACAACCACCACCACCACCAAAAAAACCCCACTGAAAAACCATGATACATGTAAATATAGGAAGCAATGACACAAAATCAGCCACTTCTAATGGGAAAGAATGAAATCAAACATCCAGAAAAGCTTGCAGGGGAGGGAAAGAGAGAGATGAGAGAAAGGTTGAGGAAGAGACACTTATTTGAGCAGTGGTTTTAAATATCAGTTCCCAAGGTAGAGGAAATCAAGGGACCCAGCACCAGTATGAGGCCAGGTCAAACCTAAGAGCTGCAGCGCAATGGGTTGTGTGGGTGGGTTTTTTAAACCATTGGAATGAGGTCAAGAGTACCAGTTGCACATGAGTTGTTAGTAGAGTAAATCTTCATGTCAGGAAGCAAGTTAAAACTTGGTTTTATACTCATAAAACATTCTATCTATTCATATATATAGGAGGTCACTTAAAAATAAAAAAGGCAACAGAAAAACATCTTTAAAATACTGTGTCAGTTGACCCTTCCCTCCCACCCACCCCCAACCCCCCCCAAGTAGCTATGACTCTATAATGTGATTCACATTTAGTTTTAAATTCTAGCTTTCACCATGGTCTCATAGAAACAAAACTTCTCTGCGAAGCACAGAACTGCTTTGCAACGTCAACAAATTCAAAGGAAAATCAAATCCCACCCCCCCACCAAAGAGCTTCTCAGTGCAGTTACCTGCAAAGGATGGTTGGGAGGGGGTTCAGATATTTTTAGGTTAAGTTCTTTTAAAAAGAAAGGACAACTCCTCCCCCTTTTTCAACTGTGTGAACTAGGAGTTTATGGCATTTGTATATTTTTGAACATTTAAAGGTAAGGATTTTGTACAGTAATGATTAATACCTAAACATAAATATTCTCCTACATTATATACTAGTTTTTCTTTGTACATGCGGGGGAAAAAAGTATTTTCAACAAACATGGCACATGCTATATGCAGTTCCTCCTCAGTAGCTTGGCTACAATTACAAGAGTTTGCATGAGGAGGATAAAAGCAAGACTTTGTGGCGAGTGGGCGACAGTCCATGAGCACAGTCTGAAGATGGAAGAAAGTGGAGAGAGGGAGCTGATTCCTCCTCCAGGGTTCAAGATGCTGATCTACTTGAGTGCCTCAAAAAACCACCAGCGCACACCTCTAGTGTAAACGTTAGCACAGAAGACCACATTATCACTTAGTGCTTCTGAGAAGCTGCTTCCCCACACTTTTTTTTTTTAAACAGGTGTGAACAGCTGGTCATTTTTTTTTCAGTGAGAACAAACAATATCAGCCAATAAAGCACATGACAGTTGTCGTCAATAAAGCCACACAACCTGGCACACGTAGGGCAGAGAACCACAAAATAAAAACTCAGTACACTTAGAATAGTAATAATTATTAAAAAAGCATTAGGAGGTTGTTCTTCTGTCTACACTGTACATACAGATGTTATGCTTGGAAAGCTGCTGTCTCACACAGTCATAACATGAGTCAACATTAAGATACAAGTCCAATACAGTTACAACTAAGCCAATTCACTGAGTAGTCTCCTTTGAGACAGCGCTCTTTTAGCTGCAGTTTGTGCTGAGGGCAATGCTGCAGGATGAGAGGATCCCGGAACACAACAATTTGATGGGTAAGTGACCAAATTGGGTGTTGGCAAACGTATGTTTTGCTCTTAGAGGATACAGTGCTAGCTGGACTTCCGTAAGGAAGCCGAAGTCAACAACTAGGGGTGTAATCCTGCAACTCTGCCTACCTAGGCAGGGTCACTGACTTCACCAGACCCACCTCTACAGCTTGGGTCTGGTGGGGAGAACAGGTAATGTCTGAGGACAGCTGAGGTCAGGCTCTGGGGACTAGCCGGAGCAGCAGTTGCTTCCATGAGTAAAGGATGCAGAGTGGGGCTGGAGAAAAAGCCCCCAAGTATATCGACGTGATCTCTGTTTGCTTTACTTCATGGAACATTTGATGAATTGATCCAGTTGTCAAATACACTTTTCTCTAAAGAGTGAAATATACTTTCCCCTATAAGACTCCAAAAGCATCATTAACTCACAAGCACTTAAACTTGGTTTGTGAAACAGAAAGAAGTCTAAATATAAAAATAATTCAAGCAGATTCTCTTTACAAATTGTATAGTGAATTCAGTATTTGGCAAGACTGTTTTTACTACATAATGAGCTCCTGAGTGTTTGTCTATTAGATAAAAATTTTCTATTTCCTTTAAGCCATAAAGCAAAGAAAACCATATACTCAAGTTATTCTGAAGTCATGACTTCATTAATGAAAAGAGGTTTGACCAGAAACTCAGTGCAAGTGGCAAAGTTGACCATTACTGTACAGTATCTGCAAGAAAATAAAATAACTCCACATTGCTCAAGTGGCACGAAATGGCTGTGCCAAAAAAATTGTCTATAATAAAATCTCAAATAAGTTTCCGACATTAAAGTTTTATAAATAAGTACAAATTGAATGCTATTGCTGAACTGCGAACTGAGGAAAAAATTACCGTGTAACAAGTTACCAAACTAGTTCTAGCATCAAAGACAAAAAGGAATGTTGGAACTTGTTTGTACAATAGAAATGAAAGCTTCCAGTTTGTAGGATGAGAAAATTGAGGCATGCAGGGACTCTTGCATATGGATATATATATTTTATATATATTATATATAATATGTACAGTTTAGCTATAAAACTTTGATGTGTAAAGAAGCTGTCTTCAATGAAAAATTGAACATTCAGAGGAAATTCCTGAGTTAGGGTTTTGTGACATGGGCCACTGAGAAAAAAGCTGCGGTTGGGTCCTCAGAGGTGTTATGTCCATCCCTGTTAAGATTGAAATCAACATACAAAAACAGACAGTGTTGCCACTGCTTCGTTCCCTGCCTGAGCAAGGGATAGCACCATTGTGAAGAGAACTCCTGCTTGTAGAGAGGAGGGAATACTTAAAAACAGTATTGCTGCTAAGACCACTGTAGTGTGCACCAAATACGTTCTTCTAGACAACAAATGAACACTGCCACTGGCTGACTGAAGAACACCTGACCAGGTGTAAGGTTAAGGTTACGAGTCACTAGGTGTAATCTTTCCTAGGTTGTTCATCTGTTGTACATTTATCAGTCATTTCCTGACAGAAGTCTACCGTGACCGTTTGGCTGCTTTGCTCTGGTGGAAGCTCTCTCTCGGGGTAAGTACCTGCATCAGCTCCATCCAATCCCGCGCCAGCCGAACAATTTTCCGAGATGTTGTTGGGCAGCCAGGGTGCTCCCAGCTGCACTGAGCCTTGCTCCGAGCAGCACTGCATGCTCTCCCCGACGCACTGGGAGGTCACCAGACTCTGCTCCACACCAGCTGGGGCGGGGCTGATGGTGGTGACCGGCTGTAGATCCATGGGTCTGAGAACGGGGCAGTATCGGTGGAGGGCTTGGATCTGTTCTGGGCTCTGCATGTCTCTACACACTTCTTGGGAAAGACACGAGAAGTTGTCTAACAATTCTCCCATGCTTGCTTTCAGCTGGTTCCTTTCTGAGAGCAATTTCTCTTTCTCACACACCTGAAAAAGAAAGAAGGCATCTTAGGCTGAGGAAGGGACATTCATTGCCAGCTCACTTTGGGCATGTATGGAGCAGTACCGAAGAACACCAATGTGTCACACTTGTTTTCATATGGCCAGAGGAAAAGTCACAAAGACATCAAGTATTTGCCCACCATGGCCTGTTTGGACAGTAGTTTGGGAAACATCTGGAGAAAAACATTTGAACTGGAAGAGGATAGAATCCCAAATTATTCCCACAGAACTGTTCCCTTTATAAACTAAGGCTGCCTGACAGATGATACAAAAAAAACTCTGAACAAAACATTTTGAGGGAGAAATGCCATTTCCTATCTAATCAGCAAGAAAATGCGGTAATTCCTGAAGTGAGGAATGCTGCTGATGTTTAGTTCACCCTTGAACTGTCAGGTTGGCTGCTTAGGCTGGGTGCATGCCTCAGAGCCCTGTTAGCACTGAGAGAGGTGAGTTTATTCACTAGAGGATCTAAGTGTGCTCCATGGCCTGCACTATGGCTTGTTTTCTTATGTTCTGCTGCTTAAAGGCTTAGGCTTGAGCTCATACAGATATTTTTATGAACCCAGGCTAGTGTTTCACCTCTAAAAAATGGTGTTGACTCAGTGTAGACTAACTGGGATGGTCCTGCTGTGTCTCTTCCTGTCTCAGGCAGGTGGGCACACAGCTCAAGAGAGTAGATGAGATTTTGTAGAGTACCAGAACTATTTCCAGAGCTGAGCTGGCCCCAAAAGCAGCACAGCCACGTATCTCACCTAGTAACACTGCTAAACCCAAGATGTCTCAGCATCTGAGGTGTGAAAGTTCCACAACTCAGATAATCCAACTATGGGTGGTTGTTGACAGCTGATAGTATTCCTCTGGGTCCAGAGCCCACACTAGAAGCATACAGCTGTGTGAATGTGAAAGAGAACAGTGCACATGAAAAGAACTAACTGCTAAAATATTGATAAATCTATCAAGAAAGCATAAAAATAATAAAAAAATAAACAGATGCTCAAGTACATCTTGAGATGATGAATTATGGAGGAGAATATGCTGTGAGTTTGCAGGGAAAAAAAGGAATGTGAGTGGGTAGATGAATGAGTGAGAGAAAGCAGGCAAAAAAAATTACCTATCAAACTCTGAGGATACAACCATTTCACTCACTGTCTGCTGTGAAACCATCTGTGTCAAGAAGATGGGTGACTTACAGTAAGTAACTACAGGGGGAAAAGGGGTCTTTCGTAAAAAAGACCCAGCCAAGTGAAAAACCCTTAAACCACAGCACCATTATGTAATTCATGAGACTGGAAACTGCTGATCACAAAGCGGACAGACTACTACAAAGGAATTTCCAGTGGTCATGTGTTGTATGTTCATTCTTTTCTCTGTCCCTGTCTTCCAGCTCAGGGGGCTGGGTACCTGGAGAACAACCAGTCTTACTATTAAGACTGAGGCAAAGAAGGCATTAAGTACCTCAGCCTTTTCCTCCTTCTCTGTTGCTATGTTTTTACTGCATTCAAAAAATGACAAGAGATTCTCCTTGGCCTTCCTCTTCTTGCTTCTCTGTTTAAAAAAAAACATTTTTATTGTCTTTTACAGCAGTAGCCTGATTAAGTAGTTGGACTTTTACCCTTCTAATTTTCTCCCTGCATAACTTCATTATATTCTTGTAGTCCTCCTGAGTAGCTGCCCCTTCTTCCAAACATAATAAAATTATTTTTTTCCTTGAGTTCCAGCCGAAACTCTTTGTTCAGCCAGGCTGAACAATGTCTCATATTTCAGTACATGGGATTAGCCTGCTCTTGTGCCTGCAAGATTTACTTCTTGAAGAATGTCCAATCTTCCTGGACTCCTCTGCCTTTCAGTACTGCCTCCTAAGGGATTTTCCCAACCAGTCTCCTAAACAGGCCAAAGTCTGCATTCTGGAAGTCCAAGGTGGGTTACCCTCCTACTTAATTCACCAGCAACCAAAAACTCCATCATTTTGTCATCACTGTGCCCAAGAAGGCATGCAACCATCACTTCACCCACCAGCCCTTCACTGTTTGCAAAAAGGTCCAGCAGGACTTCCAGCAGGACCTTCCTTACTTGGCTCACTCGCTGCATATGGCCACATATTCAAGTCCCCTTTGCTAAATAGGAACATCAACTTGTTTTTTGGGGAAGAATCCTACACCTCAAATGGTTTTTGATTCCTCAAACTGAGCAGGGATCAAGCCTGCAAGACCACTCATAGGCCTTTCATTCATTCCCTGAGATGAGTGTTTGTGCTGGGGAGAGGACTTAAAATTTTTATTTTGTCTGTCTGCAGTTTACTGTATCAGACAATAATAGCAATGTCACAGGATTGCATGAAATCAATTAACTCAAACTAATTTTCAAGTGAAGGCTACAGATATAAGGCTGAATCACTCCGTGCTGCTAGTGCAGTCCTCTGAGTGCTGCTTGTGAGGCTCTGGAGAATAAGAGACAGGAACTCCTCCCCATCACCAGCTCAGTACAGGGAGACAGGCATGTGCAGCTAAGGCTGGACCTGCTTCTTCTGGCAACTTGATGAGGATCCATCCACTCTTTCACTGTGCAGAACCTGTGAGTCACCCTGTACACACTGTGCATTATACTCAGTGCAGGAAGCAGTTGCTCACTGTTTTGTTTATCATTGTTCTGTTGTTTGTTTTGCATCAGTGGAGCACTACTCTGAACAATGTTTTGATTTTTCTTTTTTTTTTCCCCCCAGGGCTTCAGAAGCACAGCATCTGAAGGCTTCAGAGACCTTGATGATTTAAGCCTCCCAAGCAGCTTGTGAGGTCAGTGTCACATCCCTGTTACAGATGGGAAGCAGACAGGCACAGGCAGCAAGTGAGTAACCCAAAGTCATGCGGCTTTCTGCCATTTGGGAGGTGATGGTAACTCAGCTTCTTCCAACAGATCCCTGCCTCTTTTACCCTATGTTTCCTACAGCTTGAGCAGAGAACAAAGCAAAATGAAGCACAAAAAACCCCACCTGAGGTGTCCATAGCATGACTGAAAGTGACAGGAATTTTCTGGGCAGCCACTTGGGCTTGCTCCAGTCTCCTCACTCCCTTACATTAAAATGTGGTGGCACTGCCCACTGTGCATTCTGCTCATGAATGTACAAACTGACTGAACCCATGCAGTCTGGACTGGAATTGCTGTTGGTGCCCTGCAGGCTACATTGCGAGGGGGAGCTGGGCTGTGGCTAGGGCACGTAACTCACCAACTTGCGGATTTCACATTCGAGGTTCTGAATACAGTCCAGTTTCCTCTTGCGGCAGCGCTGAGCTGCAATCCGGTTCTTGCTGCGCCGGCGGACATCGTGGATGAACTCGAGCTGCTCTGAGGTTAGCTTGTGCATCTTTATCATCATCTGGAAATCATTCCTTGGAAGATCTGTGATTTGATCAACAGGAAAAGGAAGTTTCACCTAAAACAAACACAAGACAAGAGCAAAGAGTCATATTTTGCTTGCTCAATGCAAGCGGAACAACAGTGAGCGGAAGAATAATTATCTTTGCTGCCACCCCCTCAATAAACAAGAAACCAAGTTTTACATTGAGCAAGTTCTTCCCTTGTGGCACATTGTGGAGGTCCAGATGGTAAGGATAAAATGATAATCGTACTTAAATCAGCAACACATATAAATCCCAGATAAAAAATTTCATCTTTCTACAAAGCCTTAATAAATGATCTCATTGCATTTAAAGAAGGCTCTGTCCACTAAGAGACACGGCCTTTTGGAAAGAGTGAAGTACCTTGCTGCTATTATATTCAAACTAATTTCAAGGAAGGGGCTATTACCACAGCATGTGGTATAATGTGTATACCAAAATGTGTATCTGCTTGGACTGCAGGACTGAATGTTTGATTAAGTATGAGGTTAAAAATACAACCTGACACCTCAAGTGGATGAAAAATAATGTATTGCAATTAGGAAAGGTCACCTAATCAGCATTTCAACTAAGCAAAACACTGTGTAAGAATAAAGGGTCAGAGGAGTGTGATGCAACACCATCCTGATAAAATATATACATTTAAAAATAAACCTGTTTATGTTGGTACTCTAATATTCTTGCAGATTAAAGAGCACTGAAATTGTATTTCTTGAAAAGGTCAGGGTCTGACTTCAAGAATCCTAGCAATTATACATTAAAGCAGAGCAAAACACAAAGCTCCCAGCAGCCTGAAGCAATGAACACACACTGTGTCAAAAGCTGAAGAATGGTGGATGTGCTCAAAGGCTTTTAGGTTTTTTTTCCCAAAAATCTATCAGCTTGCTCAAATCAAAGTAAGCACCTCCCCTTAGAAACCTTTGCTTCACTTAGAGCTTCGGACTGATAACTATGGAAAAACTGATGTTCTTCGGCCAACTGTTTTATTTGGTGGTCAGATAAGAGTCAGCTGACAAAGCTGAAGGAGATGCCGAGTAATTAGACTGACTCCTTCTTTTTTTTGAGTCATACCTACACTGCCCAAAAGATGGCAGTAAATATTTATGTTTCTGTCCCTATTTGGTACAATCTAACCTGGAACAAGGAGACTATTCTGCACACAGGCTATCAAAGAAGGTAAGTCGCTCCAGCCAAACAAAAGATACGGGTTGAAAACATTCCTTTGATATTTAAAACATGTATTTTCTTCCAATGGTGCACTTAATAATTATTTGGAAGTAAAAAAAGTAACAACATAGATTATAAGTTTTTTTCTTCAGAGAGCTGAGTTCAAGCAGAACAGTTTGCTGAGGACACACGTACACCAATACACAGCAGTGGCCTCTGGCACACTGTCCATCAACAGTCACGGACCCTCACCAGGCACCTGAGCCTGCCAGCAACCAGCTCCTCATCTTGTTTATAGGTGTTCTTGGCTGCTTCTTGTACCCTTCTAACATTGCTCCGTGCATCGCCAAGCCTGGGGTACATGAAGTTCTGTGCAAACACCTACCACGTTCTTTGAGATGGCTTCATGCCCTGAATGTTCATTCATGCCCCTCTGCCTCACATGTCCAGGCACTGCTTCATAACACACTACTTGACAGGTCAATTTAAAGCAGCAAGAAATGCCAAACACTGCCCAAACCCTCCCAAATTCTTGCTTGTACACACAAAGGCTGACCTTAGGCACAGGGATGTGAACTACCTTGTTTACAGACTGCCTGTTAATGACATGAAACCTGTTTGATTTCCCCTTCCCAGCCTTTGGATGGTCAACATAAGCTCAATGTAATCTAGTTTTCTCTCTAGCTTCTACCAGGGTCTGAAAATGAAAACAGACAGTTCTTTTCTCTGAAAGACATCACAGTTTCACTGCAAAACCAGCCAGTTCATGTTCACAGTTTTCCCTTATTTTCTTAAGACCAAAATGGAAAGGAATGTTAACTTTATTTCTCCCTACCTCTCCCTTTCAAAACATATTTACTTGCAAGGAGATGTGTTTGCAGCTGGAATGAAAGAGAAGCAATTTAAATATGTCAGGTAGAAGTTGCTGAAGGGAAATGGGAAAATAAATAAAAAAGGATTCATTAAAAAAAAGGGATTTAAAATAAAACCATCTACACAGCAGATCAGAGACTGCTATCAGTAATCCCAGCATAATCCCACTCCTGTCACAGGCAGCACTGCACAGGATTAAAAATGTGAAAGGGAAAGTGGAAGTGAGTCAGACTCATTTCCTTCACCATTCACAGCATTTTTATTGCCTGTCTCCCTCTTCGAAATCAGCTGTCAACTGAAAAAAAAAAATACCAACCCACCAAGCTTTTGGCACGGACACAGTGAATAACTGCACCGGGGTGTTGCTGCAGTGAGAGGCTAAAGTGTTTTACAACTGCACAGGGCAAGACTCTCAGCTGCTATTTATCATAACAGAGTGGTGAGTCATTTTGCTAGAGCCTGCAACTGTGCAGTGGGTGGGATTCATCTGACTCACCCAGAGCTGCCTGAAATGATGGGTTGGGACTACCTAATGTCCTGCTCCCCTCAGATGGCAATGCTGCACAGCTTCTCCCTCCTGGCTGCAGAAGGAGTGGACTTAAAACTCAGAAAAGATTCTGCATCTCACAATATCTGCAGGAGGTGAGAGAAATTTACCTGAGGTGTCTGAGAAACACAGTCAATCTTTTCTAAGATATGAAAGAAAACCCCAACGAGCACGCTTTCTTGTAAAGTTTTCTTTCTAATTACTATTATTTTTTGGTACAAATGATTTCAAATTAAAAATGTAAGTGAGATCCCTGCTCCTTCCAAGAATTACTCCAGCCAGAGCTAACCTCACAGAAATCCAAAATCTTCCTTATCAGCACAATTACTCTTTCCCTGCATTTTTACACTGGCAGCACAAGCTTGCTTTCCACCACACAACAAATAAACTGGCACTTTCTACCACCACTGCAGACTCTACTGCCCCAACTTTGCCAATCCACCCTGGGGAAAAAGGAAACCTGTTTAGGATTTTGTGGCATTTCCCACTTATTAGCATTAGGATGCCAGTGGAAATGTCAATGCTTTGAGAGGCTAAGCCAGAGCAGTAATGTAGACAGACAGGGACAGCGACTGACTCAGCACATGTAAGGCCCATATATAACCAATTAATTCCTTCAAGCTTCACTAGTTAGTACCAGCTTGGATCATATGCCAGTTACTGCTGTTTTGCTCCTCTATTGTACTAGTTACTGCTGCTGCTCTCCCCCCTCTCTTTTTCACCTGGAATAAAGGAAAGAACCTAGGACCCGTGTTCACTCCCATTAAAATATAAAATGTAAACTCTTGGGAATTTATTTATCCTATGAGTAACCTTACCTTCTTCATTCTTTCTTTATATCTTAATTAAGACATCATCTCACCCTAGCCAAGTGTTAGTAAAGGCAATGAACTTCCTAAGTGTCACTTTAACATCATGGTAACTTAAAGGACAAATATTTTATCCATAAGAAAAAGCAACCATTATGTAGTGGGCATGGGAAAGTGGAACTCATTGTCCCAGTTGGTCAGTTGCTCCAGAGTTGTAAGAAAAAATCCTGCTGCCTTAGTACCCTCAAATCCTGAAAGCCTCAAACTTGCTGATCCTTGGAAGGCTCTCAGGACCCACCCAAGCAATCCAGCCCAGGGACTCAATCATACTAATGCCTTTTTAAAATGCAGAAATGTGTACTCGGCTTCACACAAAAGAGCCCAAGGCATTAATGTCATGTTTTCAGTGTTTTCAAGTATCTTCCGTAGCATGCAAGGAAGGTTTGTCTTCCACAAACACTCAGGAAGGAATTCATTCCACAGCAGGAGCTGAGGAGTGTCCACCTGTGATAGGGGCTCAATTGTTTACAGGGTATTTCAGGCACCACTTGTGGTCCTGCAGACTAGGGACCTATTCCTGTCCTAATTTCATCTGGACAGAGGCTATCCAAGAAGTCCAAAGGTAATGGACCTTGCTTTGTGTAAGGGATAGCCAAGATGCATTTCCTCATCCTGCTGTCTACTGGCACAGATAAAACCTTCAGAACACCTCCTTTTTCCAGGTGTCAACTACACCAAGATGGCAGAGGACTGCAAAAGGGGAATGATGAGCCCAGGCAGTGAAGATCTACTATTGTGTGAACAAACCAGGGTCTAAATTGTCCCACTTCAAGATCAGCAGGTTCCACTGCAGCGTGTTCCATCTGACACAAGACAACTGATGGCCCCGTAGCGGCGTGGGGTCAACTCCAGCCTCACCTTGTGAGGGCCATGAGAGGCATTTGGATCAGCAAATGCTTCCTGAAAGGGCAGTGCTGGGTAACATTTTGATTTGCTACCTGCCTCACAGAAGTGGGGGACCAGGCTAATCCCATGCCTGAGTGCTTTAACCCAGTAATCAGGAGATGTGGATGGGATTCTCATCCTTTAGCCCATGATTTGGACTTGTATTCAGACCACATACTGCTTGTACTTAGAATGCTGGGCTGACCTCTTCCCATTCACTGCTTGCAGTGTCCCCATCTTCCAGCCCTTCAAAGAGCACAGCAGCATGATACTCCTGCCGTTTAACAGGCTTCTCTGAGACCAGATAGCACAGAAACACTGACAGAAGCCACAGGTGCACTTAAGAATGCAAGATCAGGCAGTGAAATGACAGGGGATAAAGTACTGTATTTCTCTGAAAGAGTTGCTTCTGCAGCTCAAGAACGGGAGTCCTTCAAGAGCTTGCGCAAGGTCTTCAGACCAGAGTATAAAATAATTGATTGTCGGGCTCCACAAAATAATATAGTGTTTAAAAGGACCCTCCTGAAATGTCAAACTCTCAGTGCTGCTGTAATCCAACAATTCTTTGTTACCAGTATGGATACCATTCCTACTGAAGAGAGGAAAGAAAACAAAACTTCCATGAAGTTTATCTTACAAGACCAATGTTTGACAAGACACCATTTAAACAGATATTGAGAAACAATTCCCAGTGCTCTGGTGATGCTATCCTCGTCAGGAGAACAACTACCAGAAAACAATCTGGAGACTATTTCTTCTCATTTTCAAATTTGCAAACCTAGTAAAATCAGGAAAGCTGGGGTGACCGATCATCACATTCTGGGGAGTTATCACATACCACAGCAAGTTAAAACATTCATATGTATTTTTCTTGGTTGCCTTTCTTTCCACGTAACGTTCTTCACTGAGTAGGAATACTAAGCAGTGAAGCAGTCTCAGATGAGGTAACTCAACATAGTTACAGTAGAGCTCTGGTACAGCAGCTTTGGTTTACTCCTCTTTTCGGGGGCTCTGACTTGCAGTATTTTGCTAAGCAGCAGCAGATGAACAGGGAAAGGGTGGCTGCCTGTCACTTAACATGGAGGGGTTTCATCTCTTGTAGGTTATTGACCTACAATATCCTCAAAGGTCTAATTGCATTAGCTTTCCCTTTATGAAAATTTCCTTTGAAAAGTGAGTCACTAAACCAGGCGAGAAATTCTTTTGAAATACAGATGAGGAGACATTGAATGCAACTCTCTAGATACTAATAGTTCTTGGAAAACTCCACCTCTTACCTCCTCTTACCCTTGTTTGTTTTTTTCCTCAGAAAACTAATTTACCATATTAGACTGAGCTGAGATTTCTTTTTAACTGGTTTAGTAGTACAATATTTTTTACAAATTTTCTAGCAGACAGAAACTCTAAAGTACTTGCTGAAGAAAAGGAATACCAAAAAAAGTAGGTAGTGCAGAAGTTTCTGTTCCTTAAGTAGGTTAACAGATTGACAGACTACTTCCTTCTCAACAATTCATTATTTCAGGGCTTATTGTTTTGTTGTTGCTATTTTAAGCAGGATTGTCAGAACCTGCCTGTAAGCACTGAGCTTTATGTCTTCTCTCTAGTATTATATCTCAGTAATTGATTTTTCACAACCTGTGGAGGCCTGAGAGAACTGAGTGAAAAGAGCAACACAAACTAGTAAATATTTCTGTGAAGTCCCAATAGCTGAATTAAAAGCGCTGTTCCTGCAACTCTGTACCATGGGTACACCCTACACTGCACTTGCTGCTTTTCTCAGGAAGCCTTAACAAAGGGAGATCGCAGAAGAGTCTTGGTGGCTCCAGGAAGGGAAGCAATAAGCAAGGACATCCTGGAGAAGTGGTGCTCCAAGGATGTCACCTCCTCTGACAGTTGTGACTGCCTTCTGCACCTACAGTAAGATGGAGGCTCGTCACAAGGTGGGGTAACCTTCACTCACACAGCATCATGCTGAACCATAGCACCCCACTTCTGGCACCAAACAACTTTGGCCATGTGCTCCGGAATGGCATCTGTCTGTGGGAAAGCAGAATGCCTGAAAAAAGCAGAGAGAAGCCTCTCACGTACTTCTCACACAATCAACACCCCAGCAAATGATGTTTTGTGACATGAATTCTGGCAGCAATAGCACTCTTTGAGCCAAATTATGACCAACTAGGTCCAAATTCCAGGGGAACTGAGCAGCCCTGTGAGATAACTGATGGTCAGAGTCCACCAGCCTTATTCCCATCAGGCCATCCCACCCCGATAAAAGCTGACCTGCAGCAGAAGAACCTGCATGGACACTGTCCAGAAGGTCAAGCATGTCACCCCCAGATATCTTATCAGGTGCTTTTTGAATAGAAGCCCAGAATACACTGTGTGTTCTGATATAGAGGGGGAAAGGGCCCTGTCTGTGAAGTCATCAGGACAGGAAGGGCAAAGCAAAACTTTCAGGAATGGAGAAAGATTCCCATGCAGCTTGCAGGGAGGTGAAGAACAGAAAGCTGTCCATTTCAGACAGTTGTGAGTCCCTCCTGCTGTTTTAATCACAGCCAAACTGACAAAAGCAGGTAGAGCAACTTATACAAGAACTTCCTGCTGCTGTTACTTATTTTCTACTGTCTGGTTTAAGATACCCTTTACTGAGCTTTCCACAGCAGCAGATCTTGCAGGATACACACCCAAGTCACTGTCTTAATACTGGATTGTTTAATAAGGCTGCAAAGTCTGCTCTTGTATTGGTAACAACCTTCAAAAGATCGATTTTTAAACAAAATAACAAAATCTCTACCAAAGCACTGGTGTGATTTGTTTACCCTTGGCTTGTTCAGGATAGTGCAATGCAACCTCACAGAGCACTTATTTCCTCACCACATTTTTAATGCCTAGCAGTCCTAATCAAAATACCCTGGGGGAGAAAAAAAAAAAAAAAAGCCTTATCAGCAGTCCCAGGGAGAAAACTTGCTCAGCACAGTTCAGAAAATCTTCCCCAGAGGAAACCAGAATCAGCAGCAAAACCAGGAGTGGAGCAGACCTTTGCTAGCACTGTCTCAGAGCCAGATGTCTGCCTGCCAGCAGCACCCCACACAGCTTCCTACACTGTTTGCTCCTTGTTCATCCCTCCTCTCATCCATGCTCTCCTGCACATATTCACGTACACCTTTCTTCTAGGAAACCACCACCTGTAAGCTTCTAATTTCACTCTTCCAGGCTCATTTTTGCTGCAGCATATTTCCACACAATTAGGTAATTACGACAGCTAATTAATTATCAAATCTCAAAAGGCTAACCTCCGCCCTCTGCGCTGCCTCATGCTGAGCAAGCACACACATGGGTGGAAATGGATGGTCCCTGGTCCCTGCTGCCCTCTGCCCCTTGTAAAGACAGGACTTCACTGAGTAACCCAGCTACAGCCTGGGCTGCTGTAGGGCTTCCCAAATGAGATCTCCTGCACACCATCCCAGACAGCCTCCCTAAGAGACTGCTCTCCCTTCTGCATTGTCCCCTGCTTACGACATGAGGACAAAGAAGAACTGTCCTCTCAGAATCTCTGGTCTAGTGAGACCAGGGATTAGGACATCAGAGGCTCCCCTGGCTCTTTCCTGAAAGCTAAGCAGCCATCTGAAGGAAGCACCCACATCTGTCTGAAAAATAAAGCCCGAGATGTAGCTGGAATAAAGACTGAGGGATAGAATAAAGTTCACTCTTTTCATACCCACTCCATAACTAAGCCCACATGGTTCTGAACTGGATGCTCTCAGCATATGAACCCTCCTCTCAGCACTTGTTGCCCTCCACACTGAAGCAAAAACTCTCAATGGAGATTTTCAGCATTACTAGAGGAACCTGATACCTGATTTCACTCAGATGTTCTCTAGGTCATGCAGATTGCTAATGAAGCTGTGAATATACATCCAGTCTCTTCCACTTTCTGGGCTCCACAGCACATCTCCTTGATTTAAGTCTGCCCTAAAAGTAGTGACTTCACACAGACAGTTTATTTGGTCATGGTTAGCCAGTTAGCACTGCCGCATCTTCAGCTGGCCCATCTCTAGTTTCAGAGAGGGCCCCTCTTTCTCCTCCCCCTCTTGGGGGAGCTACATGAAAATTGACAGCTTGCTCTTCAGCCCCAGATCATTCTCTTGTTTCCCTTAAAAATCCTGGAAATTAAAGGATAACTTCTCTCTGAAACCATTCATGCCATGGGTGCTAGAGCTTTGAACAAAATGTCACAGCCAGGGAACATGATCTCAAGTTGTCACATAACAGAGGCAAAACCCCCTGAACGTGCAACACACACGCACACACACACACACACACACACACACACAAACACACACACACACACACACATGTGTGAAGATGACTTGAATGCCATTCCCACAGCACTGGGTGGCCAGCTATACAATTGTTTGAGTAATTTCACACCTCTGCTGGCAACATGCAGCCTGGCTCTTCAAGGCAAGCTGCCCTGGTGTCAGGAAAGGCACAGCTTGAGGTTGCTTAAACACACACACAGCAGTAACAAGTGGAGTTGGAACCACCTCAGCAAACTAAGAATAAAAAGCAGTGCTTTGTGCCACAGAAGTCTGTGAGGGAGGGAGGAAGACAGGACACTGCTGGCAGAACCCTAAGCACATCAATGCACTCTTATCATTCATCAGTTTGCTGTTCTCCTACACCCAAAATTTTAGAAGTGCCGAACACCTCAGAGATCAAGCAGATCTATTTGTGGGATGTCATTCATGTGCACTCAGCTGATGAGGGAATAACCAGAAGTTATTCTTTACCCCTATAAACAAAGAAAGTGCTGGGGAAATGCAAAGTCATTTGAGAGAATGAAGGAGAGATTAATTGGGTGATAACAACTGTGATATATGTACTTATCTTAAATCCCTACCTCATGCCCTCTGTCTTGCACAGGACATGATTCACTGTCTGCTTCTGAGAATGACCCAGACTCATCGCTGGAGTTTGTTCCATAGGATGGCTCACATTTAATCTGGGCTCGGACCGGGTTGTACAATCCATCCCCCACCACGCCGGGCTCCTGGTGCTCGGGCGCCAGGAATCGGGGGCCTTGGGAGCAAGGGGAAGAGGAGAGCTCGCAAAGACGCAGGCTGCAGGGAGAGCCGCCACTGCCGTCCTCTGCGTACGAGTAGGAAGAGCACGAGCTGGAGGTCCTGGTTCTGGTTTCCAGAGGAGGAGAGCGAGGGCAAACTTTAATTGGCACCGGACAGCTGGTGTTGGGCCGCATCCTTCCCGGCAAGTGATCAGCTGTCAGTCCGCCGTGCGAATAGGTCTGAGAGCTGGGGAGAGACTGGCTACCGCCGGCCCACAGACCCTTCGGCACAGTCTCAGTGAGGTCTTTGTCCAAGCTGCTCACACCAGAATATGAATGCACCGAAGTGTTTACTTGGTCACAAGCATTTGAAGAGAATATAACACTCCTCCTGTCCAGTTCCCCTTCTTGCTTACAGAGAGTTTCAAAGCCGGGCCCCCTGAGTGGTGATCCCACTGTGAAGTTGGAAGCATCCTTCTGCATGGCATGGGACTGTCCATAGTTCCCCGTGAAAGGGACATAATCAGTTTTGTGGTCACCCTGAGTTGTCCCTTTTTCAAAAGGGCATGCTGGACTCCTGCCAAAGTGCTGTTGGGAAGTGCTGGGGAAGCCAACCAAATCTATGCTTTTTGTTCTGTTGAAGAAAGACCGCAAGCAAGAAGGAGAAGACCCACTTTTTGGCCTGTCGACACAAGTGAGGCTTGGCTGTTTCCTGTCCATTTCAACATCCCCTTCTTTATCCCTGATGTCAGGTTCATCTCCAGACAGGCAAAGTGTGATGCTTTCTTCATCGTTCTCTTCATTCTGAGGCTCACTTTTTATCTGCCCCATAGCAAGTCCTGATTTGAGGCCATTTCCAGAGCTCTCTTCACTGAATGTGCTTGCAAAACCTGAGGTACTGATGTGTGATGTGTTGTAGACATTCTTGGTACAAGCAAGCTGGTATTTCTTGTATCTGGGGTACCGTGTTACTGCATCTTTATCCAAATTGTCCTTGCTATCTCTCAGCATGTCAGAGTCAGGCAGCATCCCTTCGCCTTTGTCTGCTCCAGCAACAGTGGTTTCAAAACTGAAGGGTTCTTGGTGCATCCTCTCCCTTGGGCAAGATAGTTTTGACGTCTCCGATTCCATCGTCTCTTCCTCATCTCCATCGGAGTTCTCCTCATCGTGCATGCGCTGACAGGTGGTATCTTTTTTGCACAGGAACAGGCCATCTTCGTTGTTCAGCAGCTGTGTCTGCAGGAAGCTGAAGCAGGAGTCCTCCAGGTTGTGCATGCGCAGGAACTCAGCGCAGTGGATGACCTCCTGGATGTTTTCCCTGCTGAGTAACAGCTTAGCAGTGTAGGCGAACTGTAACAATGGACCAAATCCCCTGACAGTGACCTGCAAAAGTAGAGAGGAAATTGCCAGTGTTACCATCAGCTTTTGCTATCATTCCAAGTCCTTCATCATGTGGTTAGATAAACTAACAGATCTGGCATTCAGAAATAAATACTGCTCAGCACCAGCTGTTCTTCTGTTCCACCTGTAATGATGCTACATCCAGGAAGATTGCTCCCTTTCTGTTGCTCCTGTACATCACTGTACAGGTTGAACTGAGACTATCTTCCCCAAGTATCTTGAAGATCTATGAACTAAGTCTCTGCCCTAATAAAAGACTGAAAAAACTAGCCTGGACACAGCTAATTTTTACATGGATTTCATTTTAACTCTGCTACAGTACCCAACCATGAAAGTACCAATTAAATTTTGATTCTTCTGCTCTGATGGAAGGTCCAATGAACAACGGTTTCAAGCTTAAGATACCACTTATCCAAAAAGTGTTTTGGGAAGGAAACAGTATTACAGCAAAATTCAAGAGAAAGCATATTTATACCTCTTTCAAAAGCAAACCATTTCCTCTTTTTCTTCTCAATTTTTTGCAAGCCATTGCTGAATACATAATAGGTAAGTACAGACTGCATAACTTTCCTCCATCCCATGGAGATTATTCCCCTCAGACTGTTCCTGATTTTAGTCAGCCTGAGGTACAGCTTACAGAAAAGAAATTAATATTTATAGTTCAAACGGTAGAAATTATTCTGAGTCCCACCTCAGTAATTAATTTCCCACAATTTTTTTTTGTAGAAAGAGTAGAAACTGTTTCCAGGAGAGTGATCTCTAGTCAACTGCTCCAGGTCTGACTTATGCACTGCTACTCATCTTTCCATACCATCTGTGTTTAACATTAATATACCATATATTAAAAAGTACACACTTCCCCCCCCCCCCAATTTTTTACAGTTGTATCTTTACATACAGCTATTAAATAAGTTGCTAAGCCACATAGTAAACTATAGATATGTCTATTTTTGACAAAAATACTTTGACTGCCACGAACTTCTCTTATATTTTTTTCTCCCAGTGGGTATAAAACAAAGGGATTGGAAAAATTATTTGTCATGAAGCACCAAGATGCTGCTTCAGAACCACAACACACCATCAAGGATTAAGGTTTCTGCACAAGAAAATTCAGTGCTTTGGCCACAAAGTTGAGATGTGGAAGATGACAACTGAATTTCCCATTGCACCAACCCCCTACTAGATGACCCTGGTAAGTCCCTTCAGTTTCAATTCACTGAGACACTTTCTTGCCTTTGTTGCAAGTAGCACTTATTTATGTGTAGCACTTATTTATGTGAGATCCCTGTGCTTTCAATGCCAGGCAAAGGCCTCTAGATGGGATTCAGCACAGCCAACACCTGCATACCTGTATGAGGTTGGGATGCATGGCCTGCAACCTCCTTCTGTATGAGGTTGGGATGCATAGCCTGCAACCTCCTTCTGGATGCAGATGTCTCTGGTAGGCATCCCCAGCTCAGTTTCTTTGTTTAAAACAAACAAGAAGAGGAAGCAATGCTGTCTCCTTTTTTTTTTTTTTTCAAAATGGCCTAAAGACAGAAGGGGAACCTGGAAAGTAGGAGACCAGGTTCTTTCCTCAGGCTGTGAGGATTGAAACTCCCATTTCTCAGCTCTTCAGAAGGGTATATTTGGGATGGTATGGGATACCCTGAAGGTGAGTTGTTTTTTACTATTCTTCCAATTGAATTAATGCCACCAAGCAAAGAAGCTGCTCAAAAGGCTGGTGAGCCATCAGGCCGTGAATTTGCGAAGGTCTATTTCGTGACTAGAGTGTATCTGAGTGAATAATTTGGTTCATCTCAATGAAAAGTCTATAAAGCCCTATACTGCCTCAGGACCAGCGGTAGAGTTCACAGATTTTTATAGAAAATCCTGACTTCCAGAAACAAGCCTTTGTTATTCATAGATCTGTACTTATGATAGCAGATTACGAAGACACCTCAAGTGGCACAGACTTTGATGGGGAGAAAAATATTTCAAAACACCTTTAAAATTGCTCCCAATAGCTACTCCATCCATAGTATTACTGCTCAATCTGCTATTTTAAGAAGCAGTGCATTTTCATGCACATACTTACACACTTGCACATTCCTGTTTAACAATATGCCTCTGGAACAGAATTGCCAAGATTTACAGCTGGCTATTAAAATAAAAATCTCTGCTTTATCAGTGTTACACTTTCTGCCTATTTGTTAGATTATCAGCTCACTAAAGGCCTATCTGCATTTTATCTATGCAGCATGATTAACAAAATTGCTCGGGAACTTAATGAGCTACTCGCAGGCTGATGGTAAGATCTTCATTGTGGGGGCTTACAAACTGCTGCATATCTTGTAAGCTCGGCAGCAGCGAAGGTCTCCAGGGACTGGAGCACAAACACGGCTCTCCTGGCAGTGGTGTCACTTGGCCACTAGGTGGAATGGCTGGAAAGCAAATTAGAATAATTTTCTGCGCTGGGCCGGGGTTTCACCTGCCTGCCTGCCGCCCCGGCACAGGCAGTGCACAGCCTCGGGCTGACTCATCCAGCCCCACAGCAAGGCTGTCTCCCACGCTGACACGGGCTTCTGCTCCAGGTACATCAGCACGGTGACAAACAGCAGCGAGGCAGCTGTTAGAGCGGTCTGTGCTCCATGCATCGGCACCAGACTGTGCCCTGGGCTCCCCACGGTGCCCAGCAGATGCCTCACGAGAAGGATGATGAAAATGCCGAGCAAATGTGTGCCTTGACTTCCTTTGGAGATATTACCCAGTGACACAACCTTCACTCTCACAATCTTCAGATCCAAAGGGAGAAAGTTTCTTTTCAAGCACCCGGCACTTGTCATTGCCCTCAGGCAGAAATCTCTCTAGTGCCAATTCTTGAAACGGCACAAACAATAACTTTGGAAACAAACGGGTGCAAAGCTTGCTGCCAAGTGTGAAAGCCAGCGCAAGCTCTGCCGCCTGAAGCTGTCTAAATATTGATTCGGCTCCCGTGGCAGGTTCCCTGCCTCGGCCCCACCAGTTTTGGGACTGCTTGCATCTGATGCATTCTGGCAGGAAGGCTGGAATCGAGCCACTGGAGCGTGACCATCAGCACCACACATTGGGAAAAAAAAGGCTTTGAAGCTGTATGTACTACCGCCACACGGGCATTCCTCTAGGAAGAGATAAGGACAGTATTTTAAAATTATTTGATCTGACTGATGCATCTCAGTGAAAAACGTTAGTGAAAACAAATTGATCTACATTTGCAGAAGAAAAGAGATAATTTCTCTGCTATAACAGTCTTCATTTACACGTGAGAGAGGCCTTTGTTAGACGGGTAAAACCCACGCCAGCAACAATCCCAGGGGTATTTTTTCTCTATTGAAAATAAGATGTCCAAGAGTTGTTTGCTTTTAAACCTTATTTTCTGTATAAATTAATGTTTAAGCAGGCAGGTCAGTTTGTGGGAACCTCCACAGGGCACCCTGTCCTAGCTCATATGCGAAATCACTACTTCCCTGCCTTTCAATCCTTTGCCTTATTCCAATTTCTACCCATTTCTACTGTTTAAACAGAATTGACTGGCTAGTAGAAAACCACCCAGAGAAAAGGTAAAGCATACATATAAAACAACAGTGCTCACATAGAGAGAAAAGCAAAGATCCTAGCTTCTTGGAGACTTGATTTCTTTCCCCTATGTTTACTTGTTTGTTTCCCTTACATGTACTTCGAGCATGCCAAACAGCCAAGACTAAGGATAAAGCACTTTATTTATCTTGCTTCTGCCCCGGTTGATCTTGTATATATGCATTAGAACTGCTTAGCGCACAGAGGACATGGGTACTGCAGCCCTTCCTAAGGTACCTGGCACACCTCCTTGCTCTACAGCAATCCAAGAGACCAAGTCCATGTGCAGCTCCTGCCTCTGCTGCGCTGCCACAGGTACACTGTGCTCAGTGTGCAGTAGGGAGGTCTGTGTCAATTCAGCGTTGTGGTGATAACAAGACTGACCCTGGTTAAGGTGAGAGAAAACAACTTCTCCTGCCCTTTATCTGCCTCTTGTCTTTCACACTGAGCTAGCTGAGCTGGGGGACGTGTTTTGTATGGCCATGCCCTTGTGAGTGTGTGCTACTGAGGAACAGGCTGGAAACAATGCGACGGTATGATCACCATCAAGAGATGTTAATCAGCATTAGCCATATTGAATTTACCAGCAAAACACAGACAGCAGCCCTGCAGAAAATAAGCATGCAAAGTCTATTTTAGTTCAGTTTGACATTGCTTTTCTCCTTACAGAGTCCTGGGGAGTGCGATGCTCTGGTTAGTCCTAATTGATTTAAGTGACCAGACTTCCACTACTTCCTTTGGGAGATCATTGCCAGACTCTACTTAAAACCTCCTTGTGAGGAAATATTTCCCTTATTTTCCTCCATCATCTCTCATTACATTTCCTTGATGCATTCCGGGTAATGCTTTTTCCTTTTGGAGAAATAGTTGTATTGTTCTTAGACTCTCTGCCTTCCCTTTTTTGCTGGTCATTAACAAAAAACGGGCTAATTCAAGGAAAATAGGATTGATCACTGTTGGATGAGAGAGTAAGAAGCTGAAAGACAGTCAGCACTAAATGCTAGTAAAGGAGGCAGCATTTGCATGAGATGTAAATAGAGCATTTTCAGCAAAGCATTCTTCTAGTTCTGGGCTCATACTATTCTAAAATTAGGAGGAGGGTTAGCTCACTTCCACATTGGGAACACCATCTTTTTTAAGTGACTTCTGGGTCAGAAATTCTATTTTAAACCTATCTGTACACACACAGGCACCGTGGGAGATGCAGCGCTGTGGGTGAACTGGCTCTGGCTGCCCACTGTACCCATGCCCTCCATGAGGGCTGACCAGACAAGCCATGGAGGCCTCCGTGCTGTTCTGAACACACGGGACGTGGCCTGGGAGCACACGCGGAGGGCTGACATTTCTGCGGATGGGCCGGACTCACTGTGTGCTGCAGAGTTCATCAGTGCATGCTCATTAGTGAGCTGCCCAGACTTCCAGATGTCTCAAAATCCCAGACAAATAGACAAAATCCTCCAATTCTGCACAGACAGTATTTCTTATGGGGGGTGGGAAGGAAGGTTATTTCCAAAGGAAACATGGATGTCTGGTAACCCCATTTGGAATGGCATCTGTATGAAAAGTTGCATCTGGAGCAGGGAAGGTCAACCCCTGCAAAATGCCAGCAAAGTCTGACTTCAATTTAAAGAGGGGAAAAGTGATTAAGGGCAAGAAAAGATCACTGTAAACATGTAGGAATGTAAAACTTGGCAAGGCAGTATCTAAAATGGAGCAAGGGAATGTTTACAGAAATCTGATGCAAACGAACATCAAGAACAGAGAAGAACTGTCTGGTTTGCTATGGGGCGCTATTGGCATTTGCAGCGAAAAGAAATTAAAACATAGGGATTTTTTCCCTGACTCTTAACCTAACAGTCAATTCAGAGTGGTCTTGGAAGGCTTTGCAGGGAAGATCATGGATACTTTGTGTCTGGGTACTGCAAAGGAAAACTAACAAAGCACAACCTTGTTCTGGAGAGCTGGGCTTTAATTTAGTAGACTTTTCAGGGCTAATTTCTCTGTTAATGAGGGCACAGTGCCAATGATCTGCTAGAAGAGAGCAATAAAGCAGAACAGCAAATGCACATGCAATTGTTCCTTTCCAAATAAAGCATACCTGGGGCACATGCAAAGAATAAGTTCATAGGTAGTGGCGTGAGAGGGCAGAGCCCTCTTCTCCCCTCCAGGGATACAATTAAATCTGCAGAACATTAGTTACTAAATCCTACTGAATCGGGGGTAATTTTGGTGGTGAGACTTCCAGACCCACTGAGAATGCACAAGTCCTGACAGAGCGGCGCAGGCGCATGTTATTATCTTTACACATTTGAGTACACTTGTTAAAACTCAACAGGAGCACTGATAGGTTTGCTGTGAAGCGTGCAAGCTGCTTGTAGGTTAATGGTTTATATTTTTAGTATTTTGATTTTCAGGTTAAATTCATCATCAGGCACCTAAGAACATTTAAAAACCCCTCATCTCTTAATTTCCAATCATCAATTCAATTAAGCCATTTTCTGGGGAAGGAAGAAAGGAAGATTGAATCAAACCTCACACACTGAATATCAAATCTCAAACTAAGTATTATTTAAAACAGCTGGATAGAAAAATAGCAGAAATGTAACTGTTTCTTTCAGAAATCCAAATGAATCAGTTATTCACATATTGATTCACAGCAGGTCTACTGTGGTACCTGTTTCACTGGCCTTTCAGCATTGCTACTGCAGTCCAAAGGCACGTGTAGAGCTTTTAAATCCATCTCAGCCCTGATGCTGTCTAATATGCCCAAGCATGTAGCCAACAAACCACCAACTTCTCACTCAGCCAGCGGGTTCCCAGCACTACAAGTTATATAATCAAACACATGCTAGAAAAATAGGAGATAAGATTAGTGACAGTTAACTGCTGCTATTTTTTTCTACAGCCTGAAGAAGGTCTCTGGGATTAAATATTAACTCTAATCTTATTCGCTAAAATTAGCACACAGTGTATTCTTTTTCTTCTACAGCCAATTGCAAGTATAGCACAGAATTTATTTTCAGAGGGTAATCTGATAACCAAAATCAGTCACCAAAGCTGTTATTCCATTAAGAATTAAGAGACTTCCTGGTTATTTACTTGGTTATTTTTACCTGGGATGGTGAAGCCTGGCTTTTTCCTAGCTTGAGCCTATTTGGTTTTGGAAAACTCTCTGAAAGATTTAAGTATATTAGTAGGCTCAAACAGGTCAGTCACATGTGTAAAACCAACAGTGTTAAGACATCATGGTTTGTTCTTATATACGCACACAGGCAGAAATTGTTCTGAAACCATGATCCTTTTACATAAGGTGGGCACATGCAGGAGAGGGGAAAAATCAGAAGAGATGATAAACAGTAGAGTACTTTTGTAACGCAATGCCACACCAATATTTTACTTCCAAATTTCCCCCCTTTAATTTAACAGCATTTAAATGTTCTCTCACCAGCAGGTTGCAGATGTATTTCCCTTATTTATTTGCTCATATGGCTGTGGAGCTCCTAAAAGGAGTAATCACCCTTTAAAAATTCCACTTTGGTGAGAAGATCAGCTGGTTTTTGTTTTATGTAAGCTTTTAAATAACAAAGGAATGTACAAGAAGCTGATGGAGAAGACCAGCAAAGAGAGGCCTTTGTTTTCACTCCAAAACCATTTTTAAAAATTAAGTAGATACCCTACTGACCCCAGTTTAAGATTCTTCCCCCTTTGGTAGTGTATACAAATTTGGTGCAGAAGAGTAACCTGAAGAGCAAGTGACAGACATCGCATCACATTGCAGGGGTGGGAGGCCACCACACCATCACCACGCATTTTCTGGGCACGCACACACACCAGGGGAGCAGAGAAACTGGACACACAGCTCCTTTCTTTACGAGACCCATTACCCAATTATTAATTTCAAAAGTCCCCCTGGAAAAACTGCCATCTGCAAAGCCACACCCTGAGTGGTCTAAGGAGTATCCTGGTTTCTTTCCAGTGCATCCTCCACAACAGTCTCTTGAAACTGTCAAACTGAGAGCTTTAAGAAGATGCTTAACTGCCCTTAGTGATACTTTTACAGAAGATGCCACACTGGAAGTGCTTGTCCAACATCCAATTTTGTGCCTTCAAAAGAAAAAACCTTACAAGTGCTTCCCTCAGCCTTCCCCCATGAAATTCCAGCTGTTGGCCAGACAACAAATTTACACTAGAAGCCCTGACTGTCTGTGTGAGAGTAGAGGGAAACCAAGTGACTTCTCATTCTCCTCTCTCTGGCATAATGAACACATCCAGGGGCAGCATGAGCACTTCAAAAAGCCTCCTCCCTCGGCACCCGAAAGGGAAGGAGAGACCAATATCCCTCAGTGCCTGCAGAGCATTCCAATGTGGCAAGTGTGCCCGCAGGAGGTGAGACAGGGAGGAAGGAGAAGTCATTCACGCTGGGCTCGCCTGGAGGATGGGAAGCAATAATCGCAAACCATGTCCACTGCTCCGTGAGAAGTGCGTCATCGCTGACAGCGGGGCAAGTGGCTTGGAATTGATTGCCGAGCGCAAAGATGGCGTAAACAGCCACTGGATCGATGACCACATTACTGGTTATGTCAGCACTCGGCCACACATGGCTCACGGGTGCAGTGTAGGAGTTGAGGCACCCACATACTTAGGTTTGTCTGAATCAAATTCACTCTCAAAAACCCCAGGCCTTAAGTCTGAGGCCAATAATGTCAGAGGAACCAAAGGGGAAGAGAGAATCAGAAGATGTCTAGGAAATTAAAAAAATAACCTAGACTGTAGTAAAAGTAAAAATAATCTCTGATCCAACTGCAATGCTTATTTTAATCCACAACTTCTAGTTTTATTTCCTCTCAGAGTTACTGAAGCCAAATTGAAATTCTTTCAACCTTTCAAAAGTGAGACTGGTTTCAAATTAATGCAAAGAATTTACTGTTGGAAATCACGACAGTATCCCTGCACATTTTCAGCATCTCCAAAAATTCTGAGGAAAAAGCAATTTGTTGCATTTGCCACACCTTTTGGAATATACACTCTTTATTGAGAAGGAAGGTAGAAATCATAGGCATAAGCCTAATACTGCGATGCAGACACATCTCTGTGCAGGAAGATGCAGGCATCTTACCAAAGATCAATGGACTTGGAAAACACAGCACTTAGAAAACTGAAAGGCTTTAGGATGGGAAGATGCAGTGCTCTTCCATAGCAGGGATGCACTGCCTGCATCACATCTACTCTAAACATCGGATGTTTAGATGTACCTGCCAGATGTACCCATTGAGCAGCCCGAGGTTTTACCATTCACAGCAGTCTTCTGAGCAAAAAGGGACATTTGCCTGCCATATGGCTGCTCCTCTGGGCCACAGAGAAACTCAGTCATGAGAAGTTGGGCAGCTCAGGAAAGCAGCTGTGTGCTGCACGTCTCTCTGCCACCTTCGGCAAAATAGCTCATGGACTGGAGGGGGAAACTTCTTAAACCCCTGAAAGCAAACCTGCCACATGATACCTGCCAGAGCCCTTATTTTAAAATCTCACTCAGTAACCTGTTTTGAAAATACCATTTTATTCTTTTTTTCTAACTAATTCTGTGGCTTGGGGTATGTTGTTGATGTCAGAGGTTGTCCATAGCATAACAAGAACATAGAAAACTCCAAGTTATGGCCTAGAGAATACCTGCAGGCAAGCCTAGGTGAAAAGACTTCGGGAGGAGAACTTTGGGGCTGCTAAGGCGAGACTCTGAGTGAAGGTGTTAAAAAGAAAATTAGAGATGAAGCTGTTTCAAAGAACAGTCTCTCTAAAGGGATAACATGGCCACAATGTTACTCTATCAAAAAAGCACATGTAAAAACCAGTGGCACTAAGTAGCAGTTTAAACACTCAGGCATGAACTGGAAGAGAAAGCAAAGGGAAACATGGCTGTGACACCCATCTGTTTCAAATATTTTTGTGTTTTCCAATGCAATGTGCATCTTAAGAAACCTGTAACACAGTAATGAAGGACGACACAAGAAGGTGGCTCAGCAGAAATGCTGCCTTTGCTCCCTGGGTGCCTGTGCAAGCCATACTGAAACCAGTGGGGAAGAAACAAGCAGAAATGAACAGATCTTAACTGAAAAGCATCATCAGAATTAAAGTGCAACTGTAATTTAAAATTAAAATTAGTCCCACATTTTTGCAAAAGGAAAATTAAACTGACCCCAAGATTAAAAAAGAAAGAAAAACAAGAGAAAGTGTTAGCAGTAAAGGGGGGGTGCGGAAGGAGTGGGAAAGCTTTCACAGAATATAAATTGTGAGAGGAGTCTGTGAATCTGTTTAAGTGCATAACATGAGCCAAAGTGGGTAGAAAAAGGGAAAACAAAAGCAGTTTCAGAACTTTTAGAATAAAGAAAGAATCCTAGAAGCTTTCAAATTACATTAGGAAATATCAAAATAGGCAGAAAATAAAGATGTGTGTAGAATTTTGCTAATTCAGGGGGGTGCTCAGAGGAGTGGCTCAGAGTTTCTGAAACTGTAATTATACAAGTAAGCACAACAACACTGCAGAATTACCGAGACTTGTAAATTCACCAGTACTCCTCTTTCCCAGGCATGGCAGAATGTATTTATGCACACAAACTATGTAATAGTGTATTAAATACACAGTGCATTAAATACACTGTAATTACTTTATAAAAACAAGGAGTACTTCACAGCAAGCCACCTCACTACAAGCCCTACTATTATACTCCATGCAGTGTAGGAGAGGAAGAAGCAGGCTCTGTCAGATATGATTTAAAAACCGCAAGGTTGCACTCTGAGGAAGAGCACTAAGTGGGAAGACAAAGGAGCTGGAGAAGAAGCAGGCTCAGGAGGCAGGGCTGGGTAATATCCGAAGCAGCTCACGGATGCTCTGTCGTGGTTTCCACAGGGCTGACGACACCCATGCTTCTGGCACTGCCTGTCACCCTGTGCTGGCGTAGCACAGCAGATAAAATCACTGGCATCCTTACACTGGGACAGCAGACAGTGCTGCCCATCAAACACTGTAACATTTTAAATCCAGAGACCCTCTTGCTGGGCTGTAGATGGAAATGAATGTAAAAAGCTTTACTATTGCACTTCATGAGGTAACCAAGCAATTACAGCTATTAACTGGTAGGATGAAACCCTGCAAAACTGACCCAGCTTCCTATTTTTAAAAGAAAACCTGCCAAATGCGGCATTTGTTCCAGTTGTCCTTCTTCTCCCCTGCCTTGCCATTTAATTTCTGGTATTTGGACATGCAATTCTTCTGCCATCACCTTGTTTTTGTTCTTGCATGGCTACAACAGATCTGAGGATCATGGTGGCTTTTGTTCCACTGCTTGGAACATTTCATCAATGACCTGCAATGCTGCTCAGCTCAGCAGTGCAGGTCTGCAAGGAGAATCAGACACTGCTGATCCAGCAAAGCTGGTTCCCTCCCATCCTCCACGAGGGGCAGTTAACTCTTCTCTCGGTGGCCCAAAAGGTTAAATCCCACCAGAAAAAAATTGTAGGCATTTGCCTTCTTGTTGATATTTCATGTCTGCTATGAGTAAAAGGTAAATGGCTCTTTTAGTCCCCAAAGGAGTGCAGGCTTAGCAGGAGTGACCCATAGTTAAGAGATCAAAGGCAGGGAAAGATGGGAAGGTTGGACAACAGCATCCCAGTGCAGCCACGGCCTTGTGCCCAACTCTGGGCTGTCCCCAAGGAAATGACTTTCCTCTTTCTGCTTCATACATGATATTTTTAAGATCTACCCAGAAACTGAGTAGAAAACGCCATGTATCCTAGAAGCCCCAGAAAGATTTCACACAGAAAAAGGATGGCATTTCCAGCTTGACTTCCTCAGAGGGTAGAAGGTGGGACTTTACAGCTATTTGTGTGTGTGTGTGTGTGTGTGTGTGTGTGTGTGACTACATATGCTCACGTGCACCCACGCATGCTAGTGTGAGAAAGAAACTAGATAACATGAACGTGTGTGAAAGGGATTGAATTAGCCCCATCTGCTCTGAAAAGATTGTTTTTTCCTTGGATTTCTATTACCATCGTATCATTGCCACACTGGAGTGATTCTAAAAGGCTACAGCTCTGGCAGCCAGCATCATTACAGCTGCTCAGATTATTAACAGCATAAATAAACTCTCAGAGACACTACTAAGAAAATATTAACTACAATTATCACTGCCTGATAAAATAACGAACAGCTAAGTGTTACTCTGCTGCCTCAGTCACCAGTGCGTATTTATGTGTGCTGTGAGCAATGAAAACCAGTTTATGTGCATACTGAAGCACTCTGGAATTGGTTCTTGATACTTTATTTTGTTTTACTTATATTTTTCTAAAGATCAAGCAGCACAGGCTGAAGCTCTGTATTTGCAGAATTCAGTGTACCCTGCCTCCTCTTGTGCTGTATATAATCCCATTAATTCCAAGTGATCAGAAAGCCGTGCCTGTAGCCATGCACATGTCTGTTGGAGGAGGGAGATGGGCAGTGTGCAAGCTACCAGCAGCAACTCTAAAACCTCTTGATGGATTTTTACTCTTGGGCCTTGCTGGCTTTTTCCCTAGATGAGGAGCAAGGGCCCACATGATGTCAATACCGTGTTTGCTGCATGGATACTCCTTGCCTTCACCTTTTCCACTGGCCTGCACCACTTTGGCTTTGTGAGCTTGTTTTTCCTCCCATTTCTCAGTGAAACTCTTGAGTCCTGTTCTTTCTTGAGTGCACTGGGGAGATTTGGCTTGGTTTCTAATTAATAGAAATTATTAATTGCCTGCAAGCACTGGGGAAAAAAGGTCTTAATCGCACAGAGAGCAGGACATGGGAGCAGGAGCCTCTCGCGCCATGTACCATTGCTCCAGCCCCAGCAACACTCTCCTTAGCAGTCATCTCATCTTCGCTGTCTGCTGGAGTTTACCACAAAGAGGAGAAAGAAGCTGGCTGGTCCCGAAACCACTCACTGCAGGGCAGACATTGTGCTGAAGCTGAAGCTCCAGCCTGGGCAGATGGTTCTCACAGCCCCAGGGCAGGAGCGGCTGCCCTCCCCTGAGTGGGACCCTGTGGGTCAGTGCCCTCCCACACCTTCCATGTCTTCCCAGGAAAGAAAGGGAATGGTGGCAGGGTGACACAGGAAGAACAGGCACATTACTGAGCTGAACACACACACTGGGACCCTTCTGCCTGAGCATGGGAGGCCAGTCCATGGTGAGAGCAGATGCCTGGGGAAAGGGCCATATCCCTGCCAGGTATGAAGGAAAATTAGAAAGATGCTGGAGAGGGCAGCTGCAACTAAATACAGGTTGAAAGGAAGGCAAAACCACAATACTGAGTGAGAGAAAGGAGAAGGGGGGATTTTCTAAAACAGCTTCCCTCAACCTAAGCCAAAAAAATCATGCACTGTACCGTTAGTGTTTTTACCCCGCTGCCTTTTCTGATAGTTTCTGTAGCATCTCATGCTCTCTCCCTGGTCTCTTTTTCCCTCTGCAAGCCTTTTGTTCCACCAACCCCCACTCCAGTGCTTACTGCCAGCTTCCAGCAGCCACGGCAGGGCCACCTTTCCATTTGTGCAGCCTGGGGCTCTCCTTGCCTGCACTGGTACGACAGTGACAGATGAAGAAAAGTGGGGTGCAGAGGCAGGAGGAAACATCATCTTCAAGTGCCCCCCTCTGCCAGCTGTAAGGGAAGGAAGGACAACAAGGAGGAGGTGACCTTCTCCCTCCACAGAAATCACTGTGAGAATGAACCTCTGCTCCTGGGAGGGGAAGAGTCGAACCACAACCCTCCTTACTATTTTCTCTCCAGTATCCTCCCTCTCTTCGTTCTCAGCAATTGGCCTCTTGGCCCAAATTGGTCACTGAAGCAGGTTAGCTGTGGCTTGGCCTGAATAAGTGACCTACATTAATTTTTCTTCTGTAATTAAAGTTGTCTTCTGTGAAACAATTTGCAAGAACTTTGGAAAAGAAAACACTGTATTGTTCCATACATGTTTTCAAATAAAAAATTTTCTCTTCAAATGAACTTTGTCCCCCAAAAAGCCTCTATGGAAGGTAAAACACAGAGAATGGTAAAGGATTCGTTGAAGAAGAACTGAAGTTCATTTTAAATCAGTGTACCATGTACAAATGCTGTCTTACAAATAGGATTATTTAATTTAAACCTTAGATCTGTCAAGTTCCATTACTTCAAATGGAGCCTGTCATTTCTTGACTTCATTATAAATCAGGATTATATTACAATTTATGTTAGGTAAAGTCTGCTTCCACAGGCGATGGTGAAAAAAAAAATTACACAGCAGTCAGTAAATAGAGCAAAGTCACCGCACTGTTCTTGAAAGGCAAAAAGTCATCTTGCTAAATGAGGGTCCGAGCTGTCCTGTACCAAGACTGTTCCTAATAAATAAAAGACCTCTGGGAAAAGTGCTGAGCATACGCTGGATCTATTTTCAGCTTGCATCAGCAGCTGCTGCCCCTGGGATCGCATCTTTGCTCATACCCTACACCATATGTAATCACTCCAGTGCTGCAACCAGTAAGATAATGAAAGAGCATGGCATAAATCTATACTTGAGTGGAATGCTAAATGAGAAAAATAATACAAAAAAGGGGGAAATAAACCACATTTTCAAGTCATTAGGAAGAAAGACTTTGACATATGAAGTGTTGCAACCATTAATAGCACTTATCATATAGAGTGGAGACAAAGAGACAAATTAATCAAACTGACAGAACTGGGACATTTTATGCTAATGCAGGCTCCTGGGTTTTCGTTTGTATTCCTCTGTGTCTGGAAAACTGATACCATTACAGGGCAGGA
Organism: Taeniopygia guttata; assembly: GCF_048771995.1. Taxonomy (NCBI): domain Eukaryota; kingdom Metazoa; phylum Chordata; class Aves; order Passeriformes; family Estrildidae; genus Taeniopygia; species Taeniopygia guttata. Next base: position 38,084,506 of record NC_133027.1, read on the forward strand.
AATTGCATGAATAACATGCAACAGATCATAAAAATTCGCACACCAAGTGCAGAAACACTGCCAAAAGCACTGTAAAAACAAGGCTAGAGACCTCAACAGAGGAGCTCCCAACAGCTAATGAATGCAAATAAGTACAGGAATATTTCCCATCCATGCATAACAATGAGACATAGGCTGTGACTCCAGAGTCTCCAATAGTGTAGGTAAAATAAAGCCTGGAGAGCAAACATGCAGATAGCTGGGGGGAACTGCTGGCCAAGCCAGGGTCTGAATGTGTTTGCAGTATTGCAGCCAGCAGTTTAAAGCCACTGGGGAACTGGCACAGCCAAGTGTCGCCTCTTTCCGAAAGTACTGCTATGTTAGATTTAATTTAATGTTTCAGGTACAAGAGACAGGGAAGGAGGATGTGAGAGGAAACAGAACAGTCACAAAACAGCACATAATCACACAAACCAAAAATCCCCCAGTCCCTGTGCAAATGCACCGCACACTGTAAAACCCACACAGATAAAGACATTTAAAACACCGAATGTGCTTGCTGTCCAAAGTCACAGCCATGTTGTAAGGGGCAGGAAATGGTAAGAACTACAGGAATGCTGGGCAGGGCATGGTGTAATGCAGGATCTTGCCAAGGTTCCCTCAGTTGCTGTAGAGGCTTCTCAAGGACCTTTTAAAGCCCCTGGCAAAACAGAGCCCTGCTGAAGTGCAGAGAACTCATCAGCCATATAGACTCCAAAGGCAAACACTTTCACTTGACAGGCAGCCATGGCATTTCTCATTGTTGTTTTCTAAAAAAGCGATTTTTACCCCCTGTACAGCAGCTACCGCACAAACCTAAAGCAAGGAACAACTCTGGGAGGGTAAAAGGAGTAAAGCTGATACCTTTTGCAGCTGAGTCATTTCTAGCACTGCTCTCACCTTCCCCAGAATAGAATGATATATAGCTGATAGGATAGAGCAAGAGCATTTACATGCCAATACTATGTGCATAAAAAGGGTGTGGAAATGCCAGACTGCCCAGGGGCTGCTGCTTTCCCAAGTCCTTCCCACATTTGGTGCTGGCAACCCCATATTCAGAGGTGGCAGGGCAGCAGGTGGTCCACCTCAGCAGGGATGGGCATGGGGAGCACAAAATACAAACCCCAGCTCCCCATCACTCTCCAGCAGACCAATGTGGTGGTTTTACAGAGTTTTAGCCATGTGAACAGGGTTTATCCCCAAAACTCCTTCTGTCCCTTTGGTCACTAATAGAGTTCCAACATGGTACTCAGCATTGTACCAAAAAAAGGGCATGCACACACCAAAGAAAGCTAGTCCAAAAGCTTTCTGAGGACAATGACAGAGTCACCTTTGTTCTAACAGGAGAAATCAGAAATAGCCATTAATCTTGTAAATACACACCCATCTGACAGATGGACAAGAGTTGCAATCTGCAAATGGAATTACTCTCTCCCTTAAATTAAAAAAAAATTGATAGCACAGACAAGTAATTACAGAAGAGCCTCATGAAAACCTTGGCTTTAAGAAAACAGTAGTATGGGAATGAATTGGTCAAGTAGTTATAACCACTTTGATTTCTTCTGATTTTTACAATAGAAAAGACACCTTGGAGTCTCTTGGGAACACACATGACCCCTGCTGTTGAGAACACATATGACCCCATACCTTTTCTTTTCCTTTACTCAAATCAGAGCAGTTTGGGAAAAGAAAAGCCTAGATGTAAGTAAAACATCCATTCCCGAAAGAGAATAGAGAGGACTTTACTACCACCTTATCATTCAACCAAGAGGCTGAAAGCACAAGTGACAAGAAATGACCATAAATTCTCACAGCCTTCTAGTTAAGCAATTCCTCTGCAGAAAAGCAGTTATAAAACCAAAATATAACTTGGTAAGATAATTCAGATTAAAACCATATCTGAGAACTAAGATGAGAGTGCAAGAGCAGATGATACAGTCTGGTTCTCCAAGGCTGGGGTTGACCTGAAACCCTCTGCAGAGCAGTTTATGTGTTCAGTGCCTGTCTGTCCTACAGAGCTGCTTGCAGAGGTCCAGTGTAGCTCCTACTAGGATCACCATGGCTGTGTGCCACCAGCTGAAGACAAAGGCCAGAAACATAATTAAATGTTTGTCTTTAAAAAAGTACTTGTGTATGCTCTCTCAGCTGAGTTTTCAAATTGGAGAGTTCATGCATAATAGTGAAATAAAACCTGTAAGGGAAGGATTAGGCCCCTCTCTGAAAAGGAAGCAAAACTAAACCAAGCCTGAGGTAGCCCTTATTGGGTGTTCTCAGTCCTCTAATTGCAAGACACACTGAAGATAGGGAAAAAAGTAAAGGAAGTCAGTGATTTAAAGGCTTCTGCCACTACAGAAAGCAATGGTTTCTGCTTTTTGAATGCAGTGATGACTTTGTAAATGTGAACAAGTTTCTTTGTAGAATGCCCCAATGCTTATATATCTCAGGGACATCTCTTCATTCTTCCCTTCCTTGGACAATGGTATAGATATTATGTGACCTCAATAGCTACTGCTTATATAAACTGGGCAAAAATGACAAGGAGAGATGGCTCTTACAAAAGAAGGCAACTCTCCATTTCTTGTGCCTTGCATTTGACAAATCAATTGCAACATTTAAAACATACCCATTAAAATGTGGTTTGATGTGTTCAGTCTCCTGAAAACTAGCAAATTCAAGGAATAGACAGAAACTTCTTGATTTATTTTTATGTCCAAACAAAACTGCCATATGCAGAAAGCCATCCATGGCACAAGAAGAAAATGTGCAGTCAGACAAAAATAAGGTTAAAAAATAGTTGAATTCAACAGGCAGATTGAATGGCTGCAGACCTATCCACCTCAAGTCCAGCTTTCCCTTCCAGAAACAGAAATAAGCACTAGTCCTCTATGGAGATCAGAAGGGAAGTTGTCAGGTTTTGTCTCTCCACAGCTTTTTCCTGTCTTGAAAGTTTACTGGCTCCAACATTGTCCTTTGAAGGAAACAGGAAACAACTGAAACTTACTCTGTTTTTACTTGACCAGGAATCCTCTGACAGGAAAATTTTCTCTGAAGGCTGCCTGTATATCTGAGGAGAGAGGTGGCAAGGCACGTTGTACTACTGCTGTGTGGTCAGAGATGGAAAGATATTTTGCTTTCAGAGTTGTTCAAGACTTGTTTCTTATTAGCTGCAGGCCCTTGAAACAGATAACCACAGGTCTGAATATCAAAGGTAAGTGAAAACCCAAGACATTTCTCAGAAACAAAAGTTTTCTTTACACAGTCAGAAACGTAGTCTCAGCCTCCTAGATTGCAGTCTCAAAAATCCAGGACCACTTGATCAAAAATATTTTTCCCAGAAACTAAGAACTGTACTGGTAAAGTCTGAATAGACAATTCTTTTTTCTTTTGATCTACTCTCTAAACCTCAAAACATTAACACAGACTGCATTCCCATCCATTCTGGGAACATAAAGTAGGAGGTATATGCAGAGATGTGGGAATTTGGTCCTATCACAACTCAAAGCAAAGAAATTCCAAGCAGAGCATTACCATGTGTTTCAAGTACAATACACTGGATGCCCACATGTCTTTGAACTATTAGCCCTGTCCAGGCCCCTTTCTGAGCGAATTAATTTATTTAGATGTTCTCCTTTCTCTATTACTATCCCCATAAACCCACCTCAGCCCTGTCTTCGGGAAGTACATCTGACACTGCAGGAACAGAAGGAAGCACTGAGAACACAATAGGATCCATGAATCCATCCTGGCTCACACTTGCCAAACCTCTCTGCTATCCTTACAATAAGTCTGTACTCTTCCATTTTTCTCAAGTGTTGTTCTGAAACGATGAGCAGCTGCTGCAGGGAATGATGCGGACCAGGTGCAATATATACTCAGCTAAATATTGTTCCTTCAACACTAAAAGAAAGATGGCCTGTTTTTGATGTCCTGAAAACCTACAGCTCCCATTTGCCAAGAATGATCAGCTCTCTTTGGAGGAGATTAAGTCTTGCTAGGAACCTGCTCGTCTGTTGTTTGGGATATATGGGGTGGTCTGCAACTGCTGTCACTTAAACAAAATTTCCTAATTAAGCATCCTCAAAGTGCTCCAGTCTCCTGGTGAGGGACAGGAAGCCTGTGGCTATTCACAGACTCATTCTGATCTGCCCCAGGCCTCCAATCCTACTTTCCTCTTGGATCTGGCAGTTTCAGCAGTTGTTGTCAATGGCAGTGCACAGGACCTCAGGAGTGATGCAAGAAGAACAGGCAGAGGACACAGAGCAGACTTCATCTGTCACTCAGGACCAGTCACCCAGGTAAGGTGAGCAGCTCCATCCTACCCTGATCATCCTGGGAAATGCTGCAGCTAGTCCAACAAGTTCCAGTGCCTTATACAGAGGGAAGAAAATGAGACTGAAACTGGCTGAGGACTGATAAGCTGGAAGCTCTAGGTCGGGTATGTGGGCTGCTCTGGGATCAGCAGCTGTGCCAGCTGTGGGTTAGTCTGTTCACCTCCGTGTGAGGTAATGTGAACCAGAGCATTTAGAGAGAGGTAAACATTGCTGAGTGGTTCACACAAGGTGATTTAATTATCACTGACCTGATGCACAGACCTGTGCTGTAATTCCCATCTGATGCATCAGCTTCCACTCCAGCATGTGCAGAGAGGTGATTACAGTATTTTATCTGGTCACAAGAGACCTCAGAAATCCAGTGCTGAAGGTTTTATATTACCATTTTTTAACTTCAGAGCCGATACCTCTGAATTCCAGCTGTTTGGTGACACCTTGTTTATATTTTGGTTTTACTGAAAGTTTTAGCATTGCAGTTTTCTGCCATTCTCAGTTCAGCTATGGTTATTTTGACTGTGAACCCCCAGCAAGGAGCAAAGTACCATTCCAACTGCAAGTCAACTTTCTCCACAATGTCTTTTAAAGGCTTCTAAATTAAGAAATAAAAATTCAACTACTTTTATATGCAGGAAAATAGACACAGTTAAATGCACACTTTCATTCCATCAACTCTTAGAAGGTCAGATTAACCAAAGAGAGAGACCGAAAGATTGATTAACAAATCTGATCTATCTTCTTTTAGGATGTTGAATTCCACTGAACTACACCAGTACTGAGCACCAAATTTCTTAAAGGGGTATCTAAATCTTGTTGCTCTCAAAGGCCATTTGCCTTTACAGTTATGAAACAATGTGCAGTCACACATATATCATTGAAGAGTTTGTTGCTAAAAACTCCTGCCAAATTTTTCAGTTAATTTTAATCTGGCTTCAAAACAATCGCCAGTGGCTCTCTAGATATCTTTCTCCAGTAATCTACAACATGCTTCCTAGAGAGATGCCTGATACTTTCTTTTCATTTAAGTCTTTAAACAACCACACAAGCCTCCTCTCAAGGGCTTTCAGAGAAATTAAAACTCACTGTTTTAAACAAACCAAGCCTGGGCTAGATCTGTAGTTTGACCAGCTACAGCTGCTCCAAGTTATTTATTTTATTAAAGTAAATAAAGTACCCAAGGAAAAAGCTTTTAGTAGTGTTAGACTGCACTGGAACTCAGAGGTGTTTGCTGGCTGTCTCTTGTCAAAATGGGACAGATGAAAATTCATTACAGCACAAAAATCCTGGAATAAAGCAGCCATTTTGCTCTTTAGAGTTTGCATCAAATTTAACAGAATGTTTGTGTCTACTTCTTCCTTCAAAAAAAGCCTACATTGCAAAACTCACAAAAAGCATCTCATTACCAAATCCTTGTACAATTCAATTGCCTTCTGCTCACCTAAACCCCATACTTCACTTCCAAATTGAGCCATACTTCCCTAGGCTTAATGTTTGTTGACTGCTGCAACGCATCATTTGAATACATAGCATATTCCACCCCATAACATGCTCAATTTCATTAGTAGCTGAGAAAAACAGGCAGTCTGACAATATTCACCAGGGAATCCTTGTCAGAAAGTGCTATATGAAGATTAAAATCTTATTTTTTAGGGGTCTTGGGAACAAAACTTGGTACTGTAATCAGAAAGAACCTTACAGGTTGTGTTGTCTGATGTTGTGAAGCTGACAGGTGTCTTCATTGGACCATACCTATCTGTTTAGTCAAATTCCCAGCCTGTATTTCTGGACTCTAAAAGAGCATATACCTCATTTGAAATCTTTAAAAAAATTGAAAGGGGTTTTTAGAGAAGAGATAAAGCAAAGGTAAGAGAACTGTAAGTGAAGGGGGAGGAGAGGGAGAAATCTTTCAGTCTGCAGGGCCAGAGTGCTCAGAGCTGAGGCACAGTCATGGCTCAACCATCTCATTCTCATTCATATATATTTGAACACAGCAAATAAAAACAAAACCCCAAACAAACAAACAAAACCAACTCACGTCCTGTTACGCATTCTTATTGCTTCTTCTCATGCCCTTAACATAGGACTCACTATTCAAGCTTTTACATTTTAGATGTTTGTTATATTTGTTATATTTGACCAAAAAAGTTTCCACACTGCAAACTGCCTTTTCACTAGCAAGTGCAATCACAGTCAATCAGCCCAACTGAACAGTAATGGCAGGCAGGAGTCTAACAGAGGCAAAAAAAATTGAGTCCAGTTATTGCTATGGTGAATTTTGTTCTGCGCATTCGTCTCCCAATCCCCTTCCACAGTACACTTTTATATGCCTACTCCAATACATAAATAAATTGTACAACTATTGCTAAAGGGTGGGAAAAGAGCTATTGCAAGATTTTCTCTACTTAACATATATACATGTCTTCTGTTTTGATTTTTCAAGCCTAGCTCTCACCACAACATAGATGTATTTTGCTTTTCTCCACCTGAAAAGATCAGAGAATGTTATGAATAGCAAGACAGCCCTCATCAGAAAATAATGGAAGTTAGACTATGCAGAATGAAAAGTATGTGGCTAGTTTCTTCATCACATTTGAGGCATGAAAAATCAAGCAGTGCTGGAAGCTTTTGCAGTGATACATGGATGGAATTTCATTTCACAACTTGAAGATCTCATTTCTGTTTTATTGCTCACCTACTAGAAACAAAATACATCGTTTGCACTTTGTACTGTGCTACATAAGTAACACACATAAAACAACATCCTATTCTGTCTCATAGTTTCTCCTGAATTAGAGTCCTGTCATGTTAGACTTCAAAGAGTACCCAAAAGCTCAGTTTTACTCTCAATACAGAACTGCAGCCTCCAGTCATCCCTCTGTGTGGTCAGTGCCAGCACTGTGGGGCAGTAGAGAAAAAAACACATTTGCAGGGAGGAATTTAACAAACCAAAGACCCAACCTTCTATCCATATGAACTGATTAAAGTGGCATTACTGAGGTAAGGTTGAAACCTAAGTGAGTTTGAAGCCTGATGGAGATAACCCTTTTCCACTACAAAAAGCTCTGGAGATGAAGGGAATAATGGCTTTCAGGTTCTTGCCACCTCCTGAGCCAAAGCAGAAATAATTTTGGCCAGTGCTGCCATCTGTGAGGAACATCAATGGCCAATACAGTCATGAAAAGAGAAAACCACATTAATGCTTTACATTCTCTAAGAGCTAACCTTAGCTACTCCTAATGTATCTCCAGGGTGCCAATGAAAAAGGGTCTTTTGTTCCCTACTGTGTTAAACATCCCTCCAGCTGGGAAATAAACTTTTTGCCCTCTTGCTCCTCTTTTCCACATTTATCACCTCTTTCACTCTATGCTCCTGTGCAGTGCACTCCCAGCTCAGTCCCTACACTCTTCAAAGATATTATATTTATACATACCAAGAATACACAGAAAGGAAAAAGACAAAGTAAGAGAACACTGTTTATTTCTAGAGAGATAAAAGGAATAGTAAGTGCCTTTAGCCATCAGGGTATATAATAGTAGACCTCCTCATCCCGCCTTTGATTTTCTCCTCATCGCAATCATCTCTCGTCGGCTAATTCCCATTTTTCCCTCAGGCTGGCAGGTTGGCATGGATGGTTAGCAGCTGCCAGTATTTCTCCTCCCTGTCAGCTACGAGCCATGCTAATGTTAGATGCCTGGCTCAGTCCCACCCGGAGTGCTGCTGCATGCCTTCGCCTTCCAATACACTCAGCTTTTGCCAGCCTTGAATCCCAAATCCGAGGTCCTGTCCTGCCTTTCTCCCTGCAAAGCTTAACCAACCGTGTGAGGGATTAACCCACGCCAACCGAAGAAACAAATGACAAATTTCACAGGACTAGACCCTGTGGGGAAAAGGCAGGTTTCGCAGCAGTGAAGGAGAGAGAATGTGGAGGAATTCAGCCTTTACATCTACTTTGAAAATCATTCTCTTAACAGCAAAGGAAAGAGCTGTGTGGATCAATCCAACAACCTCATTCTAACAGAGATGTTGCTTCCTTTTGCCCCTTGGAATACTCGGACACCATAGATAGCTCAGTTTAATCCTTTTGGAAGACAACATTCCCAGCAGACAATTCATTGCACTAAAAAAGGTCACCACTCTGAAACAGATTCAAGAAATTCAAGACCTACAGGTAAAACTAACCAACCTACTGGGAAAGCAAGTTTCTAAAAGAACACAAAGGCTGGTATCAGACCAGTGTAAAGAAAGCTTTGGTCTGCTGGTTTCAGAAAACCTTTGTTTAGCTTCATCTGAGAGGAAGGCATTTGGTGCTCTCACGGATGGTGACAATTTTTTTCAAATGTAAGCCACCAAATCAAAAAAATGCAAGCAACATTGAGAATCTCAATTTCTAACCTGTAGGAATTGAATGCCACTGAGGAGTTTTACTTGTTGCTGTTTCTATTTCTGCCTTTTCACCATTTAACTGCACCCGCGGCTTGCAAAAGTGAATAAGATGTTTGCACAGATGATGCTTCTTTGTCCAGTGCCCAGCTTTCACCTTGCCCATGCAGACTCGCTGTGCACTTCCATTAGCAGAGTTAGGCAGGTAATAATAGCAAATAAAAAGCTCATTTGATGAAGCACTGGCTCCTTCTCAAGTAAAGTTGAGTACCACTACAGCATGAATGACTCAATCATCTACTCGAGAGCTATTACTTGCAGCGATGAAGCAAAGTTAATTGGATAACGGCCTGCTGCCAGCTAATATTGGCATGACCTACAATACCCCTGGCTGACAGCCGTGTCTCTCTCCATCACACCTTTTTTTGTAATCTGGATGGGAAGTGGAAACCATTAAAAAAACCTCATAAGTGCCATTTAACTTCTTATCATAAATTAAAAACTTAATTAAGTGCCTTGTTAGAGGAAGGAAGACCAGTTTTTGTGATTAAATAAAACAAAACAACAGTTAGGGGTATGGAGTGAATAACGAACTTTACAGCTTCAAACTCAGTTCTTTGAAAGTACTAATTCTGGGTTGCATTTATCAGCACCTGCTAGAGGAAAACTGCATTAATTGCTGAAAAACACCCTGGGTAAAAGTAGGCAAGGTTCCAGTTGTTTGGCAAAACTGAAAATGAAGAAAAAAGCATAGAAGTTAAGAGCTAATAGGGCCCTCTTTTATTAGCTGGAGGCAGCTGAAACACTCAATTTCTCTGTCTTGCTCTGAGGGCTGATAGTTCACACACCACAGCCACATCTGAGCCCTTGCTATTATGCAGCTTGTCTATATACTGAAATATGTTGCCTTAACAAAAGGTGCGGTACAAAATCAAATTACCAAGGCTAGCACAAAAGGGTTTATGGAAACTCTTCAATCAGTGCAGAATTAGCTCCATACTGACTTTGTTTAAGTTGATTAAGGAAAGGTTTGAACTGAGGCCTGTTAAGACATGCTTGAACTAACCTGAAATGTCTAACATGAGGTTTTGCAGTGGTTTAAAACCCTCTAAATCCAACTAGTCCCAATTCTGTGTGTGCACAATGTCTCCCTACTGAAATGACTGGTGTGTTGTAGAGACTGCTCTCGCTTGTAACTGGATATAAACAAGAAATAATGTGAAAAACATCTGTTCCCTGTTTAGCTAGACAACAGTTAACAATGTCTGGATGCCAGATTAACAAAATGACCCCAACATGCTATGAAGTAAAAAAAAAGTCTGCAGTTTAGACTTCAGAGGCAGATTTACTGCTTTGAATAATCAGAAGTAAGTTCTTTTCTTTGATGTTAAGCTTCCTCACACCAACATAACATGAATGTAAAAGCTTTATATATACAGCTTTATCCAGCTCCAACATCAAACCTTTGAGAAATAACAATAACAACAATGCTCTTTCTCCACAACGTACTTCAGCAGCTTTCAAACTATGCTCAGATTTAAAATATAGTGTTTGTGTGGTTGATTTAAAAATAGCTCTGTAAATTTATGAGCAATTTCACCTATGGAAAAGTTCTGAACAGTGAAGACTACATTTAAAAATTCTTTTCAATATCTGTTTTTCTATAATATTATACACCAACATAAATTGTGTTTAAGCACAAAAAAAGTAGTCGCTTTCAACTTTTGTCTGAATTTTTTCCACTGGAGGAATAACCCCCTACATGACAGAGCAAGTCAGTTTTCACACATACCTTAAAAAATAATTCACTGCTGCCAGAGCTCTGCAGACCACAGTCTGAAAAACAGCAGCCTTGGGAAGCGTCCTTAGCTCGTGAACCAAAGATGACCCTGCTAACTTCTTTAAATGCAGTATAACTAAGATGGTGCTTCCTCTGCCTTATCAGCTTTTAAAAACCAGGAGTATTTCAGTTCCTCTTAAAGAGAGCTCCGACGCCGTGGGAGGCACTTCCCATATCTCTGCACAGGCACCTACCTAAATGCCCAGCGCTGTGAAGCTGAGCAACACCAGAAGCAGAGACGTGCATCTTAACCAAGGAGTAACTGAGAAATAGTGAGGTGCATCAGGCAGCTCTCCTTATCCAAAGCAATTAGCTTCTGTGAGGAAATATTAGCTGACCACCTCACACACAGATATTCCAGTAAAGTAGCCACTAAGAGAACTAAGATTCATTGTGTTTAGCAGCAATTAATTTGCATGTGGAAAATAAAATATCTGTACAAGTAAACATTGGTAACTTTATCATTATCTCTTTTAATAGGCCAAGAGAGTTCTTTTCCAGGATGAGAAAGTCAAAGCTCTGGTGCTCTGCTACAAACAGAAGCATGCAGCAAAGTGGCAGTGGGTAAGGCATGACAATTTCAAAGTTCTTGAAGAAACCTTAAGAACTAGGTTCACTACTTCTGCAACTCCACGAGCTTCACTGGAGCCATAAGAGCAGCCACTGTAACCCTAAATTACAAAATTTTTTTTATCTTTCATTGAGTTACATTCTAAAATGTAAGACTTTAATACTTCATTTATTTGAAGAGGATTCACTTAAATAGAAATTATTTAAAGTTGAACTGGAGGATATTTTTCTTAGACAGCATCTCATATAAAACACATAGAAAGACAAACCTTTGTATTTTAAATCTTCAGTGTCATATTAACATAGGACTAGGTGACCTAGTGCAAGCACATTATGACCCCTCCACTGGCCTGCAGCTCAGCACCTCACTGCTGCTGGAATTAGAAATCTTCTAATTTCCAATCTACTTTTACTGAAAGCCAATTGAAACCAATCAATGCTTGAGCCAACAGCGTCTTTGGGCATTAAAGAGAAATTCCTCCTCTTGGCTGTTTCAGCTCCTCTGCCTAACTAGAGCTGCAGCACATCTCGATTGTCACACCAGCAATATGAGTCTGCCGTGGTCCTTTCTTCTCCTCCTTTAGCCTGGGCTCATTCTTCTGAACATCTCAGTCTGTCTTCTACATGCTTATTTGAATGTCAATTACTTTTCTTTATGTAATGGGATCTGAATTATACACAGAGGTTTCACTAAGATATCATAGAAGAGCACTGCAATTTCACACCTCTGCACCCTTGGGCATGTTTTGTCACCTCTCTGCTCCTATCCTTGCTTTGTGGCAAGAAAGCCATGCAACAGTGACTGAGACTTGATTCTTCCACTGGAAATTATTAGTGGATACTGCAGAATTTAAGTGTGCATCCTAGAGCATCCTCTGCGATACCTCTAAACTTCTACGCAAAATGTCTGGGTTGAAGTGTCTTCATGACTAATACTCAGTGTCAGGACTCATGAAGTCACAGCCAGTGACCTACTTCTAATGTTCTCCAACTTGTGCTGTGACAACATTACAATGCTGCTGAAGTCTCTGGAGAACTAAACCAGAGGGGGAAAAAATGATGTGTGACACTTTGGGACCTGTCATCATTTCAAAACACACCATGCCTCCTCAAGGGTGTTAAGCAAATGATGGTGAAAAATCTTCCGTATGCCAGAGTACCTTCCCACTGAGCGACTACTGTGCTGTGCCCTGGGTATGTTGTCACCCTCCTCATGCCACCCTTCCCAGCTGGAGACACCAGACAGGCAGTGCCAAGGCAACAGGCGATGGCAGCCCTGGCCATCAGGCATGCACCTCCCCTCTGTGGGCAGCAAAGCCACCAGCATGCCCTATGGTAGATGTGCTGTCACGGCTCTACGGCTGTGAGGAAATTACTGTGGGGGCGGAAGCCAGCCAGTGAGATTCTGTGATAAAATAAAGTAAACTTTCCAGTGAGGTATGTGTTTTCTACGTCCCTGGGCTTCCTGCTGTGGGAGCTATGCTGCATGACAAAACCTCTTCTTTCTGACAGACTGAGTTCATGGTTTCTTAGTGGAAAACACAGTTAAATCCCAAACTCTTTATGAGGGGAGCTGTGAGGAAGCCACTCTGAATGAGGAACAGAAAAGGGGAAAGAAGTGGAATAAAGATATGAGCTGCCAGAGAGGGGTGGACAGCAATGGAACTCCCAACAACATGACAGCTCAAATGATTTTTCAGCAATAACCTGCCATGTAGCTGTCACATCACTCCTTTCAAATTTCCTGCCTATAAGAGCAGAGGGATATCAGGGTCCTAATACTGCCCTGAACGAGGCTATGGTAATGAAATGTTTGGTACAATTCCTTCAGCAGCAGTGACAAAGGTGAGCTGAAGCATCTTAAAGCTTTGCCTCCATCATAAGGCTGGCATGGTGTGAACATGTCCAAACTTCAGTGATTTGCAACCCACCCAAACACAAAAAGCACATCCTGAGCTGTGCTGGGGCAGCCACTGATACCTAAACCACCCTCCCTCTGGCCACCCAACAGAGCACAGAGGTTTTCCTCCCCAGGCAGGAAGAAGGGGCGCGTTGTTATGGTGGGGGCACGGTGACATACTGTACCTCTTCCGGCAGGCTGACCACCAGGTCATTTTCCGTCTGCCCAACCAAGGCCTGCAAGAAGTACTCGCTGCAGGCAGCCAGCACAGCCCGGTGGGCGCGGAACTCCTTCCCCTCCACGATCAGCGTCACGTCACAGAGAATGTCCTGCTTCCGCTGGTCATTTAAGCAGAGGAGAATATTGGTACAGTGCACCGTTGACTCATACACATACATGGGGGAGTCAGTCTTCTCATCCACAGACATGCCGTTCACACCCTGCAGGGGACAAGGGAGAAGAAAGCACAAACAAGGTGGTGAGGAGCAGCATGGTCCCTGGGTGAATTTGGTATGGTGAGATTCAACCTAATATCTGGATACATCAAGACCACAGCCAAGCAGCCCGTTAATGCTTAAACCCAAGAAAGTTCCTAGGGAAAGATACCACGATTGATACTGGTTTGATGCCACTGGATTTCACCCTGTCATGCTTGGATTACCTACTTGCCCCACCAACTTCTCCCCTCAAAACCAAAATAGGGTTTAGACAGACTGCGAAGTGCTTTTCTTCAACCACCTACTATGCATCTCCAATTTCCAATTTAGTAATGGCAATAACATGGGGACATTGGAAATTTTAAAAGATTTTAGAAAAAAAAAGCTAGAGTGACTGTTGGGTTTTCTAATAGTAAAAAAAGGGCTTTGCGCTTGCTTCTGATATTTTCAGATCAAAGGGAAAAACCCCTAAAACCCCCAAGTCTACTCTCCAGTGGACAGGCAGCACTACACAGTCACATTGAAGACCTTGGCTCAACTAAAAGGCAAGGTGGAACTGTACCTGAGGAAGACAAGCCACTAACTATAGCAACTTAATTTCTTAATCAGAATTTTAAGCCTTAAGTGGCAGAGAAAGATATTTAGCAGCTCCAGAATAAATCTGTATGAATCTCCAGAATAAAACATGTATGGCTAAAGCAACATGCCTTCATCAGTGGCTTAATGCCATTTACAGAAGAGTAGATCTTCCCGAATTCCAGATCCATAGACCCAAAAAATCCCTTCACCTGAATGGATGTCCAGCCCCACACAGCCTATGGGTGCTGAGGCTACTCCTGCCTGCAGGTCTCCCCCTTCTGACTGAAGAGCAGAGGTTGGAATGGTGTAAGACCCGTTACACATCCACTGCTACTGTCCGAGTCAGGGAAATTCTCTGCCTGATGTTCTGCAGTTTCTGACGTGTAGAACTGGCAAAACCTCTGAATATGGTGACTGGATTTGCAGTGGTGATGGTGGAGGGCAACAGCTCTCCCCAGTACCCCACACTGCATGAACCCCCTTTGCATTTGAACACATTGAAGTCATTAATTTACCCAAAACATCTTCCCCAGCATTAGACTAAATCCTTTTTGCATTAATTTCCCATTTCAACTTCTCTGAGTAGGAAGGTGTAAAAGCCTGTGACTGAACAGACTATGTATCCCAAACCAAACTTGCTTGTTTTCAGACTTATATGGGAAAAAAGATTATTTGTACATATTACTCTATCTGCTGCTGAAGGGAAAGTTGTGCAAATCCACAAGCCTGCAGCATTTTAAAGGAATTATTCTTCCTTATTCAGAACAACAACTACCTTCTGAAAGGTAAAATTCAGAGGCATCAAGGGCTAAGGGATGGTATTTTGGTACAGTACTGCTGGAACTATAAATACCTGACTAGCATATCAAGCAAAAGCAAAATTCCTCCTCTGTTACTTTTTAATGTGGATTGTTGCAGCATTCTCCTTTGCTAGTGCAATATAGAGGCACATCACTAGACACAACGTGATTTCAAACTATTTTTCTTGCTGTGAGTTCAAACTAGGTTACCATTTCCCTACAGTGCCATTTGAAAGACACTAATCATCTAGACAAGAATGGACTTAAGAAGACACACTTGTTACTTATATTGACTTAACTTCTCAATGGTAACTTCATCTTCCCACCTTTATATGAGTATTTTTAAGCCAGTGGCTATGATGACTCCGTACAGAATAGGTATTTTTGCCAACAGTGCAAAACTGTAATATTACTGGAAGTCTTAATGGAATGCTTGCAGATTCTCTTTTACTGGTATTTTCAATCTTTATGCTGACTCATGCTACACTTTTGAGCACTCAGCCGAAATGCTTATATGAACAGAAAAAACCCACAACCAACCAACACAGATTAGTCCTTCAACAACTTAACATGTAGAGGGAAGATACATAGCTGCTAATTGGTCTGCATACAGACAGGGGAGGGAGACACTTTGGGGGGTGAGTTATACCAGCTGGATTTCTTAACCAGAAATAAAAAAAAAAGAAATTTTCTCCGTATAAATTGAGACTAATGAGAAGAATTGACAGCAATCATGTTATTAGCACTCCACCAAGGTAAAAGAGAAAATGACACTTAGCTCATCTCACTAACATCTTTCTGTATAACTCAACTCTGATGCTAACGATAGCACTACAATGATGTTCTAAGTGGTCACTCTTTCGTGCTATGAAATGAAAGAGTTTACAAGAACAATCTAGTGGGAAAACCTGAGAGTTGCAAATGACAATGCAAAAGGGAAAGCAGTAAGCTTTTTCCTCCCCTTTATTTTCCAGGCATGTCTTATGCCTGTAATATCTCAGATGATGAAAAAAGGACAAGAAACCCGACACCTGGCAGATAATGCCTTAGAAAAAACCCACCAAACCCCAGATAGCCTGAAATTGCGATCCTCTCTTACAGTAATAGTGCAATTTGTGTGAATCAAACCCCGAATTACTTAGTTACTAATTAGTAATTTCTCACTTTTTAACTACACCTCTCATCAAGTGTATTTTTTTAAAAAAATTGCTGCATGTGCTGTGAAATGCTGAAAATACCATGGTGTATTTCCCCACTGGTGAGCAAGCCTGTCTTCTCTGCTAGGAAACCTGGGCGGTGCAGTCCTGAGGTGCTGCGCTGTAAACTGCACCTGCGCTCCCTGAAAGGACCTCCACCCAGCTGCTTACATCATCATACTTTCCAAAGGCTACTGTTGTGACTCCAGGGGCTTCCTGAAGGTGGATCCATGCTATTCACCTTCCCACAGCCACTGAGAATCCACATGGATGCCCTGTCTGGCAGCTGTGATCTCAGCCTTCCACAGACTTCCCCCTGACCGTGCCCCGGGCTGCTCTAGGAAGCACCCCGAGCCCTGCATTGCGCACAGGGAAACCGGGGCTGGACTATGGCTCAGGACCACCTATTTATCAGCTTTTAATGTTTCAACACGAGTGATTTACAGTCTTTCCTTTTCCATGATCTGCCATCCACCACATGACCTCCAGACACGAGGTGTTTCCTATCCAAGAGGGCTTTATCCTGCAGGAAAGGTGCAAGATGGTGAAACCCTTCACTGGGAAGTATATTGTTAATTTTCACAGGGAAAGAGTTTAAAGGGCAAAGAGAAAAGGTCACTGTAGGACTTTGGCATGCAGTAGCACAAAAATTAGAAGAATTCAACTCTTTTTCCCCCCCTTTTCTTAGAATAAAAAGACCCAGGGATCTGGTATTATCTCTGAACTCTGAGGCAAGCTGGGCTGCAAGCCTTTTACACAGTGTTAATTCAAACTGCATCATTTTTTGCTGAATTCAGTATTATGCTGAGTTTGCAAAACCTTATTCATGGAAATCATTGCTACACACTTCGTATTTCTTCAAACAGAAAAGGGAATGTCTTAGCAAGCCTTTCTCTGGCTCAAAAGAACATGCTGTGCATTTGTTTGCATATAGGTCACCATGCTGCCAGAAAAAGCCTCTATGAAACAAAAGTTTCCAGAAACTGGCAGGAACTATTGTGGGCAAGGGAAGCACCATTGAAACCAAGCCAAAAAAGTTGCTAGTAAAGGCCAGCAACTGCAGTGAAGTGAAATGAAATGTTACTTACACGTTCCTTCCATAGTGATGGGTGGAAGATCCCACCAAACCCTTCTCCATGGGCAACATGGAAGAACCATACAAAACCTCAGGAGACCAAAAATGTTGCTCATGGAACACCCAAATCACTCTTGTTTGCACCACATTGTCTGTACTAGCTGGCACTCATCCAAAACTCTCCAGGAACTCATAAACACGTTGACTGAGCTGCTACCAAAAATACATTACCTATTACAAAAAACCAGCTCCTGCCTCACAAGCCTGGAGCACAGGCAATGTAGTGTCTGTTTTTAAAGGGAAACATGAGGAGAGAGAAAATCTTATCAAGACACACCAGAAAGTCCTCATCAGAACTGGGCTAATTATGTGAAAAGGTAAATGTCTATAATGGCAGAGCTACAGAGGACTTAACCAGGCAAATTATCATTGTGACAAAGCAGCATGGCTTCTGCAAGGGGAAGTCATATCTCTGATGGGCTCTATTAGAATTTCTGAAGTGTGTTAAATTAGCAGTGAGGAACATCGGTGTGTATAATTAGTGTTGACTTTCATAAATTCTTTGACAAAACCTTTAGAAATAGCTTTTAGATAAACTCAGTTGCCATAAGCCGAGAAGTTGCATCAGACTGGAAATCACTTAGGATAAACTGTATTCAACAGAGGAGGCTTGCAGGGACAATTTGCAGCATTTGCTGCAAGTGATTTGTTAGCAGTGAAATTTCTTCAGAAACTGGCTTACATCTGGCTGTAGTCATGCTGTTCAATGTGCCCAAGTTTCTCTGCTCTCTTGAGCTACAGCAAGGTTGGGCACACTTAATTCTAGGATGGCAGACTGCCTGGATGTACATACAGGGTCCTCACAGCAGCCTGACACTCCCTCTGCAAGGTCAATGACACAATTGAGCCAGACACCAGGAACAGTTTTAAACAACAGAGGTTTAGACTGAACATAAGGAAAAACTGAGGAACAAATTGCCTGGAGAGGCTTTGATACCGACCATTGAAATGAACCAAAATAGTACCTCATCCTCATAGCAGGATGGTTGTTTAGTTTTTCCTTGAGAGATTTCACAGTCACTGCAATAAGCCATATGTACAACTGACCACTGCTGAACATTACTGGGCAAAGAATTCACTCCATATGTAAAAGGATTAGTTACTCCTAATAAAAATATCTAGAGCCACATTACTGAGAGTACAAGTTTATATGGGATGAATATTTATATGCTGCAGCATGTATATTCCACTGTCCAATATTCCACAGACAATATTCCACTGTCCAACAACAAATGTGCTTGTATTATCCATCCTTCCTGACCTACTAATCACTGCAAAACCCCAGATCTACTGCTTCCTAGACCTCTGCATCCCGTGTCCCCAGCTGTGGGAGACAGCAATGGACACACTGCCTGGCGCTCCCCTTTCTCAAGCAGAAACTGAAGTTGTGTGGGACCAAGTTTTTGAACACAAGCAATAGAAAACATCTGTCCAAAGATTATATGTGGTGGGTGTCACTGACACCAGGGACTCCCACTCCCATTGGCTCCAGCAGAGCAGCTTGTTTAGGACATGAGAAGCCAGATGATGCTAAATTCAACTCATAAAAGGTATATAAACTGCAGCAGAAGCTGTAGTCTGTCCACGGCAAACCACCAGCAAGGATGGGGGAAAAGAGGGACCTAAAAGCATCATCTCATCCTCCTCCTTGTACCCTTGGCAATGGAAACAGGACATCACATCTACAACAGTGTGCAGAGGACTCCCAACAACTTCACTGCAAAGGTCTAAAAAGGTTTATCAGTATCTCCTCATTATGCCTGTAATGCTACATTTTAATACAGAAGCAAACAGACAACACTGTTTAGGAATTGCAGTACCTGACCTGGTGTAAAATAAACCACAGGTTTTTCTTGGAAGCATATGCTGGAGATCACATTTTATGCCCTGCTACGTAAGGTGACTCCCAACTTTCTCCTTATTGTGTTAAGAGAGCATCAATACTGAACTGAGAGTATTTTTAGTTCCAGTTCACATTCTCTCAATCGGCTCCACTAACAGCAGAAGAAAGAATCTTAGGAACAGTTTCAAGTGGCCAGCTTGAACATGTCTAAGGCTCTTTGGTCAGCAGTAGCTGGAGTCTGCTTTACATATTTGCATGTGAACGTCTCACAGTATTCTTGTTCAACCAGATTCAGGCAGAGAACGTGAAGAAATGCTCTTTTGTTCTGACGTTTTCTATTGTTTTTTTTTTTCCCTCCTAACAATTTAGCAAAAGGTACTCAATAAAAAAAATGGGGAGAACGATGATCAAGTAATGAAAAAAAGTTGAGAGCAGCTTGTACTTCTGACAATTGGCAGCAGAAGCACATCAGACTTGACAGTTTTTAGGGATAAACATGCACTGGTTTTAAGTGGCAAGTGGGAGGAAAATAATTTTCCAGGCTTCCTTCCCCATCTCCTAATATTTTTTCTATGAAAAGACTCGTTCTGTGTAATCAACACTTTGTTTTTAAAGAAAGTTATCAATAACTGACACTTCAGAGCTCCTAAAATGACCATGCTTATAATTGGTTATTACGATCTCTCAATTATAGCTATAACAACAAAGGATATGATTATATTGTCACTGCTTTCCTTTAAAAAGAAACTATTGAAAGGCCTAATGATTAATTCACCATTTTTGAGAGCTCATTGTAATGACAGCAGACTATATACAAAGGTCTCTTCAGTGAGCCCATTATTCAATTAATAAATGCTGAATACTGAGCAGTCATAGTCATATGAAACTCCCAAGAATTGTGTGAATTTTTAACCAATTAATTATCAATTACAACATCATAAAACACCAGCACAAAAATAGAAACAACGAAATTTAATTATAGATTATTCTTCTTAGTTGCCGCAAATATTATACAAGACTGATTTTGATTAATAATTCATACAAGCAATAAAGTATCAGGAAAGATAATTATACTGTGCCACAATTCTCACACTGATTTCTGTAATTACAGATTACAACAGTGTTAGCAATTTAAAAAGGTTAGGGAGCAGTAGTAATTTGCTATGTCATCCTTAGCAATATTAATGTGTTCTTCTCTGAGCACCCCAGATAATTGAAAATAGACTTGCGGGCCGCCAGGCTACATGGACTTCCTCCTGCCAAACATACTGTGGGTGCCAGGGCCATTAGCAAGATTGTCTTAAGGGATGAACTTTTCACATTGATCAAGTAGCTTCTGCTGTAAAGCAGAACGTACATGGACAACTGGAAAAGACACTGCAGAGCAGTCCTGGCCAGCAGCTGCAAACAGGTTACTCCCGAGAGTGATGGCTGGTGCTCCTGACCATAGTGCCTTGAAGAAGCACCTCCACTGGACTGTGAGTGGGAAAGGGGACAGCTGAGAGAAACCCAGGGAGAATTTAACCATGGGCCTTCTAGACAGGCAGGTCTGGCTGGGCACACAGCAGGGCCCTGCAGACATTTGCTAACATCTCCTAAAGGCAAGAATTCCTGTTGATGAGGAGGCTGCATGGCTCCAACACATTGAGTGTCCACAGCCCAGGGAGTACCCTTGGAATTGCTGAACAGCTGCAAGTGGTTCAAGGGCCACAAACTGGTCCCCCATGAGTTACACCACAGGCAGCGAGCAGAAGCATCAGTGCCTGAGCTGGTTGCAGGGCTGCGCCATGAGCCCCATTTCTGTACAGCAAGCTCCACATGAATTCCCAATGGAGATGAGAATACTGATAGTCCTTCCTTAGCTTAACTGACAGATACAGGGATGTATCTCTGATCCTGCAGACCTTTAAACAGAATTGCTGAATATGACTTTAATCTGTAGCATTTTTATTCACAATTTTTGCTATTGGTAGAATGCACACACAAGCAAAAGTGTAGCACAGCTTCATGTCTACACTGAATCTTTCTTTTTTAAAGTACTGTCAGGACGTCTGTAGTCTCCAGGATGAATGCTTATTTAAACCCCAGGTGTCTACTCTAAAGAAATTGTGCTTCAGGTTGTTCAGCGATTGGTACCATAAGGAGTCAGGGATTCCCAGTGGAGGTTGCTTTGACGAGTCCAAACAGATTTATTTTCCATATAGAGATAAAACCTATTTCTTGACTTCAGAAGGTTGTGTTGCTATTGTTTCTTGAGAAAGTAACCAGATGAACATGGTAATGAGAGCTCACATTCTTTAGGGACTTTAGTTAACATGCAAATAATGTTTACACACAGTATATGCATTGACCTATCCATGCTATACAGGCCTACTAGACAAAGTACACACATGAATATTTTTGTGACCCAGTAAAAATTATATAATTATACTACTAATTTTC
Source organism: Taeniopygia guttata (assembly GCF_048771995.1). NCBI lineage: Eukaryota > Metazoa > Chordata > Aves > Passeriformes > Estrildidae > Taeniopygia > Taeniopygia guttata. The sequence continues at coordinate 38,105,974 of NC_133027.1, forward strand.
ATACACTGAATGAATCAGGCTTAGTTTAACATGAATTTTCAATGTTCTGTAAATAAACTGATGATGCCCTCAGGAAAGAGGCATGGTAGATGTGTGGGGGAAGACAGATTAATGGAATGGTTTAGGTTGGAAGGGACCTTAAAAATCATCTAGTTCCAATTCCCCTGCCATTGGCAGGGACATCTTCCACACAGACCAGGTAGGAAAACAGGAGAAGCAACACAAAAAACATCCTCTATGCTTATTTCTCAGAAGCTACTTAACTGACATATATGAACATGGAAAGTAAGAAACACAGAACTCTTTCCTGATAAAATCTCCTCTTGCAGCTTTCACATTGCTCTTTACAGTAGTTGGCCACAGTGAAGGGGACTGGAACTAAGTCTGCTACTCAAAATAGCTTATTCAAAGCAGAATGGGGAATGCCCAACACTGAAACACTGCCAGGAAACCACCAAGCACAACAAACAACACATTATGTTCTTCTGAAGTAGTCAGTGGTTTCAGGACCTTGGTAAAAGACATATAACCTTTTGGATTGTTCTTGGGTGAGCTGAAATGCCAGATTAAAGAATCTGAGAGAGAAAAATGAAACAGTGGTTTGTTTTTATTTTGCCTACCAGCTTAGTAGGCTCACTGAAAAAGTTTTAACGTCTCCACACAAACAGAGGCTGGAAATTTTGGCAAAGGCCCACTGCTTTTCTTGCTTTAAATGAGTATTTGGGGGTTTTGCTCGAGGAGTGATACAGTGTTATGGCTTCCTTCTTTTTTCCTAAACCTTTAAGTAATTTATGTGTACTGGTGTGGCATATATGTACATGTATGTATACCTCACACTGCAGAAATGCCATCTGAAATGATGGAATTGCTGAACTACAAATGGTTTGTCAAATATCCAGGTCACTTGCCAGTATGACAATATCTCAGGATAGTAAAGAAGGTGCCTCTGTATTTGACACCTCTTTTGCTAATATGACTGTGAGAACAAAGGCACAGCTGATATTGCTCTAATGCCACCAAATTTTGGAAGCTACAAATTATGAACAACAGCACTGTGCAGCTCCTTTCAGCAGCCTTTGAACGTCAAAGATTATGCTAACAAGTTATTTGAATAAAAGTTATTAATTTCCTTTATGTTCTATTCTCAAGTTTAAAGCTCCAGTGGAATTCAATGCTGAAGCTCTATACTTTAAATTTTGGTTGCTATCAAATGAGCATTGTTTTCACTTTCTTAAAAAAGAAAAAACAACAGAAAAAAAATCATCAAAAAGTCATCAAAAAAGCAAACAGGAAAAAAATTCTCTCTCAAATTTGATTTGTTGTTTTTTTATTTTTCTTCACTAAGCTGTACTAATTAATGCTTTTCCAGCCTATTTGCAGAAGTGGTGGCAGCAGTTCTATCTGCTTGAGAGGCTATGGCCAAAACCACTGCGAACACCTTTGACGACACAACTTGCAGAGGCTGTGAAAGCAGCCCAATCCCATTTTTTCCTGTCATACTGCATAGTTGTTATGGGAAGAATTTACTCTCTTTGTTTTACCCCCTAAAATGCAAGCTTTTCATCTTTGCTGCAAGTTAACAGGTGGTCAAAACATCCTTCATCCTTCCTTGGGACACAAACTGGCATGTCCTTTGGAATGTTTCTGTAGTGATTAATGTGTGAAGAGCAGGGACGCATGCAGTAGGTCACTGGGTTAAATTTGGGACAGACTTGTGTAGGGTGTTAACTTTGCACCTTCTGCTCTTGAGAAGGAATACAGGTGTTGCCTTCTCCTAACAGTGGGCCACTATCTGTCTGTGCAGCGTTTTCCACAACCAAAAGGTTACCAACTATAATGTCCTGCCTTGAAAACGGAACTAAAAAATGTTTCTTTATGGCTAGATCATAAATTTTGACTAATCTATAACAAAGTAACTAAACAAATAAATATATTCTAGTGATTACTGCATTAGAATCTACAGATTTAAACATCTGAATCTTGGAAGTACTATCAATATATGCAAAAAACTATTTTCACATGTTTTTTTAATGATTAAATGATCAGAAGACCACTGAAATAACTACTTAGAAACTCAGAGCTAGTGCCAAGGGGATACCTGTGGTTTTGATCCTGCAAAGTTCTGATAATTGCCATTTTGTTAACAGAAGGTTTAAACAGGAGTTGCAAGCTTTCCCACTATTCTCAGAGTCTGACATCTACCTACGTGCCTACTTAAAGTCCCTTTATCCATGGACTGGCCCTGGTTCTGGAACTTGACTGCCTTTCCTGTTGCAGACAATAAAACATCCCATGGAGAAAGGTGCACAGAAAGCAAACAATTCTGCTGCCAACAACTACCAGAATACAGCCAAGGTAAGGAGAGGATGTGAGACAAAAATGGACACTTGGACTCAATGCAACTTCAGTCTGAAGGAGCCCAGAGAAAAAGAAAAGATTCGATGTATTTGGGTACTTGTTCTGAGGGTATGTAGAGCCAACATAGCATCTGAATCTGTCATTTCTTACAGGACTGCAAAGCCAGCAGTAGGCAAATACAAGCTTTCCTTCTCCTGTGAGATCCTGAGGAGCTTATGAAATCTTCTTTGCCATGGTAAAGAGCAAGGGATTAAAGCTACAAAGGCTGCTGTAAGAAAAACTTGGATTTTATCTTTGTTTGAGAATACTTGTATTATTTGTTGAGCTTTTCATGAAGCTTTTTAAAGTCTGTTTTTTCTTTACCCCCACGGAACTACAGTGTACTCAAACACACTTAAAGCTGCAAAAGCCATCCAATCAAATCAAATCACATTGGAGATTAACAGCCCAAACCCTAAACTAAGACACACTTTATCCCAGGGAAACAGAATGGCTTGATTATTTCTTATTAGTTTGAAAATCTGTCATGGTAGTTTTAATCTCTGGGCATTCCTTATATAGTTCACAAACCCAAAAGGCAGAAAGGACCACCTACTCTGGTCTCCTAAAGGCAAATCAACAATTCTGCTGCCTTTTAGCTACTTTTATCACATAGACTTGCAATCCTGACAGAGCAAAGAAATCCAGCAAGTTTTTTTTACAGACTCTCTCTTCAACTGTTACTGGAATTATCTGTACCTTTAACCTTCAAGTTCTCTCTTAACAGATTCTGAAATAGCTGTTCCACTATTTTACCCTGGACTGACGTCAAGCTAAACCAGCCATCAGTTACCCGGGACATCCCTTTTATCTTTGTGAAATATCGGAAATACAGTTGGCAGCCCTCCAATTTTCTGGAATTTCCCATTTCCCAAGATTTATTATAAATTACCAGCCACTTAACAGAGCTTTTCAGCTACTTCCTTTAAAATTCCTGGATGTAAAAGTTAGTAGGATATAAGAATGTTTAATTTCAATCACTCTTGCCTCCCAGATCCTCCTTTGTTATAAACAGCAAACTCTCTTCTTTCCATATTACTGCACAGGATGGACACATCCTCTTCCACAGTTTCAAATACAAAGAACACCTGGGGAACACTTCTGCCTTTTCTATTTTCCCTTTTTGGATATTAAACTAATAAATGTTTTATCATGACTTGTATTTCTTCATTTAACCGGAATGGCTTCTCATTAGAGTAACTTTTTCGTTATTGATGGCAGTGTAAAATCCCAATTTTGAGAGCTGGCAGAATATTCTTCAACAATTCCCAGTGCGTTCAACGCTTTTTACTTTAAATGCAATGTTATGCCAACACAACAGATTCTAACTTTGGAAAACATCTTTTCCAATTCTGAGTATAGTGCATGCATAAATTCATAATCTCCTAGTAGATGATGTACTCTGATTGCACAAGGTCACTCTATGGCATTCGAGACCCCATGACTCATGTTATTTAAGATGGTCCACAAATAGTGCTGTCTGAAAAGTTGCTTCCCTTCTTGCTTAATTTTCTCATGCAACAAGTCACAAACATGTATTTTCCAGTCCATTTCCAAGAGAACCACTCCAACTGAAAGTCTTTTGGATTCCTGCTCATGTACCATTTCTCCCCAGTGCCTCTCCCATAATGCTAGAAACCTGGATAATAAAAAGTCAAACAAAGTGATTCTTGTGCAATCCTAATGGTTTAGCCTTACATATACTGGATTGGAGTTACACCAGAATTAAGTAAGGCTGGTTTATGTGATTGGGAATTTAGTGCTGTCACTCTCTCCCTCTATGGTTATCACAGCCCTTGTCTGCTCATTTGTCTTCAAGGGGAATGTAATGTTGGTAGAGAAAGAGGCCACTGAAACCAGACATTCCCCATGGTCTCTGCAGACCTTAGTTCAGAAACCCACAAAAGCCCAAGCCTTGTCCACCCTCAGCAGCATGGCCACCTGCTGCTAGTTCTCCCTTTCCTCTCCACTGACGAGTGGACAGACAATCTAGGACACCTTGGCTGTACTATATCTGAGGACAACACAAAAGGAACTAGTGAGGTCCTTGTCTGCACAGTGGCAATCACCACTGCCACACTACATGCAGGACTATGGCAGCTCAGGGCTGTGTTTTGGGCAGCTTATGACCTATGGAAGCTTTGCCTGGATGATGAAATGTACACCCATACCTACAGTCTGGACAATCTTTAAGAGAGTTGTTTTTTTTGTTTTTTTTTTTTCATAGAAGAAAGAAGTCTGTATGATTTTTCTGATGTGAATTGAGAAGCTATATTCTCCACAGATCTTGGAGACATGCAATTAGAGACTGTCAAATTTGCATGCACGCAGGATTCAATTGAAGGCTGAGCAGGCGATGTTATAACATTTCTCACTTGACTTGACAACCTTATATTCTTTTAACAGCTTTTGTGCATAATTTCCTTGCTTTAAACAAACTGAAGGTGCCATTGTGTAACCTGACCCCTGAGCTCACGAGGGTGAGGATGAGGGTAGGAGCCAGGAGAATCCTGCTTCCCAAGCAAAACTGGCTGACCATCACTGGTCTGCAAAATCCCACCTGAGCAGTCTGCAACATCACACCAAACGCAGATGGAGCAAGCAGAGCACAGGTCCCCCTGTTTTGTCAGAAACCCAGCTTTCGAGGAAGAATTGAGCAGAAGCCACTAGCTGCCCTGGGCTTCCCTTAGCAAACTTTTTTGTTGGCCAGATGGATTTCCAGCAATGGCTGCAGTGTGTCCCCAGCCCACTCTCCATCTGAGATCTAATGTTTTTGCTCCACAGCATGAGGGCACCAAAGCTTTAGAAGAGATAAAAATAATCCTGAACGTTGGGAAATCAACACATAATTTTAAGTTTTATTTTCCATTTTTTTCCCTCTCAGCTGAAACACTTTGGTGATGGCTTTCCAACGACAGTCTGAGAGAACATCACAGCAAGAAAACTGTGACGCTGTGCACCTGAAGTCTGGAAAACCTACTGTGGTTCAAAACAAGCCTCCATAGAGTGAAATTTCATAGAGTGAAATTACAAGACGCAAAGCAGCCAGTCCTGTTTCTGCTGCACACATAGAGTAAGAGGCATCAGGAAGTCTTCATGCAACAGGACGTAGCCGGCACATTCCAGCACTTACTTGTGAAGGTGCTGAGTGCCATTAATCTATGCTCTTTAATTAGATTTGAGATCCCTTGCAACAAGTAGGATCAAGCCACAAAAGCGTGAGGACAAGGAGGTTAAACTACAGATTAATAATTATATAGTATAAACAATCCAGGATAAAATAAAACTCATATGCTCCACTGGAGATTGGCACGTTTATGTATAAAGCAGATCTATAAAGCTCATTGATTAGTATTTCAAACAAAACTAATCTAAAAGCATTACAAATTATTAACTGAAATATGCAATACAAACAGCATACTAGGAAACAATCAATACTTCTCCGTGCTTGCAAACCCCTACAGCAATTTTTGTGCTAAAAAGGGGACCAGCCTACATGGCAAACTCTAGTGTTTGCCAGGGAGTTTGTCTCATGTAAAAGAGAACAGTCCGCAATGTAAAAACAAGCATGTTTTTTTCTTACTTCTTCCCCCTCAACTTCTGCCTATCCTAAATGTACCTAACCTATATTGCAGACTGCAATAAAAAAATAAATTAATTAGAAAATCACTCCACAAGTCTTTCTAACTACATCAATGAACTTTGTTTCTTGGACTGTCATAAGAATGCAAACATTGTTATGCAGGACCCAATCCAGTCTTTTTAGGCAAACTTGACCACATAGAGACATAGTTTCAGGAAAGGAAGAGACAATTTTGAGCTATCAGACTAAATGAAGATTTTGCTTATTAAGTCGACTGGAGTCTTGTTGGCTCAGTTAATTCATATTTATCAGAGGCCAAGATCAGGTAAGTCTATCCACAGATTCATGCCATTACCTCAAGAATTTAAAGTGCAAGTAAGACACAGTTTGGTTATATGCCCAAGGGAATGTTGAAATGCTTTAAATAAATACCTGTGGCTTGATGAAATACAGGACAGCCACCACTAGATTATGAATGTCATGATGTGGTGGTAGTCTGTTATTTTACAGTTTGTTCTTCTGTAGTATGTTTTAATATTCCTTGTTATAAGTTTGTAATGGTTTGTTCTATGTACCCCATTTGGCTTCCCTAATAGTTCAGTCTTGAGTTGTTTACCACAGTTTTCCCTGCCAAAATGTATGTCAATCCACATGTCAATCCACCTGTATACCTCCCGTGTTCCCTTGTCTTAGCCCTGTCTGTCAAAGACAGCACACTCCTTTGGTTCTGGAGTGTTCCCTGTCTTTCACCCCCTTCCTAAAAGCAGAATTGCATTGTGAGGTTTGCTCCCTCCCCATGCTGGCTTGTCTTGGGGAGCCCTTACCCTGCACTCCTCCCCTAATGCCCTCCTATTGGATCAAGGTTGTGTCCTCCCCATGTTCCCTCTGCCCTTTGAAAGTTGCCCCTTCAGGTTCGGATTTGTCACTTGTTCTGCCCCCCTTCAGGAATTCCCTGCTTTGGGAATTAAATCCTTGGAGATTCAAGCCAGTGTCCTTCCCTATTCCTGTGCCTCAGTTTCCCCGTGCTCTGTGCAGCGCTCCCCCCACCACAGAGATCCCCGCCACCCGCACCAGGCTCGGCACAGACTCGGGGCGGCCACTCGGTGTCTGCCCTGCGGCCACAGCGGGACAGTGCCAGGAACCTCCGTCCCGTGGCCAAAGAGAGCCAGGCTCAGCATGATGCTATTCTGTCACAGCATTCTCTTCTCACACATAGTGTCTTCAAAGCAGACACATACGTGCATGCGCCTACAGTTATATATATGTGTGTGCATATATATATAACCATACATATATATCCATTCATATATATGTATATCTGTATACATGCACACATATATGCACAATGTTTAATTACTATCTCCTAAAAATATGCATTATTATCTTTGTGAGTTTCATGTCAACTGGCATAAGCTTTTCAAACATTAAAAAATGACACGTCTCTTAATTAAGAGCCATATCAAGAGAGCAACCCATCCTTATATGAAGGAAGAAATGCTCCTTTTTCTCTACAAGCTAGGTGTCTCAGTATTATTTGTAGCTATTATTCCACATACTTCTCACCTGAACTAAAGATGCACACATGCATTCTTCTCTGCTACATGTGACAAGAATTTTTCCAGAAAGAGCACAAGAAAGAGGTGAAATTAAAATCCTGAAAAAGATGTTTGTGCAAATGTTTTTAGTAAAAATAGAAGAGGGACGTGAAAAAAACTCTGAATTGGGAAAATCGAAAGGTAATGGTGAAAAGTTGAAAGGGTGGGGAAGAGCCAGAAGCAACATCCACAAGGACACTAAGAATCATGTTATTATGGATGTGTGGAAGGGTTCAAGAAAAAAAGGAGGGAAAGGACCAGAGTTACCTTGGAGACAGAGACTGCTGAAGAGGCTAGGGGCTCATGGATCAAGAGCTGCTCAGAAGGAAAGGTGGAGGAGGGATGGCTGGAGAAGTTTCCAGGGAGAAAAGTCTGTAGTAAGGAGGCAGGAGCCCAGTCCTAGCTCCATTGCTTCCAGAGAGGCAGAGGGGCTGGAGTAAGAACAGGGAAACGAATTGTGAAAAAGAGTAGCTATTGTCCAGAGTTTTTAGTGAGCAAAAAGAAACTGAAGAAGCTGAAGATAAAGCATTGCATACTACAGCGAGTATGTAAGGCTGTTGGGAGGGAGCAGAAAAGAGGGCGCAGGAAGCAGAGAGATGTTTCACTGCCCAGAACAGAGAGGGGAACGACTGCCAAGGAGCCTGAAAGAGCAGCGGGAATGAAGGCAACACTGAGAAAGAAGATTCGCAGAAATTGTCTGCTCTCCCTCTGCGAGGTGGGATGGTGCTGGGAGGTGAGGAGAGAGAAAAGTCACAGGCACTCAGAGAAGCAAACAAGGAGAAGTGTCAGAGTGGAGAAGAGATGAGAGGGGAGAGGTAATCACTGGTGAGAGGCTAGAGAGTGGGTGAGGACATGGTGCCAAGAGATGATAATACAGCTGATTAGAGAATTAGGCACAAGAGATGTCAAGCAAAAAGGCAGAGAACAGAGGAGGCTGTGGATGTGGCAAGAAGACCCTGAGCTTAAAATAAAACTGTCAAGCAGTCCAAATACACCAGTCATGCACTTCCCCTCTGCCTGCCCCCTTTCTCCACTGCACCATCAGGGATCAACTACCTTATTACTGCAGGGAACAAACAAAAATACAGCTGCCCTCAGGCTGATCCTGAAGGAACAACAGAATAGGAATGAGGAGAAATAAAAGCAGGCTGACAGTAGCTGCCCGTGGATAAAAAGGAAACCTTTAGCACAGCTGTGTGGCTGTATTTGATTTACGAGGGCTTCTTCGGCAGAGCAGTGTAAATGGCTTTTCTAAAGAAAGCCTCGTGAACAGCATTTCCCGCACATTAGAAAGAAAGGAAACGAGGATGTCCTGGGCTAGATCGGGATGCCCGGGAGCTGGGGCTCCTGGCTCAGGCATTCAGCACAAAGGCACTGGCCCCTAGCTGTGCCCGCACAGGAACAGCTACGCCCCGCGGTGCCAGGACTCAGCTACCGAGCACCCAGCACTTTCTTAGGCAGCTCTCACTATTCTGAGTGTGACATCCCCTTGTAAGGAAAAGGCTCAGCTCCACAGGAAAAGGACTACCAAGAACTGTAAAAATCCCGCTCCTACTGACAAAGATGTCCATTTCCAATTTAAGGAGCAAAACACAGTAGTCTGGATTGCACACTACACCTTTTTGTAAATGTTCTTTTGTAGTAGCAAGTAATTAATCTTGTGTTAGAGCCCAAAAAGTGCCTACGAGTTTCTGAACTTGCAAACAGCTGGAAAATGCCTATTTAGGCTAGTGTGCACATCTTTGAGTAATTCCTATTTGCTAATTACCCTTCCAGAAGCTGCCAACAGCTATTCTAACATTTTGCTAACCAGGGAGGGATATCACATCACATAATCATGTGAATTAACAACAGGATGGTGGTGAAGAAATGGGATAAAAATCAGGTAGTTGAGAAAGAAATTAAAGTTAATTGATTTGCATCAAAAAAACCTGCGGTATGCAAACACCATTTCAGAAACAAAGGACACAGCTGGGAAACAAGTAAACAAAAGTGAAACCAGCATTTGCAGAAGTTGTCAGAGTAGATTCCTTCTCTTGGTGACAGATGAGATGGGACTTAAGCCCAGGACCCCTTGCAAATGAGACTGACTAGTAGTCCAGTAACCCACTGCAACCAAAGCAATATTCCCCTCTGCAACACAACAGATGTGATTCAAACTGGCAAGTCATGGCACATAAAAGCACAGTGCCCTCCCCTGCTCAGCACAGTTTTTTGCAATATTCATTGCAGTGGCCCAGAGGGAATTCCAGCTCACTGTGTGCAGAAAGCTCACTGATGCTCCTGCACAACAAAGCAGACCCCCTCATGGCTGAAGGGGCACCAAAGGGCAACAAACCATGCTGCTGGAGGAACCACCTCGAGATGGAGCTGTCGATGAGCCAATGGGGCTCCCTTGGGCCTGTGTGGGAGGTGGGGGGAGGCAGAGGAGGAAAATCAAAGAGGTACCTTTAGATGTGTGTGTGCACATTTAACTGCACAAAGCTAATGCAGGATTTGCAGTAGGAATGCCTGCTCTGAAAATGGCAAAGGCAAGTTATTATCAGGATGAACATCCTTATTCAGCATCTCAGGGGAAGCTCTGGCCACTTTCAATCAAATGTCTTTTTCTTGGAATGCTGTTAAGCTGCGGTCATCAATCCTATTTAAGGAACAGGAGGACTGGCTTCATATCACTGCTTTCCCTTCTCACTTGATGTGACATAAAATACTAGCACATTAGCACAGCGAAAGAAATGGAGCTTGGCTGATAATGGCCGCACTCGTGTATTTATTAAGCAGCCCAGGGAAAGAGGCACTAGGTGCAGAAGGTGCAACTCCTTCACCGAATGAGCTGCCTAGAGCAGCAGCTTCCTGCTACAAAGAGGTTTCCGTGAAATCCCTCCAGAATCACTCTGTAACCAAAGTGTAAAAGCAGCCACTTGCTGTGCTCTGATTGCCCACTTGAACTTTTTGAGAAGGTTGTGCATATTTACTGTCAATCTTCAGCACTGTGTTGCCAACTGGCTTGCTGTGGAAAGAACACAAAACCTGACGGTGGCACTTGCATGACCCACATACCGCCCTGTCCCTACATCTCAGAAGGGCATGAAGGGACAAGCAGCAGCACCCTCATGTGCTGGTGGGCCACAGGCAAACCCCCTCATGTAGGAGCTTGTGCCGCCACTGCTGGGGCAGTAAGAAGAAATGATTCCCCTGACATGGCTGCTCAGCCAGATTGGTAAAATCTATAAGGGACAAGGTGATTTTTCTGATCATTACAGCCTAGACAGGAGCTGGAATTTGGCTCACATTGGCTGTTCAAATGCTTCACTACTGGGCATTGCTAGAGGGTTTAGCATCACTGCCTTCATTATCTCTCCCTGCCTTCATCTTGTCAGTGTTGTGTATACATAAGGACACATGGACCACAGACTCCCAATGAACTCTTGTAATACCAGCTGTCAGCAGCCGCCTCAGAGTCAAGAGAAACATGCTCGTGTCTATAAACATGGCAAAACTAATTATCCCAAGAAGGGCTTCCCTTCCTCTTAAAATTAGCAGTGTATACAGTCAGATAACTTAATGTAAACACATCACTCTGAATTTCACCAGCTTCACTATCAAGCAAGGAAAAGTACGAATCCTGTAGGAAGTCTCTGCTATAACAGATACTAAATCTGACATGTGACGAGTTTTACTGTAGTGTTTCCAAAAGAATGAAAAGGGAGAGAAAACACGTGAAGCCTAAAACCAAAGGTTACAAGAAAACTGTTAAATGAGCATCCCTGTGAGAAATGGGGAGGTTAGCTGAAGCCCCTCCTGTGACTAAGGCAGTGGACAAGCTCCAATGAAGAGTCCAGGAGAGAAAAGAGGGAGGTAGTCACTAGATAGGACATCCTGAGTTTTAGAATAGGAAGGTGCTCCAGAAAAGCTGCTCTAGGTAGTTTAAGCCATCATTTGCAAAATATAGGACATGGAAGAGACCCCAGGACAAGCCATGGTCTGAGGACTATGTGAACCATATACCTCAAGCCAGAAGAGCTCAGAGGGTTTGAAACAAGGATTTCAATTCTTAAGGGTGTTTATAAATCTTGTCTAGTTGCCCCTTTTTCCAGAGACAAAAGCAAAGTATTACATTCAGTTAAGTATGGCTGTTCCTCAGAGCAGTGAACAGGACATCTCCTACAGTGCCCAGGGGTGCTGCACAGCAGAGGAATAATGGGATGCATACACCCTTGTATTTAATGAAGGAGTCTGTAGAAAAGAGATACCTTCCAGGGACCACCACAAGATTGGAGAGCCCTCTAGCATGAAATAGGAGGGTGGAAAGAAGGGCTGAATGAATCATGAGCAAGGAAAAAAGGGTTGTGGCACACCCCCACACTTTTCCATTTCAGGTCTGTAAAATTCAGCTACATCGAGGTGATGCTACTGGCACCACTACTCAGACAGACAGGAGCAAGCAAGTCTGAATCAATCAGAATCTGTCTAAGAACTGAGCAAAACCCAGCAGCACAACACAGCATGGAGAGGTTGTAGTCATTTACACAGGAATAACAAAGAAAGGTGAATTTAGCAACCTTACTCTGAGCAAAGGAATCATCAGGAAAGCCTTGCCCAGTGCAGCTCTTGGGAGAAAAAGTCAAGAGAAACACAGCCAGATTTCTGTACAGAAAATCCACTTGTCTTGCAAACCCTTTCCATGTCCTTAGGTGCAAGGGCACTGCAAGCTTCTGCAGAGGCAGCCTGCCCTGGAGCCCCACTGGAGCAGAGTGGGGGACATGACAAGTGTCACAGGCCAGTCTTTCAAGCAAGGGAGCAACAACCACTTAACCAACACAAAGCGACAGCCTCAAATGCTCGCGCAACAACGAAGCATCAGCAAAAGCCAAATGGAGATGAACAGAAACATGCTCTCATATCCACAGCCATCTGTCCCTCTTCGCTCGTTGTTTTACAAATTGACCTACTGTTCCAAATCCCAGATTTTCAGAAATAGCTCTGGCTGAAGGTATTACCAGGAAAAACGATCAGCGTCAGCTAACCAGTGTAACGGAGTAATTCTTTCCAGGAGCTGAGGCAGTGATGACAGAAACTGGAAAAGCAAGATTGCAGAGAGAGGGAAGCACTGGCCACTCAGATACATAGGCAAGGAGCAGCAGGAGCAACATTCGACAGTTCAAGTGATGTTCTCTTCTGCCAAAAGCAGGTGAGAAGCTTAACAAAGACCTTTTCTGTTTTCTGGTGCAAATAATGCATTTCAACCACACTGGCCTTGGAATAAAGGAGACCAGAAAACCAAGGAGATTTCTAAAATCTATTACTGTACTAAATAAACAGCTAGTATTCTCCCATGAACTGAAACTCTTCAACTATTCCCAAACAATTACTGCCTCTCCACTTTGAACAAAGATAAATTTATTCTCCAATATAATTTTTAATATCCTAAGTATGCTTGGTAATGGCAACCCAGTTAATTTAATATCCTCAGAGTTCTTTACATCTCTCCCTGTAAGGGTTTTCTGCAAAGCACCTATCCTCATCATTTTTCAGTCTTTTGAGCCCTTAATTTCCTATTAACTTGTGATGTCTGTACTGGCCTGACCAGTTTTATTATGTGCTTTCACCAGTGGCGAGTGAAGCCCCTCACGTGGCTTTTGGGGGGGATTTCCCCCCAGCACTGCCAAAGGAGCCACGACTTGCCACGTGTCCTCCCCCACCTCAGCACTCCCTCTCCCTTTGGTATGGGGAAAAATGAAAACTCGAAAACGCAACAGATGGTCTGAAATCCTCTTCCTGTGAAACCCATCACTACGGCAGCAAGCTTAGGCAATATTTCAAATATTTCTGCATGTGCCAACAGCGGTATCCATGACTAGGGATGATGAGGAGACTGCTTGTGAAACTCCCCCATAGACACTGTTTGCAACAGCCTAGTCCTCTTGCTGAAGGCTTTCTTCTCTACTCTAAATCCAATGAGAAAACTAATCTTCTCCAGATTTAAAGCTGACAGGTGGTACATGCATAATTAAAGATGACCTAACAGAGAATGCTCTCATTTCTGGCATATTATCAGACACTTAAGCAAAGCAATTATCAGTAGGCAATCTTTTCTGTCAACAGAGATTGGATGAAACATTTTGCCAGTCAGGAAGATACTGTAATGATGATACATATGTATTTGCAGATTCTCCAGCAATATAATATAGACCTAAATCTCCCCTGTCTCAGACAAATTTCTTCATCACCTACGGAGGACCGCAGTAATGTCTTCTCACATTTTCATGTTCCACTGTGCCATTTCCACAGACTCACCAGACAAAATATACAGCATAGACTCCACCTTGCTCCTACTCATGTCAACCTTTTCTTTCAATCTATCTGCACTACAAGTCCTGCCATTCCTCTCCACCTAAGGAAGGACATTCTTACTGTCCTCTCAAGCTCCTGCAATTTTTCCACCTGCACTACCTGGCAGATGTCTGATCTGTGGGCCAGGAAACCTTGTCCTTCTGCCTTTTTTCCCCCAAAAAACAAGCAAACCCCAGAAAGTGTGTCCTCCCCCTTTCTTACTGTAACATAAACAAAAACTCAGCTCCTCCCCAGTTAAGCCTCCTCTGAACACCTTCTTCTTCATCCACAGGTAGTAGTCACCTGTGGAACATCAGGGGCTGGGCACTATATTGATCTTTTACTCCTTGTCATAGCTTTTGTGACATGAACACCTGCAAGGAAGTCATTAGGGACCTCACACATCTCAATGGATTGTTCCTGTTGTGAACAACCATGTCTTACTCAGGTTGAGTAAGGTCCTGACCACAAGCTGAGCATCTTCACCTTGGGAGCTGTGATGGTAGAAGAGATGAGTGGCCTTGTTCTCCTTAGCTTATAGAGGGGGCAAACACAGTTGGGAATTTTATGTGGAATAAACCCAAAAACCTATACTAGAACTAGGAGTATCTTCCCTGCTTTTTGGTTAACAAGCAGATGGTATGGTCTCCCAAAATAGCAGTGTCACCCATGTAGTTTGAAAGAAGCAGAAACTTTTTAACCTAAACTCTTAAAATGCTTCCTACAAGCAGTGTTTTGCAATGAATCTAGAGAGTGTTCTGTGCCTTTTTTTTTTTTTTTCTCCTGAGCAGGGATTTTAAAAAAAGAATATTTTGTGGAAGAAAGACAGGGAGAACAAAAAACAATTAGGAAAAGGAAAGCCTAAAAAGGTTAGTGGTTTTCTTAATTTTGGTAAAATTAGGGCGGTGAGAAGCATTATAAACTGCAATTATATACACACATGGGATTGCATTTTACCTTACGAAAGAGCTGCTCTTAGGGTGTAAAATTGCTTTAATATTGCACTACGACAAACGTTTTTTTTAAAAAAGGGTTATGATAATGGATTTTCAAAGCAAAAGTAAAGCTGCTTTTCCCTGAGAACAGGGCTTTAGAGAAGGGAAACTTCACAATGCCAGTGGTGTGCGTTTTGCTGCATTTCACAAGATCTCTCATAATTTAAATTCCAATGTATTTATGTCATACATGGATAAATGATCTTATTGTTAGAACATGTCTTTATATGAACATCTCTGCTGTTAGAACTAGCATTATTTAGCTGCTTTTTTTTCTTCTCTTTCTTTACCAAGTCAGAACAAAAGTGTCTTTTATTGCAGTTTTGTGAACTTCATGCAAATGGCAGTTTTTACACATCAATCGTCAGTTTAATAACACTAATGATAAGAGGGGAATTGAAAATAATAGGCTGATTTTTTGTCAAGCAAATCAGAATTTATAGAGAAGATTCTACAATGTCAAATTTTATAGCCCTGTGTTATCAAAAGCATGAGGAGTGAGAATTAAGATTAAACCACTGACTCGTTAGCAAGCCACACTTACTAAACCACAGCTTTCCTGCACCAAGAGTGATTATTTAGAAATCCACTGTACAAGATAAGAAGAGATAGTAATAGTCTTCTGGGACCACAGGGAGCCATTTACACAACAAAATACATTTGCCAGGGGATACCCATCTGACTGAGCAGGCTCAATATCTCTCTCAGTTAAAGCAATACTGGTTAGGCTCCCATTCCTCCCTAAGGCATAGTTCGGTCATTCCTTCTCCTGCTCTATCCCATTCTTGCAATCACACTACTTTGTAGCATTTGAATTCCAGTTTTCCACCTATCACTCCTCCGAGTGGCCCTGGTGACTTCACAGGTGCTGGTTATAGGCATTCATGCTGCAGAACCAAGCATGGGAAGAGCAAAATGGCCTCATGTGAGTAGCTAGGGCTGTGAGAACTAATATACTTTCTGTGGATTAATGGATGACTACAGAGAACAACATTTTGAAAACACAGCTTCATCATAACCCGAGAAAAAACACTAAATAAAAGAAAAAAGCATTTGCTTTCCCAACATGCAAAAAATCAGATGTGTCAAAATGCCAGCTTTTGACACAAAATACCACAGGAAAAGTGAGTGACAGCAGATTTTTAATCCTACTATGAACAGGTGCTCAAGCAGGCATAGTAGTTCCCCATGACAATGATAGTCTAAGGACAAACTTTACATCTCTAATGTCTGAAATCCCTTTTTTATCCAGACAGACAGACAGTCAGACAGAGTAGAGAAATTGCACTTTGCTTCCTCCCACTCACCTCTGGCTATGATCAGGACCCATCAGTAGAGTAAACTGTTCTACTATTGAATCCCATCCCACACAGGGCAACTTCTTTTCCACAGATGCCTGACTGCTTTTCCACACAGTCTGTGGGTTTGATGCTTTGGTTCCCAGCTACAGGCTGTAAGGGCCGAAACCTTTCCATGGGAGCATTTGAACTGCCACCTTCCTAGAGTCAGCACCCTTCAGTTTGGCCATATTTCCTCGTTAATGCTCCCACAACTTGAATCACCATTTCCATGTGGAGAAGCCTGTCCTATGGACTGTGCTGCATGTCCATCTTCCTGCCTTGTGTGGGCTTTGCCAAAAATCAAGTTTTGGAAAGGAGGAATGGAGCCTGCTCCCTTATCATTACTCATAGCATGTACTTTCAGTGATGTTTTTTATGACTAGACAAGTGGGAAGGTATGCTTTTAAGAAGGATAAAGACTGCTGAAGTTTTACAAGAAGCCCCAAGATAAGCAGAGCTTATTATGTATCATAGGATGAAACCAAGCATTTTCGGGGAACAGATGTTTTATCATCAAGAAGCTGTTTGGGAGAACTGTAGGAGCTGGGCTGTCTCACCCATGAGCAAACTAGGAAATTACAGGAGCTTGTAGGTGTTGTCTGTATGTGAGGTCAGAGACAGAGAAGCAGTTAAACCCATCACTAAGATACTGTCCCTGTGCAGGTGGATGTGAGAAATAACAATTCTACTCAACACCATCACTGTGGCTGGGACCAGCATCAGCAGTGGGGTTTGGTGGGCAAAAAGCAGAACAGTGTGAGGAACACACTGTTACATTAGTGCATACATGCTGAAAGGGTGAGTCTCTGATTTTTGCAGCATTGTCACCATGACATCACACTCCTACCTGCCCACATGATGGACCTCACCACACCTCTAAAGGAGACAAAGTCTGTGTCCCGTGATCTGCTGCTCCTCACCACAGTCCAGCCTCTCACTGCTACTGAGAACAGTAACAACCCATCTCTCTCTACAAATCTATGTTAGAATTAGCCCACAAGCAAAATCCAGGCCAAAAAGGAAGTCCTCAGTGAAATGAAGCAGTGCATTAAAAATCAATGCTTGAGCTGGGAACACATGACTAGATTTTTCTCAAGCCTGGAGAAGTCCCAATTCCTAATGAAAAAATGGGAGTTGTGCATGCTCACACCTTTTGCTGCAGGCTGGTATCCACTCCAAGTGCCACCTCAAAAACTACTTTTGCTTCATCAATACATTTGTAATTCAACCAAAAAAGAAATTTAAATAGCATCTGAAAAGCTTTGCATGGTAAACATGAGAAAAAACTGCTTTCCAAGCCTGCAGCCAATTGTTCTATAATATCTTCTGCTTTGTGCTGACAACCTTTTTTCCCTCCAATCATTCAGACACAATGCCTTCAGGTCTGTCTAAGTAATGTAATTTACTGGAGTGGAATTCCCTTGATACCTTCTGCAGCACTCAGTGACAGTATCATTTATACTCTACACTGTCATGCCATGACACTGATACATTGGCTTTCATCCCTCATTCAGCACAGAGGGTGCAATTTCACCTTCCATTGTGCCCTTCTGCAGACTGTGCGTACAAATTCCCTCCATTCATCCCTAATTACAAACCTTTGCTGAAATACTCTCATTAGATTTATATTTCTCACTCCAAAGTGTCAATCTTATTTCAGAATTCCAATTTTCTGAGAGATCCATCCATTAGCAGCAACCTCCAAAGCATTCCTTAGCTGAGTGCATTAAAAGTGAAGCTGGCAAAGCAGAGACGCACTTAAAATGCACCATTACAGCAAATTTCCATTGCTAATGTTTTTGCATTATTTGAGCAATGCGATAACGAGCCTGTGGCTGGCCAGCCCTGGTCCTCCAGCAACGATGGACAGAAGCTACCAGTCAACTTCTGTGTGCAGCTCTGCTCCCACTGTGAGGCTGCACCACATCCCAGAGCATCTGCTTCTGTCAGGGTCTCACAATATAGCATGAGGTGGCTGTTCAAAGGACTCCAGAGGATGAGAGCCACAGAAAGAGTTTATGACAACTGTAAAAATGCCTGAATACAGCTTGTTTTCTGTGGTAAAGTTAAAAAAAAAAAAAAAAAAAGAAGCCAAAAACAAGCTGGGGGTTTCCCAAGGTAGCAGTTCTGCTCTGCAACCCAAAAGGTTGTTAGAACTCTTCAGCTGAAATCACAACCACATTGTTTGTGTCACTTGCACTAATCCTAATTTAGCGGCCACATGCAGGACTGTTCCCTTCAAACTGTGTACAGAAAAGATAATGTCACAGATTCCCCAGAGCAGCACTATAAGTAGTTAAAAAAATCAAAAAGCGATCCTTCTACCTCTTCAAGAGAAAGGCGAACACCTTAAAAACCTCATCACCATACAAGGGAAAAAATGAAGAGCACAGCAGTGGGTACTGATAGTTGCACAATGCACCCAATGTGCCATCTCTAAAAATAGCCCGTGTGGCGATACCCCTGGAAGAGTCCAGCATGTCTCATCCTGCTGGAAAGCACAGCAGCAGCGATCGGCGCAGGAGTGCCGCTGCCACATGACGCACACGTTGCACCCTCTCCTGTCATTATCTTCAAAGCCATCAGGTTTGAACTTACCTGCAGCAGGCACAGCAGTAGAAAAAGAAGGGTGGGTGGGGAGAAAAAAAACCACCTCTACAACTGTACCGAAAAAGGGAAAATTCCACAGAAGAATATTACAGCAAATGATTATACCCGTTGTCAGCATCTGGGCACCTACAGGACCGAGACATGCAGGTACATTATAACAGAGGTAATGTAATTCCCTGCAGCAACCACTGTGGGGGAAACTAGTAACTGCTGAAGTTTTGCTTGTTCCCATCTTAAATATTTGAAGTCTTGATTACTGCATCAGCTCTCTTGCCATTTGTACTTTGTATCAAGGTAAGAGCCGGTCCAATGAGCAGGCACAGATGTAAAAGCAGAAAGAAGCATTTCAGCAAAAACGCAATAGTAAGGTAGCAATGACAGGCAGTGAGCTCTTCTAGGAGGAGAGGGAGGACTACACCAAGGTAATTTAAAGGGATTTAATATTGCCTAATGAAAGACTCACCATTGACAACGTGACTAGTCCATGGAACAAGCGTGTCTACCTCTAAGTGTCCCCAGCACCCCACATCCTCTGCACCACGTGGTGTTAGTCAGAGTGAAAACCTATTGTCTTATAAAGCGCAATCCTCAAGACCAACACCTCTGCTACCCTGCAAAGCCTGGCAAAGCTGGGAAGGTCACAAAGCGACAAGAAAGCAGCGATGCTTAAGCTGCCACACAGCAGAAAGCAAGTTTTTAGCTTCTACCTTGGTTCCTGTAGCTCTTGGATAGATGTTCTCTCCTCTCATCCATCACAAGAATGACATCAGACTGAGAAGCCTGACACACACAGGCACACTCATTCTCTGGAAATGCCACAGCTACTTAATGAGCGAAGCTGGGACAGCACCAAAGCAGACACCGTGAAGCTACGAATTTCCCTGCATATACTGACATCTCTCTTTAATATTTCTCTTGGCCACGAGCTGACGTATCAATTAATGTGGTCAGAACACATTTAGTAGTTCAAGATACCGCAACTGGTTTAGTGGATTCCTAACCAGTGCAACTACCTGGAAAAGCATCACATAGTGTATTTCAACAGTCACCCTAAAAAAGTAAACCAAAAAGATTTTATCTGCCAAAAGTTAACCCCGAGAATTTGTTTCTCAAGCTCAGCAGATTTATATAGATTTCTTTTTTTTTTTTTTCCCTTCGCTTTTTCTCTGCCAGAAGATGAAGTTCTGAATCAACAATTCAAGGTATACCACTGAAGTTTTGACTTTAAAGATCTTCCAGTCCTCTCCAAAGCTACTTTTTCCAGGCAGCCGAAAATTCTGCTTCCAAAATTCTTTCATCACCACCTTTAACTTATGTATTAAGCCTAACTACTTTTTTTTTTCCAGTAAGAAGTTGATGAATTAATACAGCCAGACCACACCACAAGTAAGCTCTGACTCTCCTTCCAACACAGACCCATTTACAAGCATTAAAACCTAGGACTCACCCACCAGACAGAGCTGAAGCTGCAGGCAAGCCAGTCATCAGAGCTCAGAGAAATATTATGCTTGCTCCACAAATGCTGAAGCATTTGAATCTTATTTTTAGTTGTACACAAAGGGCAATAAATGGAAAATCTTATTGTAACCACTGCTTTTTCGTGGCCACCCACACTTCCAACACCTACAGTAAAAGTATATAAATGTAAAAGCCCCAAAACTCATGGCTCATCTGAACAAGGAATGCAAACTAGCTAGTTGCTGTTACTTTTTTTTCCAATTTATATCTAGAGTGCCATTATATTCTGTGAAACATTGAAGACAACTTTTCACATGCTGTGCCTATCTACTGTCCAGGATTCTGTTGGATTTTCATACATTTTTCCTAGTACCAGTGTCCCTGGTAAAGTCCTTCTCTAAGTTAGTTGACCACTGACCGATTTTCAAATGATGAAGTAGAGAAGGTGCTTCCCGCTAACTCTCAGTTTCTTCCCCCACTGCCCAAACTACTGAGGTACAAGGAGTTAATGCTTCACTTACCTGTGAGAAATTATGCTGAATACTCTACCCAGAAACTGGCAATTAAAAAAAAAAAAATCCCTTTACACTCATAACAGTAGAAGAACTTCAAACAAATTGCTGTCAAGGATGATTTCATTGTGTTTAAATCCACTTTACTTGAAGTCACTTTGCAAATTACTGTTTAATTTTATACCTAAAACTCTCAGGTCTGCTGCGATGCCAGTTTACTCTCTTGTGTGCCCTATACCTGATTCTTTCCATTTACAGAAAGTAACACAAGCATAAACCTAATTATCATCTGAAATCCTGCAGAAAACAAATTCAACTAACTGAGTAAAAAAGAAATAAAGGAAAAAAGGTCCATCTTAAGACCATACCCAACAAGAGGGTGATGCCATGTCTGGAGATGTTGAGAGTGAACAATTTTGTGCCATTAATCATCTTGCTGTCGAGAAAAGTGCAGGTTATTACAGCAAGAAAACAATCCAATACAACACTTTTATGTCTCAACTCTTTGTACATCGTAACAGGAAACATGTCCTACCAGCTAGCAATCAATACTTAACCAAATGATCGAAGACAAAGCGCTGGCTCCAGAAAAATGTACCTTTACCTGACCTCGCTCATCAATTTCCTGCTAGACCCAAAAGCACACCACCTTCCTGCAGCTCCTGACAAAGCAAAGGCAGAGCTGGCTGCTCTCCACACATGCCGCTGGAATCAGGTGTGCACTTTTCTGCCGAGGATTTAGGTCGCAGGACCTGTGTGCTGAACGCCGCAGAAGCGCGGGTATCTAAGTGTTATGAAAATAAATGGGTCATACACCACTGAGCTAACAACCACACCACCCCCAAGCCGGGCACCGAATGACTGTGCAGGGCTCTGCCAGAGGGAGAGGAGAGGTTGAGCCAGCAGTGAAAACAAAACTGATGTGGTGAGATGGATTTTACTTTTCACTGGTTTGGGTTACAGAGAAAGTTGGTCTTGCTGTCACCGTCTCTCAGGCTTTTCTGCAAAAAACCAAAAAAAATGCAATGTACAGGCTGGTAAGATGACCTGTAGAGATGGGCTGGCATCCCACTCCACCGGGAAAGGGGAAGTGTGCTGGCCTTGGGTGGAGGGAGGGCTGTGACTCAGTCCCTTGGGCTGACACACACACACACACACACACACACACACACACACAGCCCCGCGCTGTCACCTGCCACAGTAAAAAATAAAAGCCCTCGCCACAACACGGCAGCCGCAGGGGAAACAGCGAGTAAACAGATCAATGATGCTGCGCACCCACGCAGCCCGTGGCACTGCTGGGGTGATGAACAAACAAACCTGTGGTCAATGGCAGCAAGGCGAGAGTGTCAGAGTAATTCGGGTTCAGATGGCACACTACACTGCAACAAACTCTGCTGTCCTCTGCTGCTGTTCACAGCTAAACACGAGAAGAGTTCCTCCCAGCCACACAGCCCGCAGTCATTGTGTGGGCCTGGATGGGGATGCTTCCAACACTGGGGGCTTGGGCAGAAACCTCCAGGAAGGGACACTGGCTCACCACCCACACACGTGTGCACGTGCAGGCGTCCTGCCTGAAGCCACACCAGCACTTTTCAGGACATATATTTGTCTAGATACATATTTTATTTTTAAAATCATATACTTATATATAAATAAAACTTTTATAATATATAAATATATATTATATATAAATATAAATATATATGTTTTATAAATATATATAAACTCATATAAATATATATGTTTCATTTTTATATATACAGACACATCTGAACATAGAAATAAAGAAATATTCAGTCAACAGATGTGTTTGTATCGAAAGCTGACCCTGGCCACCAGCCTTGCTGAGGTGTGGAGGCACTGACCTTCATACTGAGGTGCTGAGAAGCATCTGATCACATCAAGGGACTGACACAGAGCTGCTAGTAGTGGTCAGTGGACCAGATGCCATGAGAGATTGTGAAGGTCTCCGAGGCAGAGACACCCCACACACTGGTGGCCCTAGGTACAGAGTCCTGGTACACCAGCATCATAAAATGGGTAAGAAAGTTTCTTCACCCCTATGAAAACAGTACAACAACAGGAAAATGTATGAGAAAAATCATGAAATGCAGACATGGTCACATCTCTTATCCAGTAAGATAAACCTGTCAATGTCCTCAGGTATGGTCTTGGCACTTGAAGGTTTGCTACTGATGGTTCGGGGTGTTTGGTAAGTCAGTGTCCAAAGTGATACAATTTTGCCTTCAGAAATCTGCTTTTGTTCTGAATTCTGTCAAGTTATCTGACCTTTAAGTACAGATTTTAAAAAATTACATTTTCCCCAGGCTGTGATGGTAGGCGGGTGACAGACATTTAACCACCAATATCTATATATTTAAAATTTGACATTATTTACATCTGCCTAGAGATGGGCATAGCATAGATTTCAAGAAATCTTTCTAAATTTTTTTAAAATACTCTGAAGAACTCATACCTAGCAAATGTGAAATTTCTAGACAGAACTTTCTGAGTTTCGGGTTGCCTTATTTTTTTATCCTGTTTAAACCACTTATAAGCTCTTGCTGAATTCACAACATTGGATAAGCAGTACCAACCTGGTCTTTTTATGAGATGCAGAAGGACATTGATTGGGATGTTATTTTTGCTGCTTTTAAAGGAAAACACACAAGGCCAAAATGAAATGAGAAATGTGAGAGTATGGACACTGCTAGGAATAGTCACCTGTCTCCACTTGGATGTCAGCAGCCATGCCCCAGCAGCTGCTCAAAGACACAGCTCTGTATATTCTCTGTCATCCATGACTGTTTGGGATAACAAATGGAAAGAGCCTCTCAGCAGAGAGCACAGCTTCTCTCTGACTGCTGTACTCCCACATTACAATACACTCAGTCTAACCTACCCAGGATTAATTCCCAGAAAACCTGGAGAAATGGGTTTTTCTTTACTACCTCGGCACATGCAGCATAACAGGGTTTTGCAGTATGCTCTTTCAGAACAAGCAAGGGCATTCTGCTTTGAACTCACACATCAGTAAGTACTATTTTTTATAGAGATTTTATCCATCAGCATCCTAGTAGTATTATAGAAACAAAATAATATAAATGGAAGGGGGGAAAGGCATACTTATTTATCCCACTGCACCCTGGGAAAAGCAACCAGAATATGGTTGTTACAGCTGGGTCAACCTTGTGCAACTGCTCTTTCCATTAAGTAGGGATAATTAACAAGTGAAAGTCTGCTTCTTTCTATGGAAATTGCTATAACGAGGTAATTGTTGCAAGCAGAGTCTGTCATCAAAAACAGCCAGACAATGGGAAACAGAAATCAAGTAAGCAACGGGCATCTTGCCCTCATGTCTACCTGTGCCGGCGTGGATCTGCACACATGATGGTTGCAACCCCAGCCAACAGCCCATGAGGTGATGCATGGGTTTTCTAGGAGCTAGAGTACACAACATGTTTTAAAAATTATGCATAGCTCAAGCACATAACCACAGTTAAAAGAGAAAGAAGAAAGAAAAAAAAAAGGAAAGGCACAGATTTGATGATGGCTCTTACATCCTCATACTGGTTTTCACGTTCATTTGGTCCTGACCCGATTTTGTTCCTTGAAAAGGAGATGTCTGATTATTTGTTGCACAACAAAAAGCAAGACAAAACTTCCCATGCATTTCTGCATGGGAAGAGGTCTTTTCTTTCTCATTTCTGTCTGCTTTTTCAAGTATCATCCTAACAAGGATGCTATTTTTGAATTTAGTTCCTCTAGAAGTGTTTTAAATAGTGAATTTGCAAGATGCCTAATGATAAGCTTTATAAGCATCATGAGAAAAGCCTGCAAAAAATTGTGAATAAGGCTTCCAAACCTCATGGGAATAGTGCTAAGTAGGACTACTGAAAAACAAACTTTTTCTGCCTGCCTAGCTGTTACAACTCATATTTTCAAGTCTTCTTCCCTAAGCACTACAAACAAATTTCAAGCCAGATCCAAAATTTTCCTGTAGTCAGACGATTCCTGCTAAGGGGGATTTGATTAATAACTGTACCAGAGAATGCCAGATCCTCAAGGAAATGGCAACACTCTCCCTTTTTTGGAAAACAAAATCAAACTCACACCTTGTAAGGCCTCTTTGACAGTGAATTCTGTTACTACTCAGACTTTCTCCACTGCCCACGACTTCACCATTGTTTTTGCTGATACTCATCACACCAGAAAAAAAACATTCCTCTCTTTAAAAACTGAATTTCCATATACATTAAAGAACACAATCCTTCTTTTGCAGTAGACTTTTCTCTTTTTTTTAGTAAAACTTTTCAAGTCACATAAGCAAATAAAGTACTTCAAATAAAGGCATATTTCTAATGTAAATGCTTTGGTTCCAAAACACTAATTTTTTTTTAGAAGTAGTATTATATACAGATCAGTTCCAAATATTAAAAATGGTATTAGTAAGCATTCAAGAAAAACTGTCCAGTAAGGTGTGGTCTGTTTCCCTGACCTGTTCTGACTAAACTACATCATATGCATTTGTTACTGCAGTGAACAAATAAGGCTGGTAAGGTGCACAGTGCCACACTGTGAACCACAACTTTGTATTACCTCCTTTTGCCAAGTTTCTCTATAACAGTATCCCAAAGATAAAAACTCTTAACCACAAAGCGATTTGGTTTTGTTTTAAAAATTGATGAAATTAAGTTGTGCCCAAGCCTTTCTCCAAACTTGTCAGCTCTGGGGTGTCTCATCCTCCATAGAGCACAGACCATCACATCCATGCCATCCTTGTAGTGGTCCAGAAGCTTCTTCTACCTCAGAAACCATAACTAGGGTTAGAACTGCTGACACACTGCAAAGGGTCAAACCAGTTTCTCCCCACTGGTTCTATGCCAGGCTGTGCTATGGCATGTTTCAGAGGAAGACTCAGTCATCGTGGGATCAGGGATGAAAGACGTGCACAAGGTCATAGACTGCTCCCCATCTTGGGCGCAATATCAAAGCACAACAAGCACAGGGGACTACTACTACAACGCTGAGAGGTTAGGAAGGGATCTGCAGTCCCCTCAATCTGTCCCTAGTAGATCTATGCACAACTTTCTCTATCCTCCTACAGTCAGTTGAGCACTGATTCCACCTGGAAAGAGCTGGAGGTAGCAATGAAGATACTTCTGATGCTTACAGAGCCTTTTGGGGTAGGAGGCTGAAGGATGAAGCAGCATCAGGCTCCCCCAAGGGAAATACTCCAGGAATCCGAAAGGAGAAGCATACGGATTTTATCATGGGAGAAACAGAAGGGTGCCTGCAGTCCTGTTGGGCAGATGATGGCCTCCAAACTCACGTGGAGCATGTGCAGCTTTGGCAGAGAAGACCAAGGTAAGTGTACACACACGCAGCCCGTTGCAGAGAAAAACAAAGCGCAGTTAGAGCAATGGGGCGAACAGAGCTATTTTAAGTCCTTCTCACTATGGTTTACCGTAGTAGCAGAACACTTAGAAAAGCCGTCAAAATGACAATCACTATTTAGGTTAAAAAAGCAAGTAACTACTTCAATAACAATTTATTCACCACCTAATGTTTGCAGTTGAATTACAGCTTTTATGGTGTTTTTCTAAAGTGTGATATTTACTGCCTCTACCCTGCCTTCCCAAGATATTTTTTTTTTCCCGTTTTTCCTTAGTTTTTTTCTTTAAATAGAAAGGAATTGGAATCATGACTTACATGTAACTTTTCTAGGTCCTGTGCTGGCTAAAATGTTCTCACGATGCAGGGAACAGGATCAATGGAGAAATGAAGAGGCTGCAGCAATCCATTAAGAAGTGACCCTCCAAAGTTCTCTAGGGCAATGTTCTGGCAACTCAGCTGGAGCAACCTAAAATAAAATAAAGGCATGATTTGAAAAAAAAATTCAAGCACTGAATCTTTACAAACACCTCTTTTTCTTTTCCTTCTGATTCTACAAAATATGTTGGGGCATCTTTTTTTCTTTAATATAGAAGATTTTTATGCCAAACATGACAATTACTTTGTGTTCATTTCACACTTCCTCAAAGCTTTCAGCTGTAGATACTTTCCTACAAAGACCATGTTTTCCTTTCATTTGTATAGTATGAGGCCCCTGAAAAGCATTACTGAACAGATAAACTAACATTTCTGTGATTATTCTACCAGATCACACGACAGGTACGTGCATTGCTATGCATACATACTAAAGAATTCTTTACTGTGATGGTGGTGAGGCCCTGGAGCAGGCTGCACAGAGAAGCTGTGGATGCTCCATCCCTAGAAGTGTTCTAGGCCAAGGTTGGATTGGGCTTTGAGCAACCTGGTCTAGTGATAGATGTCCCTGCCCATGGCAGATGTGTTGGAACCAGATAAGCTTTAAAGCTCAACCTAAATCACCCTGTGGTTCTATGAAACTGCACATCCCATCAGAAAGGAACTATAACAAAACCAGCAAATTTATCTAGTAGGCATTAAATAATAATTAATAGGCTTTGTCAAAGCTTTGCATTGATTTTATCAAGGAATTTAGGTTAGGAACACAAAATTTGTTCCTTTGTTTCTCCTTTACTCTGGCGAGCTTCAGAGAATAAACACCATCAGCGTAATTTGGCATCCCTGTGTTGATGCGATGTGTGTTGTAACCCTGCAGCCACCTTAAAGCAAAGCAACCTGTCATGCCAGCCCATGTCAAAAGAAAACTGGAGAAAGAATGAAACGTTCATCTGCCCACAGAAAACTCACTGTGCTGTCACCTCTGTGCAAGGGGCTCAGGGCTCAGTCCCTAGAGGGGAGCACTCTGGCATGGGGAAGGCTGGTGAGAGGAGAGCTGGGGCTAGGGGGCTGGGGAGGGGGCTGAAACTCCCAGCAGCCAAGTCCCAGCATCACCACACAGCCCAGATCCCACAATGAGCACAATCCCAATCCCAGACTCTGGAAAAGGCTTCCCCCATGTATCAAGGAAGCGGTCACACTCTGAAGTGGTTGAGGAGGAAATACTTGTGGAAGGAGAAGTAATTAGCTTTAAGCTACAGGGGTTCTCAAGTTGAGGTTTTCAAGTTGCCAGTGCCCAACACTTTACTGTTTTCCTGGAAAAAACACTGGAATGCTTAACTACTATTTACTTGAGTGAAGTTGGCAACGGGGAGTGGAAAGGAAGATGGTTTTCTTTTGAACAGAAGGGGACAGCAGCAGTACAAGCAGTGGCATGTATCTGACTTCACAGGATCACTGCAAAGTCTGTGTCTGCAGAATTACCACAAACTAAAGCTAGATAAAGGGGGAGGTGAGGAAGAGGAAAATAAACCCCTAAAGTTTAGATCTTTCAAAAATCTACTCTTATTTTTTAAAAACATGCAAAATTAACTCTTCAGTAAAAAATTCTGGTTTCTCAAGAGATGTCTGCTATGTCTATTTAGTATGACTAATATGTTTATGACTCCTGTTTATGATTCCATAAAAAAGTGGAGGGAAAAATAAAACCAAAATGCAGTGCAAACGAGAGAGATTTGGTGGTTATTTTTCTAAGTATGTTGTTTCTGGTAAAAAAAGTTCAATATTTCCTGAGCAGTGATCCTACTGCATTTTACGCCAAGTCTTGTGGAAAATTGGTCCCTTTATGGAAAGCAGGTTATTTCCTCTGGATGGCACCCTTCTAGATGGTTTACCAACAGATACTCAAACTCTTGCTACCTTTAAGGATCACTTAATTAGGTACTTGAAAAGAATTATGAGTCTGTGCCAGGAACACAATGCTTGTGTCTCTTCAGTTTATACAGTTTTTTTCCAATTCGGCATAACATTCATTGACAGACTGTAAGAGTACCAAATATTTATGGTCACAAATATACATTATTTAAATTGCCTATAAACCTAAAAATATAAACTCTAAATCTGTTCCATCATAAATCACTGGTAGAACAAAAATAACTGTTGCTTACTGAATGGCCAAAGGACTAAAACCTTTAGTCTCTATGTTTTCAAGGATAACTTAGCTTCCTGAGCAAAAATTGCACATGCCACGGCATATCAGAAGAAAAAGAGAATAAACAGAAGTTGGGAATAGAGAAACAAGAGGAAAAAAGGGGGCCCAGGGGGTGGGGAGGGGAAAAGAAGACTTTCAGCACCACTGAAGCTTTTCTGAGAAGGTCTGATTGATGTTCACTGCTGTAGAAAGCATGAGGCTGCATCCCAAACATTTCATTCCCTTCTGCAAATGCCTCACTCCATAGCTCTCCCCATGTTCCCCAGATATTCTTGCCCTATGCAGGATGATCCAGCCAGCATCAGGTTTTACACATGATCTAAAGGACTAAAGCAGGAATCTCTCTGCCCAGGGGTCAGCTTAGGGTAGAATGAAACTTAACCCCTGGTTATGCTCAGCACGAGGGCTTCTTCATGCTTTCCATCTGACAAAAGACTTTTCCTGAAACAGACAAATTATTAAAGGCAAAGTGTTACTACAGCTGCAAACTTACAGGAATGCATTAAAACTGAGTTCATATAAAGAGCCAATGGTGCACCTACTAAAGAGGAACTTCAGCAGTTTAACGGGCTGATCAGCCAGGTTTACAGCATTGGGAAGAGCTGGATCTTAGGCAGGGTAAGATATACTCTCTGCTCCAAGGCTTGCTCTCATCAAGGTCTCAGCTCTCAGCACAGACCTGCACATGTGGGACATCAGTTAAAAGGGTCATTAAAGGTCACAAAATCACTGTCCTACACCAGCTTGAAAAACCAGGTCCTGCAGTCTTGAAGCTTGCAAGAAAACCTTAGATTTATTCTCAAAATAAGCATCCGCCTTAACAGCTTGCAAAGAAATACAGAAAAATAACAGTACTTCCAACTGGACTTTGTAAATCTGGTTGATTTTTTAAAAAACTTATATTATTTAACAACCTCTTGTACATTTTTGAAGCAGGTTACCTTTTTTCTCCCCCTTTCTGATGGCTTCCAGTACCGCCTGGCAGCTGAAATTAGCACT
The DNA here is from genome assembly GCF_048771995.1 of Taeniopygia guttata. Taxonomy (NCBI): domain Eukaryota; kingdom Metazoa; phylum Chordata; class Aves; order Passeriformes; family Estrildidae; genus Taeniopygia; species Taeniopygia guttata. Next base: position 38,135,777 of record NC_133027.1, read on the forward strand.
GAGGAATGCAAATGTAAAGGAAGACACACCAGACACTCTTAACTGGCAGAAGAATGCATGAAATTGAAAAACCATTTGCTTCAATAAAACACCTTCCAGTTTGGATTTCTGTTATCCAGAGAGAGTGTTCAAAGGAGAGGTTTTGTTTTTAACAGGGCTTTAATACTTAAAAGGAGGAAAACTGGCAAGTTCTTCTGTTTGCAACAAACAAACCAAGAAAGGTGAATTAAGAAAGGCATGATGAATGTACCTTGGTATTACTCCACTTATCATGAAAGATGTTTCAGACAAGCAAACTATGCAGTCATGCTCAAGAAAACTGGAGATGATGGTGGGCTATGAGGGAAGTAAGCAAGAAATACACAAATGCAACAAATACACAGTGGGTTGTTTATTCTGATGTTCAGAATAGGTGGGTAAGATAAGGGCTAAGTAAAATGACCCACACAAAGAGACCAGTTGGTGAGCTTCTCTCAGGTGAGGACAGAAGGAAAAAATATTTAAGGAACGCTGAGCATGTGAGCCAGGAGAGGTGAGCACAGGTGTGCAAACAGAACTGGTGTTTTCTGAAGCAGTGCCTCACCTGGTGGAGTGCAATGATGCTACTGACACAAATATGTAAGTAGCAATGATGCTACTTACACAAATTGAAGTCAAGGATGCCACTTTGTTACATGCAATACCATCACAGATCAGCAAACATGTTTTCCTTACGTTTTGCGTGTAATTTCTTTCTGGTTGAAATAGCTTCATTGGAACATTTGTAGCTTGAAGGGTCGCCTGAGGCTGAGAAGGCATTTGCAGTGCTCCTGACATCTAGTGCATGATCTCTCCCTGAGATCTGTAAATTAAACCCAAGATGATATCGATACCGATGTCACAAAAGAGACATGGTCTGATTCACCCTCAGTGCACCTAATTTCCTCATAATAACCTGTGTAGTTCTTCCAAAGGGAAAGAACATCTATCAGTCCTGCTAGTTCCCACATACACTGTTTAACCGGGGGCAGCCAAAACAGGAGTCAGAAGGGCACAGCAGCTTCTTTCCCAGTGTCCAGAGGTGGGACGCAGAAAACCAACACAACCAAGGAGGTATGGACAACAAATAGCGAGGCACCCACACATCCCAGGGCTGCGAGGACCAGCTCTGCAGTGGATCCCTATCTGGTGAACTGTGTCAACAGTCAGAGGAGACGAGATGGAGTGATTCCCTCAGATAATGACAAAACTATGTGAGGAACAACCCTAGCTAGAAACTGTGACTGAAGTCACCAGGAGACCCTTCAGGACAACCATTGCTGGCTGACTGGCTGCAGGGGAAGGCAGCTGCTGCTCCCCTCGAGCGCTCCAGAGTCTGAAAACTGGATTTTCACCAGCTACACCTAAAAAAACCAACCAGGCTTAAACAGAAAACCTTCAGAGAAGCTGGGAAATGTGCACAGGGAGAATTTTCCACCCTTCCTCATCTTCTGGTTGCAGTTAGGTCTTTGACACATCAACCAGGCAGGGCTAGAAGGCATAAGCCTTGCAGTTCAAGAGTACTGCTACAGGAACTTGTAAATCTTTTTATGTAAAACCAGAATGATTTTCTTAGTGGAATATACTTGACTTAAAGCCACCATCGAAAATATTTTATCTTGGGGTTATGACTCATGAAAGAATGGCTAGGTGTGAAAGGAAAGTTAATATATTCTGTGAGAAAAACCCCCTCCCCAGCAACCTTATCAGATGACATGAGCTGAATATTTATGGCCTATGCAGTAAAACCAATAGACAGCAAAAGCCACAGCCTAATACTTTGTGTCAGATCTGATGAAAATTCAGATACCTAGCTTATTTCCCCTTAAAGGCTGGAAATTATGGTTAACACACATGTGAAGAGGAGAAAATGAGATGGTTCAGTGATGAGGATGAAACTGCTGCCCCTCAATCTACCATGTTTGTAAGATGACACCGGACTAGCCAGTGCTGGTTGTCTCGGATAAGAATGCTTCCCAGGTCATCATGAAATGACACAGCACACTGGATTAATGCTCCAAGACTCCTGACCCAACACACATGACCCACAAAAACACACCCCTGCCATGCCAAAAAGATGTTCCCATGTTTAATGATTATCACAGTCAGACTTTTACTGCTGATTTCTTTTAAAAATTGCAAATTGAGAAAACAGTCAACATACAGAACAAAAGAACATGCCACAGTCAACCACAAAAACTTCCCATAAGGTTCAGCATGTGGGAAACAGATAAGTAAATGCTGTGAGAGATGAACAATATTTAAGTATTAACACAAATGTTTGTTTTGGGGAGTTTTATCTGGCGTCTCTACTGGTTTTCCTCAAAGCTCTAATACAAAAATAACTACATCTAACTGCAACTGGGAAGAGATGGCAGCAGCTCAACATTGCTCACTTTTTTCCCTCTGTACTCAGGAAAAAAACCCCAACTGCCTTACAGTGTCACACAAATTAATTTTAAGGTGATTTAGGATGAAGCCAGCCATACATTTGCAAGTTCAGAAAGTTCAGTCAGTGGTCTCATTTTCATCATCCTGTCAAATGAGGACATACACGTGCAACATAAGGGCAGGAGAAATAGTTTTTTCTCCAGCTGTACAGGTGGTCCCCTATGTTACAGCATGAAGTGAGGAAATTATCCTTTAGCTCATATAAATCCTGGATGCAATAGTTGCTCACCAAGCTATGACAAGGGAGCCCACGTTGATGGATGTACGCATCTTGCCTGCACAAACCGTTGTAGAGCTGAAAGTGGGCAAATGCTGCATTTCCCACAAAGGAGCTGCCTCTTATCTTCTGTCTCCACCCTCACTCCAAGCAGGGGAAGTCAAAAGACATGAAATTGTTTTGTGGATGATCTTCAGTGGTTGTTAAAAATATAAAAAAGAGAAAGGGAGAATGGTGATGGGAAAGAGGTTCAAAAATATGTTCCCTCTTGGGTGAACTCAGGTCTTTTTAACAAGAAAAGCCAGAGAGGCCATGCACAGTAATGCTGAGAAAAAGGAAATGGTACTTCATTTTAGCCAGAGTCATAAATCTTACCAGCGAGCCTCTAACGGCAAAACAGTGAGCAGGGGAATTTTTATACAGAGATAATTAGTTGCGAGCTGATATCAGGTTTACTGTGCTGTGCACTCCGTGTGTGCAACATGTTCTCAACCTGCAAAACCCCACACGAGGCTCTGGCAGCCTTGCTGCTGCTGGCTTTGCCAGAAGGCAGGCAGCTGGAACTCCCAGAAACCCTTAGGAAAAAAAGGTGAAGATGGAAATGGGTATTTCTGCTCCTGAGAAATCTTGTTTGTAGCCCATAATGATTTTTCCAATGGGGAAATGCACCATGTTTATAAAACCACACCCCTCTGCTATGGGAAAGATGGACCAACAGGACACTTTGTGCCACTATTAACATCCTTGTCTTCTGGGATACAGACACCACGCACAGATTGTGAAGAGCAGGCAGATGGGTCATGGAAAGGGTTCATCCATTGAAGTGAGAAGCAAAATGTGGTTGAGGGAAATTTATCAGCCAGAAAAAAAACAGCTGCAAAGATGCCTCACAAGCACCAAAGTCAATGGCACATTCCCTTCACCTGTGCTGGGAACAAGACAGCCACCCGCCAGTGCTTGTTCCTCACCGTCTTGCTCTGTTTCACAGAACAGCCAGGGACTCACACTAGTGATTGACACAAAAAGGCTCCACCACAGCTAGCAGTCAGACCGCACTGCTAGTCCAAGAGAAGCCGCTTTTCGGTTTCTAGATGATAGGGAGTCCAGGAGACATGCCAGCAGCACGCCGGATGTGCTAGGTGCCAGCGAGCATCCTAGCACTTGTGAAGCTACTTTAGAGGGGACCAATTTGGTCTAGATGAGGGGGTCTGGAAGTCTTCATCCCCAAAAGATGCCCAAGTTAGGGAACAACCCAGAAAGGGTTGCAAAGGGACAGCTCGATGATAAAAGAGAGCCCACTCCAGCTGCACAAGAAGCTTTGAGGCTAATGGTCCCCCCCAGGCTACCTTGGTGCTGCCTACCTACCTTCTGCCCATCCTGTTTTCTTTTTAATCCCCAGCCTAGTGCAACAGGATAGATACACCCATTGCTTGATCACACTCTTCTGCTGACCCAAAACAGCTGGAGGCACATGGGGCTCGGGGCAAACCAGCTTTTTCTGCATAGAGTTAAAGCAGCAGGTCTTTTGTCAAAGGCTCAGTTTGCCTGCAACTGTATGTTAAACTGAAAGACCAATCTGTATTTACTGTGCTAAACTACAGTTATGGGGTTTTTTAATCATTCAGCCTAATGGTACACAGCTGTCACAAGAATCTTTGAACACATCACTGGCTCTCTTTGATCTGATTAACCAGATAAGGAACCACAGCCAAAAGATATGAAAGGATGAGTCCAAATTTCAAACTCTCGGCTGAGCAAAGGATTTTTTTTCAAAGGAATGGCAAAATGAGGAGGGAGGAGGTTCACAGTGCCAATGAAGATTTTATTTACTACTGATATAAGCAGGTGAAATACTCTCTGTTGCACAGTTAAAGAATAAATGGACCCCAGCCTCAAAGTGATGCTGACAGGTGTTTACATCTGCCACACCAACCTGTGTGGAGGGCAATATTTGTACCATCTTTTTTCCAGACTGGAAATGAGGGGCTTTCTTCCACAGGGATGCTTTTTAGACTGAAGAAGCCTCCCTGTGTTATGGAAGAGCTCCAAGGGTACGGCCCCTTCACCCAGACTGCTTCTGTTCAGCATGATTCTTCAGATAGCATAGTATTTTTTTTTTTTTATTCAAGACAGCTTTGTTTATTTGCTTTTATTTCTAGCGTAATGTTTACTATTCCAATCAGAACATTCTGTAATCTCATCTAAATGTTTTATTATTAATTGCTGCACCCCACACCCCACCCTTAATAGCTATCCTCGGGAGAGGTAAACATTTCAACACAACTTTCTCTAGTTAAAGCCATGAATATGCATTATTTATTTATTTAGGTAAACAGTAATTAAGAAAAATCACCAAACCGCCTCCTCTTTGAAATGAGCTCTACTTTACCAGCCTTGCCATGGGAATTGCCAGCCTTGCCTTTAAACACATCTATTACTTTGTCGTCCTCCACCATGATTTACATTGATGGTCCTCAGACCCCACTACAGCTGCCAGAAAAGCAGTCAGTCCCTACACTGAGGTTGAGCAACAAGTCCAAAGCTTCCAGCAAGGATAATCAAGAGGTTACAAGATGTCAGCAGAGAAGAAAGCTGCAGGATGAGGAAAAGAATGTTGCTATCTATCACTCAGTATGTTGATTTTTAAGATTTTTCACAGCAAGACAACCACTACTATCATGAAAACACTCATGACCCCCTTCTGCCCTCTCCCTACAGAGGGCTATGTCCTGACAAACAGAGGGGCTTGTGACCACTGAAGCCTCTCCATGCTAAGTTGGGTAGCAGCCAGCCCCAAACCGAGGAGTTTTTTGTACCAGAACAGTCAGATAGCCCCATGTGCTATATATATTCATACATAAATACATACATATATATATACACACACACAACTTACGCACTGGGTAATAAACAGCCGAGTGACTCCACTCAATTCCCCTGGTTTTCCTCCTCAGTGTTACATTAACTCAAATACTACAACATCCCATCCTGACTTATATTTCCACCAAATTGCACTGCAAGGCATGACAGAATATGGCAGCACCAGAGGCAATAAAGCCGCTAACACGATGCTCAATTTTTTAAACCAAAAAAGTCAGACACACCAAGATAGTCCTCACAGTCCTGGCTGATTATCCAGCTTAAGGATTGCACCAGCACTACAAGAGAAGAATCAAAATGTATCCCAAAGACAAAGGGATTTTCACAGATCTAAAATTGTTAGGTAAATAGATAAAACTGTGGCTGGGGCTGTGTTTCAGTTTTCACAGCTAATTTCCGGCCACCGTTCAGAGAAATGCTTTGCATTTCCATTTCTGACTCACCCGCTTTAACAAGCACACTCGCTGGAATTACTAAGCATGGGATCTCATCAAAACATTTCACTTTCTGAATCAAAGTGCTTTTCAATTTTACTGATGTGAACTTATCTATAAAATTTACCATGGTAACAACATTGGCGATGTGCAGGTATGAGTGCACAATGCGATGTACCAGAGGACCCTTCTCCCACTGGGCATCCCACCAAGGTACATGAATGCCTCCCAAATTCTGCCCAACCACTTGGAGCACGCTGACACCAGTCTCCCACATGCCCATCACAAAGCGATACACACTCCCAGAGACACAGTTAAACATCAGGTATGAATGAAAAGCATTCCTGAAAAGAATCTGTTATGAAACCGAAAATCGGAGATTGCCGCAGCGCTGTGCCTAAGTTGAGTCATCAGTTCCCTTTACAGCCTAATAATCGACACTGCCTTGATCAGAATGACTGATCCAAATGTTGCTTTGTGTTTGTGTGTTTTTCTTGGTTTTTTTTCTTTAATTAAAAAAAAAAAATCTTATGTAAACAAGCCGTCTGTCATCTTGCAGGAGTGTTTGTATTCTTCAGATCATGGGAAACATCTGTCAAAACCAGATTTTGCTCTCCTCAATCAACTCGATACAGTCTTAATCAGACTGTACTACAAAGAACTGGTCTTGTTAAGAAAAAATACGCTGCCAACTCTCAGTGGAAGCGCTGATTTTATTTCACTTTCTTGGGATTAAATGCTGCAAAGATTATTAAAAGAGTTCCCTCCTTCCCCTGTGGGATCTCTTCCCGCAAAGGAAATCCTGAGAATTTACATGCTGCTTTTCTCCTCTTTGTGCACATTTCCAAAATTAACTACCTTCCAGGAAGAGACAGATAGGAATAGAATCAAGGTATAGTGAAACTTCAGAGCATGTTGATTTCCCACCTTTTGACATGGGTACTCAGCTAACGGAGTGATTCCCCTTCTAATGCTTGCAACAAATAAACACTCCCACACGTCTGCATCCCGCAGGTCACACCTCCCCAAAATGATTCATTAAGTATTTTCACATCTTCTACACAAGGAAAGATCAACTGGGGCTGCAACTGCCTCTAGCGATGTTTTCTGAAGACAAGGTGACACAAAACAGGGTGGCTGCTACTACCAGGATAAGGGTGTTGTTAGACTGCCATTCTGTGAGTTCTCTGCCAGGGAATCTGCCCGGGAATAGCAAAAGCATTATGACAAAAGAAAGAAGAAGCCAATTAAAGAAACAATGTGAGACTATAACAGAAAGAGCAGGCTACTCCATTAGTAAGTAAATCAAGAGGAGATGACTGTGGCAGGAGGACCAGGATCAATGCGTACCAGCTAGGTGTTTTAGCTGAGGCTGTAGCAAAACTCTGTTAAATGGACCAGTAATTTATAGATTGAGGGGACAGTACTGGAAACATTCAATAGTTTTAATAATAGTGTACATATGGTCTTAATGCCCTTGGAGGTGTGAGAAATTAATGGCCACATCTATATTAGCTTTAACCCTTACACCCAAACCACTCCACTGGAACCATTCGTGTGATATGATGCTGAATTTAATTTTTGTATTTCATCTGGCAGTAACTCTAGCCCATTGCTGCACACTGAGCACCTACCAGTAGCTTGAGTATATCACCAGCACTGCTGGAAGCACAACTCTCAGCATATATCAGTAACTCATGGACTACACGTCATACCAGTAATTCTTAAATACAAGGCATGAGATAGGAGGAGAACTTTGGTATGCTTTGGAGAAGATGGAGGAGGACCCATCTAAACACTGGGTACTGAGAGTAATACAACACCAGATTTTAAAATATGAAGACAGATAAAATCCAAACCTGTGAAGGAGAAGAAATGATAAAACAAATGGCATAAAAAAGGGAAAAGAAAATTATCGACTGGTTGAAGATGATGCTGGATTTTATTTCCCTAACTGTGGTAGATAGCTGAACATGAAATTAATACCAGACATATCTGCAAAAATAGTACTCTTTTGAATTGAGTGGAACTGGATTTAAAGTCTTGCTTTAAAAAAATCTTCAGGCAAGTAATTTCTTTCAAGTAATAAATTACTGCATGGCTACACTTAGGAAACAAACCTAAGACAATACTAAACAAAATGAAATCTCAACTGTGTTTGAGAAATAATGTTGCCCAGAAGCATATAGATTTAGCTCTGCTCAGCACAGCATCCAAGGACCATCAACCTTGCAACACCTTGGAGAAACTTGTATTTTTCTGAACAACACTTTTATCAACTTCAGGTATTTTAGAGAGGAATGGACTGCAATACTCCCCACCTGCAGGTGAAACATGGTTTTGGCCAGATTTGAGAAGAGACTGGACTTAGCACTGGTTTCATCTGCCTGACCTAAAATAACACGTTTTCAACTGTAACTTTCATAAACTCTTTGAAGTTTCATTTTACTATTTTAAGGTTCAAGGGTGATAATATGAAGACAGAGGAAGCAGAAAAAAAACTGGACAGGAATGAAAAGCACTTTGGACTGTCAGGCCAGCAAGCGTAAGAATTGTATTTGGCTTTGTGAGAGCATTGCCAATACTAACAAACCATTAGCTGTCTGCTGCTGCATACCAGCAGGTCGTGCCCAAGCTTACATTAATACTTTGATGCATGCAGAGTGGACACATTTTGAAGTGCCCCTGTACTTGCTCCTAATTTAATTTTGCACCAACTCTTGAATGTCCCAATTAAAAAATAAAGGCGTGGGAAACAAAGTGAAATAGGGTTTATCACCTCATAAAGTTAACCAAAAGAGCAAAGAGCTCAACTCAACTGAAACCTTAGGCATGATATGAACTTCTTCAGTTTCATACTGCCTGAAAACAGGAGTTTAACATCAGTATTTTTGACATCCCAGTTAACAATCACCCAAAGTAGTAGTAAAAACCAGCAATCATTACACCATAAGCAAAGCCAACTCCATAACCAAAAAAGAAAATTATTTTCTTTCCGATCTCTCTTCTCTGCTCTTAAAATGTGACTGCAGTAGCTTCAGGGACATCCTGCATGAGCCATTCTCACTGCTTTTTCCTGTAAGAAAGATGTTCTCTGAACTCAATAACTACAGGTTAACTTTGTCAGGCAAAAAGAGCCTCTTTCTACAGTTCTCACAGCTTTTGGAGATGGAGGTCTTTTTTGTTTTGTTTTTAACTTGTATGATGAAACCCACCCATTCTGCCATTATCTTGTTTTATTACTCTTCATAGCATCTGCTTAAAATGATGTAAAAAGTAGGCAGTTGCATGGAGAATGATTAGTACAGCATGTGCTGTAGCAAGCAATATTATATCTTTTATTGCTCATGAAGTCAGAGTACTGGAACCAGCCAAATCTGTTACTTTAGTCTGAAAGCACATTTTTTCCTTTCCTGCTTGCAACAGGATAATTAATAACTGCGAGAAATAATGGAGACAATAATCATGGTGTTAGGTAAGCACTCCTAATTACACAACCTTATGTTTGGACCAAGGATTGATGTTTGGGATGTCTCTCTACAAGAAAATAACAAAGTTTGCATCTCATGTGTCACAAGGACATTTGCCACACCATCTGCTCCGCCATCATCCCAAACTACTCACTACCGTGCCAGTGTCCTCATCCCACTAAAAATTCTGTACTTTTACCTGAAGCTCTGCAAGTGAAAAATTACATCTAATGCTTTCCCATTTATTAAGAGGGGCTGATGAAAAGCTCATTAATACTTGGGCAAAAAGGCTCTCTACAATTGCATCACACAGTCATAAAGTCAATGCATGATGGCCAGTGAATGTTTCCATGTAGCAACTAGCTTTACACAGCATCCTTGGTAAATAGTGAGAGGAAATACAGAATAAATACTTGTTTTCCCATATTTATTTCTACACTGCAGATGTGGATGACTTTGCCTGCAATGTTACAGGGCTTTTAATCTTACATACCTCATGGATCCTATTATCATCACCATCATAATGAAACCAGACATTGCTTACTTCCCACTCCCCCAGCCTGACTCTGGCCAGGCACACAGAGAGCTCACGGAAGAAGGCCACCCATCATTTCACCTGCTTAGCTTCACTTCCCCACACCAACTGGTGTCACCTTAAGCTGTTCCCACCAATGGGCAGGTCAAGCAGCAGTATAACCTAAACCATAATGATCAGAAGACATTCAAGCACACCTTGTTCACAGGAAAGGCACAAAACAATCCCCAGGTGTTTCTGTAATTCTTGTTGCTCTCAGCACAATTAGATTTTATTGAACCGTAATCCTAGATAAGTGCATTGAATCTTACAGCTGAAGTCAATTACACTGCGTTAAATAGTCTTCCTGATTTGCAAGATGAAGATCACTTCTGTATAAAACTAAATTAGCTCAATAACTCATTATTTGTAGCTTGGGCGAGGGATTGAAAACGCAATGGACAACTAAGCTGTTGCTGTGTTTTCAGGCACTAGTCCTTTAGAGCTGCAGTTTCGCCAGTTGGAAAAAGGACAAGCACTGTAGGCAGAGAGAGGACATGTAGTGTTGACAGCACTGCATCTTAAACCATCCATGTTTTCTCATGGCAAGGGACTCTGAGCTGACCAGCCTTGGAAGGAACAAGACACTGGTTTTCATGTTCTGAGAAGTCCTCACACTTAAAAGTTTAACTGCCAACCCAAAGCAGATAAAAGGGCACATCAAAAGGTGTGTGACTTGTCACTTCTGATTCCTTACTCAGAATTTGCATCCGCACGGAGTGAGAGTATATAAAAACCCCTTAAATGAATATTTTTGCTTATCAGTGACTGAGTGGAGGAGCAGAGGGGCTGAAGGCCAGTGGTGGTGATGAGCTATGGGGCATCCTCAGCAGCCACACTGTGCCAGTGCACACCCTGGCAGGAGTCCATGAGTGTGACATTCCACTGGCTCTCACCACCTTCCTCAGCTGCTAGGCTCACTCCTGGTATCTCTCCAACCAGCCTCAAGCACTCCTTGGTTTCTTTCTTAAAAACAACCATATTTACATGTAATGAGATCTCCACATAAGTTGGGAGATGACAGAAGCGGTGTTTCTGATCCCACTGGGTTGTGCTGGGCATGCATATTGAGCATACAGGAGTGATTCAAAGCCATAAGTAGACAGACTGAGATGAGCAAGGTGAGAGACAGGGAATATTCCAAATGCCTGCTGCTGCACTGGGGCAGCCAAACTCCACTAAAAAAATAGGCCTAAAAGACTTGGAAAGAAAAAAAATCAACCCTTTTGAGATTGGAAATAATTTCCTTTACTCTTTAACACAGAAATGCAAGCAGCATGGGTAACTATCCTGTGAGGAAGCGCACCCCTTTTGCTCTGGTCTCCGGGGTGGCTCTTCCCATCGCAACATCCACATCTTTCAGCAATATCAGTAGGCTTTGTCCTCACAATGAACATGAGGAAGACGATCACTGCACAAATGAGGAAGTCAGTCATGGAGCAGGTGAAGGAGGCTGCCTGCGAACGCACAGGAAACCTGTGACTGAGGCAGGGAACTGAACCCAGACCATGAGTTCCAGTTGGGTGCCCAGTCCAAGCTGGGTGGCTGACAGATCACCAGATCACCTCTTCTTCTGGGGCTTTGAAATTAAAGTTTAGTGGGTTTTACAATGAACTTCTTTTTTTTTTTTTTTATTTTGTCTAGTCACTACGTTTCATTACACTCACACTTCTGCTTTGTGAAGGCTTTTGATCCTGCTTCTTGAAAAAAACAACATTACTGAACATCAAACAGAATTTACCCTTCACAGTTTGGTCTCCTCCCCTACCAACATGAGCCTCTCCCTAGTGCTCAGTGCTAGGCATCCTCTCCCTAGCACTCAGTGTTGTGTCCTTTGTGCACCCTGTGCTCATGACTGTGGCTTTATCAAAATCCACCAGTGATATTCAGAAGGAGATTCTTCTTTGTAGCTTCACAGAGTTACAGCAACTGCTTATGTGAACAGCAGTGCTGTGAGGCAGCAGAGCAGGTCTGGTGGGAAAACCAGAGAAAAGAAATGCACAAAAAAGGTAAGTTCCGAAGTGAGTGTTCTGACACTGCTATGCATCATGTCGACAGGAACAATCATCTGAAGAACAGCTACCAGTAAGCCACAGCATCAGACTGCCTAGGATGTTTTACTGGCTTGGCTAATGAATCACTGGGAAAATGTGAGCCATGTGCTCACTGCCAGGGTAGTCGTCATGGTGGGCGAAGACAATGACTCTCACTATCATCACAACTTGTGCCTTAATTGATATTTTAACATTTTTTAAGATCTTTCTATGTAAAGCACATAATATGCACTTCTAAGACAAAAACCTTTGGTATTATACTATTTGCAAGGAGGTGCAGCGAGTCAAACCACTATTTCATGAAATAATTCACACTGGCTGAATCCCCCAAAGACTGTCTCAAGATCTTGAAAAGGAAAAAATAACTAATTTCCACATGTGTAATAACTGACACGGTGAGAAAGAAAAAGACTTCACATTTTTGTGAGAAAATGTTGCAAAACCACAAACTTTTGAAAGTGCCCAATATGCTATTTTCAGCTTATCTGGATGCAGCCCAAATCCACAGCTAACCAAGGTGCATCAGAAGACTGTAATCATTCCACTCCCACCACAGGCTTTTTGTGCCCACTGTGCATCCAAGGCTATCAAGCCCTACAAAATAACATAGGACTTCTATGCTTAAAGCAGCCAAGCAGCTGCAAAAATAACTCTGTAAAAGTATTGAATACTTAGTTCCACTCAGCAGCTGGAGAAACAATTACTGACTGAAAAATTCAGTGATTGATATTACTTAATAGTTGGGGAAAAACTATTTGTGAATCATAATTAACGTTTATTTAACTATTTAAAAGCATGCATCTACTGTTTTTGAGGCTTCACAGAGGGCAAATATGTGGCCTTCTGGCACCATTAAACAGACCAATACAGTTAAACTGGAAGGACATGAGGCAGAAAAGCACACTGGAATAGTCAGTTCTTCAATGAACTGGTGTAACTGAGATTGCCTCAGCATGCAGGCTGCAATACCATATTTGAACCAAACCAGCAGCAACTACCCCGGGGTAAATTAAATGAATGCACAGCTCTAGCTCCCAGTGCCAGAGCAATGCAAACATCATGACATAAACTGGATGAAAATCCATTACTAACAGTGATGGAGAAACTGTTTGCCTTGAAACAGCTCAGGGCTTTATGGGCACCTCTACGGTGGCATCAGCCCGGGCCCAAGTGACAGGAGGGCTTCCTGGGAACAAGTGCAGCAGAGCCTGCGAGAAAGGACCAGAAGTGCTCATCACCTCCCCAGGAGCCAGGGTCTTGCTTCTTGTGCTGAAAGCGCAGCCAACAGGACTAAGGCAGCAATCATCCATCTGTACTCTGCACTGGTGAAGCCACAACTCAAATCCTGTGTTCAGATTTGGGCCTCTCACCACAAGAAGGACATTGAGGTGCTGGAGCGTGTCCAGAGAGGGGCAATGAAACTGGTGAGAGGTCTGGAGCACAAGTGTGACGAAGAGCAGCTGGTGGAGCTGGGTTTGCTTAGCCTAGAGAAAAGAAAGCTCAGGGAGGACCTTACTGCTTTATACAATTGCCTAAAAGGAGGCTGTAGCCTGGTGGGGGTTGGTCTCTTCTCCCAAGGAACAAGATCAGAGGAAGTGACCTCAAGTTGCTCCAGGAGAGATTTACATTGGACATTAGGAAAAAATTCTTCTCAGAAAGGAATTGTCAAGCACTGAACAGGATGTCCAGGGAAGTGGTTGGGTCCCCACTCCTGGAGGTGTGGGGACCCAACCCACATCTAAAAGCCACGTAGATGTGCACTTAGGGATATGGCTTAGTGGTAGACTTGCCAGTGCAGAATTAGCAGTTGGACTTGATGATCTTGAAGGTACTTTTCAACCTAAACAATTCTGCTTGTATGAGTTTTAATTATTTTATGGTTCCAGGAAGCCAATGGTGGTTTAGGTCAGGATTTAAGTTCCAGAAGCAGACGAACCATTAACAGGCTGCTGAAAACAAACATTAGGCCTCGTTTTAAACTTATAATTGGGAAACTGTTTGACTTTGGACTTTTCAAAGCCCTAATTTCCTCCAAACAATTCCCCTACCTGTTCACTGCACATATGACAGCTGAATTGTCCCATCACTGACAGTAACCAGTCCTTTTTTCATCTCATTCAACTTCACCCATGCAGAATTCTGTGACTGCTGGACACTGCACGGGTCCAGCAGGCACGGAACAAGAACAAAACAGCAGTTACTGTATCTGCCAGATAATCGCAGGCAGAGTCAAGCCAAAGATTCCTGGCCAGCACAACCTCAGTTACAGAGTGACCCAGGTGTGTCAGTTGACTGTACAGAGTAAAGACTCCCAAAAATGAAATCTATGCCAAAACACTGACTCAGCCTCAGTGTTTGAAGGACTTGGCGACAGGATTAACATAAAAAAGATATATATTTTATACCCAGTATATGTATAGCAAATGTCACCTGTGGGGAATATGCTGCAAGGTGCTGAGGAATGTGAGCAGTCTGTATAATAAATATGCTTAACTACATTATTTGAACTCTAAGTCATCAACTCTCCTACCCCTGCTCTCTCAAGCAACCATGTTACCAGAGGCCATTTCAAGAGAAATGCACTTATGCCACAAATACATCTCTTATCATACTTCTCATAACCTGCAGCAACAGGAAAATGAAGGCAATATAAAAAGAAATAAAAATTACAAAATTTTAGGTCACAAACATACCTGAATGGATTATGCTTTCAAAATGAACAGTATAAATAGTATAATAAGGGTTTTTGGTGTGAATCTCAAAGTTTTCTAGGATGATGTTATTTATTCTAAATGCAAACACATTCTCAGTGCCATATACAATGCAAATCAAAAATCATTGTGGATCCTTTTCAACTCAGGATATTCTATAACTATCCTTTCTGTGATAAGAAAAAAGATGCAGCTGACCAAATTCACCTCCATTCAGCAACTGCTGAGGTTCCTTAGCAATACCCCCTGCATGGCCAAAGGGACAAAGCATTGCTCTTTTTGGATTAGACAGAGCATCTATTCATGGATCATTTCAAACTGAGTTAGGAAGATAGCCATTTATGAAAACCTCCACAAAGCATTCGCTCTATCAGGGCTACACCAGCACAACTAAAATGCTCAAGTATAGGCTGGAATGAACACTCGAAAAACATGTATGTCATAGAGTTAATGACAAAATAGATCACTATGTACTTGGCCAAATTTCTTTCTAGGCTTCTATGTAGCTGCCTGTTCCCAGAATTGTTTAGGTACTATGCTGGGGAGTTCTAGTGCAAGAGAGTAAAAAGCCTTGAAAGGGTTTTAGGTTTATGCTGTGCACAGATATGGAGGTGCTCAAGCTCCCACATGCATTGTTAGTGTCTTACTAGATGTTAGAATAAAACTGTGAAATTACAAGAAACAACCAAAACATCTCAAAACCACCCCAACACTGAAGAAACCATTTGATGATGCTTTTGTAAAAACACTTACTTACAATGCAGTCCTGGAAGTGATTTCCAAGCAAGCCAACTGCTGCTCTAGACAGTTTACTGGATGGTGTGGCTCAGCTCTTTCATATAGGCAGCACTTACAGTTGTATCTAGAAAAGGAAATATAACCAAAATTCTATATGAGCAAACACATAAATAAAGTCATCTTTCTCTTTAAAACTATGATCAGGTTAAAATTAGCTTTAGCAGGTCCTGCTAAAGCTAGTTTTTGTGCCAAGCTTCACATGTGCTGCCTGCTCACAAGCCTCAAGGTGCAGCCAAAGCCACCCTACGGTGTATACGCCAAGAGCAACTGTGCCTGAGAAAAAAACCCTGCAGTGAGTGCATCAAAGTGGCAAACAATCGCGCCCAGCTGTTTTTCTCATCTAGTTCTACTTAAAACATTTGCAGGAAATGCAAGATTAATTAGTACCAAAAAAATGTAGGTGATTTCAGTAAGGCCAGGAATTCCAAGCACCAACTTCTATTTTCTCTCTCTTGAGTGGGTGTTCACTTGTAAATTGTAGACATGTTAGCAATTCAACGACTGAGCGAATTAACATTCAACTTAACAGTCATTGTTAGGTTGGGAGGTTATTACTGCTTGTTCTGCTAAAGTGACAGGTTAAAATACATTTGTATCTGAAAAGTTGTTTTCTACAATACATATTCCCTGTCTTTTTGCGCCAAATAATTTTCTTCCATCATGTCAACTCCTATTGTATGAACCATCACTGCCAGCTCCACCACAGCAGCTGAGACAGGCAAGGAGAAACAGCAAGGGGACAGGTGAGGAGCAGAGAGTACTCAGCCCCCACCATTTCTCTTTGGGCTGCCATATTAATTTTTTTTCCAGGCATTTTACGTGGTTGATTTGAGACTTCTCAGCAAAAGAGCATACTTGTATTTGTATAATGTTCTGCTTTCAAAGCAAATAAGCAAAAGCAAATCCCAAGAGCAGAGGGCTCTACTTCATCAAGTCATGAGTCTGAGAAAGCTGCTTGCTATCAGGCACTGCTTGGGGCACAGAATGGAAAGTTGTGATTTCCCAACCTTGCAGGTGATTATTATTAATGGAAAAAACAAGTTTTCAAGGTTGAGTTGACATACCACCACATGTTGAATTTTTGCAGACTCAGATCCATTTTTTACTAGTAAACGAGCTTGTATCCTTCTCTCTGTGCTTTTTTTTTGCCTTTTTTTTTTTTTTTTTTTTTAGGATAGCTCACAAGCTGCTGACAACTCACACTGTACTAGGAGCTGTTCACACTGCACAAAGTGTTTACCACTCACAAGTGATGCTAAAAATTAATTTACAGTACCGCTACAGCAAGCTTTGACAAATTGTCATGTGTTGACACAGTCATAAGTTGTTGGTTAAAAAAAGTAACACTTCCTTCTTCTGCCACTTCATGTTTGAGACCAGGGATGGGCACATTATGCAAAGTTTGAGGGTTTGTAAGCTTCACAAATGTTTGGGCTTCACAAAACAAGCTTGGTTGTGAAAGTTTTTTCTCTTACAGTTAGGCATGTGTTTATTGCCAAAAAGGCTCTAGTAAGAAAAAAAATCCTTTCCCATCTCCCAAGATCTATGTTGTGCAAAACCAGAAGAAAAGGCTGTAAAATAAATAACCTTGCAGGATACTTGTTCTAGATAAGATCACAGCAGTGACAAATAGCCTGTATCAACTCCTTAGAGCTGCAGACACCACCCTCCTGCTGTAGAAAGGGAGGAAAAAATATAGCTACAAGTAAGAGTTTTAATTGTTCTCAGCTGCCACACGATGTTATCTTAAATGAACGCATTTACTTCTCGATTCTCATTCGTACCTCCGTATGGAAAAGAAATAACTCCAGCAGTGGCATTCATCAAACAAGGTCCACATTGATTTCCGTGTACTCAAGATAGTAGGTGTTAGTCAGCACTCATGCCCACCAGAGGCAGCTCTTTAACTCCTTCTCTTCTTCCTCAGGGCAGGACAAATAATCTATCTAGTTTACACTCTGGAATCAGTAATGGACACAAAGTTGTAGTCAGCTGAGGTAAGCAGTGTTTCAGTGGTGATGCCAACTTGAAACATTAACCCAAACTAACCTAAATCCAGGGCTTCATGAGGAACCCTTAAAAGCCTGCTTCACGTTGTGCACCAGGACATCCAGTGGTCCAGCAGCTCTCCCTAAGATCATCGAATCTCGGAGCACAGACTACCTAAGAATGCAGTGTAAATTCATTCAGGATATTAGCTGGGCAATACAAGGAATTAATTTTCTCTTTTTTCCCCCCTTAACACTTGTACAAAATAGAGACGCTTTGAGTGGTTCAAAAGTCCTGAGGAGGGGCAACATTCTACCTTTGTAGAACCTGCCCTATGCCTGCATCAGTGCAAGAATGACCCACCTAATTTCTCTACAAAATTCACATGTTACTTCAACCAAAAAGAGCTCCTGCAAAACATTAAGGAGAGATTAAATTTTATACAGACTCTTCCCTTGCTCCCATTTCACACACCTGTATAGAATTTCTTCACCATCTGAGATGTTACTCTGGTAGATGACATACCCTCAAACAGATTTAAGGAAAGCAAAGGACATTTACATTGTTATAGTCAGGATGGATGTTGCCTTGTACTGTTGACTGAAATGAAATCACCCATGCTTAATCAGCATAGATCATTGTATACTCAGAAAAGCAATAAAGTGGCAACTCCTACCTTCCTCCTCCAAGTAACAAAAATTTATATTTTCAGTGCATCTCATTAAATGCATTATTTCACTGGATTCAGTCCAAGAGTCAACAGGGTTAAAATAAAGACAATTCAACTATTAAGTCAAAAACTTCAGCTGACAAGTTACCTAGGAGGTAAAAACAATTCTTCTGCACATTGGAAGAAAACAAATAAAATCTGTAAGTTATCTCAACTGCCAAAATATGATTTCTCCTGTGCCTTTTTACTTTGCTGTATAGAAGGGAACAAACAACTTAAATTCCCTTAGTTCTTACCTTGGAATGGAAAAAGTCCAGGACATCCAAGCCACTAATCTAATTAAGAATACTTTGAGGGAAAAGGTGGGACCTGGGTTTTTCTGAAGCTTTTTTTTTTTTTTTGGTTTTGTTTGTTTGTTTGGGGGACTTGTGAGTGTGAAGTAACAACCTCCAAGCAGAAGACCCATTCTTGCCAAGTCCCTTGCATGAATTTGAACTTGCTCTACACAACACAGGGCCAGTGCAGGAAGGTTCAGCTTTGGGGAAATGCAGACTCAGGATCCCCTGTGGCCTCTCTGCATCACACCTTTCTGCTCTGCCCTCCAGTTTCACCACAGGGAAGACAGCAGTCTTGGCTGATCCTGCAGCCACACTTCCTCAAAACTGCTATGTGCAGGGCATCAGAATAAAGCCATAAAGATGGCATTCACCCCAGCAAGCCATCACCGAGATTGAAAAAGCAAAAGGGAAACATGAAGGTGTCCTGCTCCTTGAAGATGCATGCACACAGCTGAAGGGGTAAATTTATATATTGAATATATATACCAAATATGCACTGGTAGTCACTGCTTGCATGGGATGCAGACTGTGAAACAAACTCCCCTGGCTATAAATTAAAAAGAATCGTGAGGATTTCAGCTTTCTTATTCCACGGGAACTGCTTTTCCAACAAGTGAGACAGGACACTAGCCCAAAGGCAAGTGACACCAGTGACTGCCTACACCATGGGCAATTTTCCTGTCTCTGTTCTATGCCTGTCTTCACTTCACTGCAAAGGTCACCATGTCACCTCTGGTACACAGAGCTCTGCCACCCATGAGCAACGGGAAAGCAGCTTAACTGGCCAACTTGGCAGGACCTCCTATGAGCATTTGCGGGTGGGAGGAACCTCCCAGCTCTCCACTTAGTGCTTCCAGTTCTTAAACCTTAAGAGATGCTCAAACTGCCTTGAACTAAAAGGATTTCAGTATTTGAATATTTGAGGTCTTTAGAAGATGTATAGATATGGCACTTAGGGACATGGTTTTGGGTTGGACTTGGCAGTCCTGGGTTAAAGGCTGGACCTGGTGATCTTTGTAGTCAAAAGATGCTGTCTCCTTCCTGACTCTCTATCCTCAGTGCAGGAGGGAGCAAAGGGAAGCAGTATCTCTGTAAGCATGAAATAGTAGGAAAAAGCATTAGATCTTTGCCTTAACCTGGAGCACACATTGCACTTCCAGCTCTTTCAAGCAGAGGAAACTTGGTGGCCCTGTGGAGAGTGTAATGACTTGAAAGCCAGCATCTGTGTTGTGCAAAGATCTCTTAGGAGGCAGTGCCCCATACACATTCCTTTGCCTTTTTTTTCAAACTGTATACACTAGTGCATTTTTCACTACTTTCTTGGCATGACATCAATTGCATGCTATGTAACAATCAATGCCAACATTATCTACATATAGCACAGAAACATGTAATTCACTGAAAAAGACTTTCTTCTTCCCCAGCTTCTCATAGCCAGTTTTGTTATATAAATCCATCTGACTTCCTGCTTGATTTGGATCTATTCAGATCAAACCTTTACTAAAGCCAGAAGCATTTTGTTTTTAACAAATATATTCCCATCCTCCCAAATCAAATTTCTATTTCTAGGTGAGACAATGACATCCAACTTTTACTGTAATGTACTCATTCTAACCAAATGAACTTAAAAATTCAGTTAAATGGCAGTGTAAAGCTAAAGGGCTCTGAAGGTTTATGCATCACATGGCAAAAATCATTATATGTACAGCATCTGTATAAATATCCATAGGATTCTCTCAATATTTTTGAGCGACCTCAGGCCAGAAAGGTAACTAGATAATGAAGAAGATCATGTCAAGTTTTATGAGATCTTTAGCAAAATGGCTTAAATTGAGCCATGTTGACTAATACAGTTTGAAATCCTCCTCTATATATTCCGCAGAGCAGTATCTTGTCTGTGTAACCTAGTTAAAAGTCAGGAGAAGGAGACAGCTGAAAATCTTGCATGACCTTTTGATCCACAATGATTTCCACAGGAGAAATCACTGCAGGAAAGGTACAAGTCAAAGTAGAGTGTACTAGTAGTGTGCACTCCACCTTCAACACCTGCTGATAGTGACCATTCAATAAAACGATGAACATATTCCCATTTCTTCTGAGGCAATTATTCTTTATGGGGTATTTAAAGAGCCACAACCCCATTTATATACACTTTGCTACTTCACCCAAAACTACAAAAGCATTCCAGTTTCAGAAGTTGCTTGGCTGAGGTGAAGACGTTCAAAGTTCTGTCTGTAGCAATGTGGACACTAGCACTGGCAATGTAAACATTGAAGAGGCACGTGAGTATATGTAAAAATTTCATTCAGCACAAAGAAAAACAAAACTAGAACAGAAGGATTCTAAATTAATCCAGTTCCTGTCATCCCACTGACTTCCCTCACCATTGGAAAGACTTTGGTTTGGATTTTAGTCAAGTCTGGTTTACAGTGCTCAACTTTGTGTGTCATAAAAAAAACACCAACCCTGCTGGAACGTCTTACTCATTACACAGCCCTGCAAAAATTATTAGCTACGATACAAGGCATTTCCCTTTGGGGACCAGAAAGGGTGAAGAAAGGGGATGTAGAGTGACAGCTTGTGGTTTCTAATGCAGCAGCAAAAAAAAAAAAAAAAAAAAAAAAAAAAAAAAAAAGCAAGAGGAATACAGGATATAATGTGTTTACATTTGTCAAAACAAGTTTCCTGGAGACATGGAGGGTCCACGCTGCTGAGCTGTCACTTCTACTTGAAACTGCTGCCTCATGCTATCAGGAGGTCAGTCACTGACCTACTTTCTGATAGGACTGAATTAATTTGCTACTTCTGTACAGAAACCTTTTAAATTTTTTTAAGGAATACTTAACAAACCCAGAAAAAGCTGCCTTTTATCCAACTTGGAGCTTCAACTGGTGCTGTGCAAGGCTATTACATACCCTGGCATGAGGCCCAGTGTGCTTGGGCTGCTTATTCTTTTGGAAAAATCTGTACAGAGTATTTTAATGAGTTGACGCTGCAAATAACATCTTTCCTTTTTGAACTCCTACACTACACTAATACCAGCGATTTAACCCACTACACACAACAAGGGAGGCCAGCACTCAAATAGGCTGTGCTTTGTCTAGGCTGCTCCTGAAATAAATGCCTACCACTACAGGATTAGCTCCCCAAATAGACAGATGCATGGCACAATACACTTACAGGATTAAAACATAAAGTTATTAATAGGAAACAAGATGAGTAGGTGAAACTTATGAACTAAACACCTACCAATCCAATCATGCCCTGCACAGAGCCAGCTAATGAGTGCTCACCAGGAGATGCTGGCATGCTAGGTTCCCTTAAACTAAAAAGCATTCTTCTCAGAAAGTGAAGGGGCAGAAGTAGTAGCAAAACATATGGCACCTACTTCCCCTCTTTGCTTAATGGCTACCTACGTGCACATAATGTCACTACCCAAACTCTTTCATTAAAATAAATCCATGGTGAAGGGTTTCACAGATCTTTCGAACACCTGGACCACTGAAATACTAGAAGTCAGCTCTTGAAATCATCCTTAACAATGCCATCCATTGAAAGCTTCATTGCTTAGGTGGACTCCTCTTCCCAGGTCTCTTGTGGGTAGCAGCACTGCTGTTTGGAAATAGGGCAGGCGCGAACCAATCTGTGAAAGTGGGGTCATTCTGCGTTAAAGCTCTGGACTAACATTTGGAAGACGAGACCTCTTCAGCAACTTGGTCTCATACGCTCACCTCACCCTCCATCTGCTAAGCAAAGATAAGGATCTTCTCCAAATGCTTGGCTTGCTTAGTACCAAAACATCGTGGGTGAGACTCACACTTTCCTTTGCATTTCCCCAGGGTCCAATCTAATAATAGAGGAGGTAGTACTGACTACCGTAATACAAGACGACTATCAGTATCACAACAGATTTATGATCACTCGAGTTCCTGGACTTGATTAGGTTCATGTTGCCAAATATAACTATGCCAAACCTAGCACTTGCAACTGCAAATGCATTCTTGTCAACCTTTTTAGCTTTCATCTGTGCATATTTACAAGCCCTGAATCTGAAGTTCAAATAAATCCAGCAATTCACTCAAACCCACCAGGATTTGAAAACATTACGGAAGTGTCAAGATGTCATTGAGCTTGTTCTGCAGAAAAGAGTACTTTATAGTTTCAGAAAGAAATAGACAAGGGAGCTATTTAATGAGACGGTGGCATATTGAAACATGGGTAGATAAGTAATTAATAGCTACCTTCTCTAAGTGAAAACTTTTCTGACTGAAAAATCAGCTTATATGAAAAACTACAAGTCAACTGCTGCCATTTTTGGATGGATAAGAACTGTCATGCATGTTAGCATCTCCATTACCATGAAGGATTTTACTCCTCTAAGCAATTCACAAAGACTTTCACATAGAACAGTATGTGGGAAGCAAGGAACTAACAGAAGGAGACACCAAAGAAACTTCGATATTTGCAACCAGAATTCTAATGAAAAATGTTATCGGGAATACATGAACACAGAACTTGAGCTTCTCTGCCATGAGAAGCTGAAGCTTTGGTCCCTTATGATCAAGAGTAACTACACAATTGTATAGCTTCTATTATTAGTGTACAAAGTACTGGACAAATAATCTCTTTATGCTGGTAGCTCAAAACATTTATTTCAAAAGTCCAATATTCAAGAAGCAGGTCACCTAGTCAAGAACTCTCTCAACCCTGATGTGCAGGTTTCTTTAGCAAATTTCTATACAGCTTCAAGTGGAACATATGGCACCTTAAAGTAAACAAAACAGGAGAGGGAAAAATAGTCATGCTTCAAGAAATACTAAGTATAAACCTACTAATTAAGCATTTAATTCCTTTTATCCCTCATGTCTGTCTTCACAGGCTCTCTCGGCAATCAACCAATTTTGGGATTCACTGCTGTCATGCCAGTCGTGGCAGTACTTCAGCTAACAAGGCACTGTCAAACACAATGAAGTTTCCCTTCGGCTTGTTCCCACACTGCTGCTGGGTACAACACACACACTACCTGGCAAAGGGAGCTGGGGGTGTGGCTTGATCTGCTCCAGTTCCAAGAACTGCAGACCCGCCCGAGGTGGCAATGGGACAACTGAATCACACCAATGGTCGAGACTTTGTGCTGTAGAAACAACCTCACACCCTCCTATACAACACATAAATAAAACCCAGTGGTACATTTTTGTCCATCTTAGTGGTGGATCTGGCAGCGTTGGGTTAAAAGTTGGACTCGATGATCTTAAAGGTCTTTTCCAACCTAAACAATTCTATGAGTCTTTTCCAGCCTGCACATGCCTTGGACTGAGGCATACTATAAATATGAAAAAATTTCCCAGCATTTCACTGTTACAGCTCAACCTCTCACTTGAATTCATGGACATCATCCCCTGTACTTCACCCAGTGATGCTTCACAAAGAGCACAAGGAAGGATATGGCAGAGAGATTCCCTGTTGTGAAGGAGAATATACATTTCTCCGATTCTATGTTTGTTTTCACAGTCCTGTTCTCACAGTCACAGTCCTTGTTTTCACCAGGTCCTGTGCTCCTGTGGGAACTGATGTTGGCAGAGACCAAATTGTAGGTCAGGGCTTATAAGGCTTTGAAATATATAAGGATAATTACTGACAATGAGCTGTGCATTTTTATCTGCTGACTTGGGCAAAGAAGGTACTACTGATGTCCTGACTGTAAATTGCATTTAAAATGAATGTTTGGCTGCCTCACCTGAACTATCCCTGCTTTCTGTCCCTAGTATGCTCTGGCCTGGTAGCTGATGCTCCCAAGCAGCTTGTGGCAGTGGCCATCTGAAGCCAGTGACCCAGGCTACTGGCTCCTGGGGCAGGGACTGTCACCCTATTGTCACCCAGCACACAGTGCAGCAGGGCCCTGACTCACTTAGCCTCTGGGCATCACTGCAGCATAAATGAGGATAATCTAAATGCCAAAGAAGGGCAGATACTCAGCCCTGCAACAAGAGCACACTTTACTGCAAACACCTTGTATCCCAGAGCTCGAAATAGAAATTTCTGTGTCAAAAACCTCACAGTGTGAAACTCTGTATTAAAAAAACCAGCAAGCTGCACTGTTTGGCATCTTATGATTCCAAACCTTTCCAATTCCAACCCTTGTGAGAAGTCCAAATAGCTCGAATGCAAATCTGTAATATTGCTCTCTGAGTAACAGCTATTTTAAACCAAGATTGGCAGACACTAAGAGTCGTAAACAGCGTGCCAGCTGTATGGTTCCTTGAGTCCTTCCTCTGGATCCACCCAGCCAGCAGCAGTGACAGAATACTCTCCTGCTCTGCTAAGGAAGCTCTGACACCTTCACCTTCCTTTCAGTCCAAATGTGCTGGGTTCCTGCAGGAAGGAGAGCTTGCCTTTGCTGCTCCAACGATAGAGGAATAAAAATCAGAATCTTCCAAGTTTTGAAAGTTCCCTTTCCAAAAAAACAAGCCTTAAAAAGAGAATAGACAATAAGCTGTACAACATTTTTTACAGGCACTCATTTGAGATGACTCACATAATTAGTTCATTTGACCACTTCACATTTGCTAAGTTATAACAACAAGCAGTATAAAAGCTTTTAAAATCACACACAATCATGAACCATTTTTGCTTTATGCATAAAAGTGCCTAGCGTAGTCATTTATCAGCAAAAATTAACATCCCCACACAAATACATGGACTGTGATATTACAGATACTTGAGCATCAAACACTTACTGAACCTGGTCACTTCCCTGCTCCTCTTTACCCTTCACAGCATTCTCCTCTGAAATCTCTGTGTTCATCAGCTTTCCAAGCACCAGCCAACCCAGAAGTGTGGCTGGTACACAAGCTGCCATTTAGCAGTTTGCTTTCCCTGGATCTCCAGGCTACACAAAGCTCCCATTTCAGACTTCTATTTGGGACTTCATAATGGAAGGGTAAGATTATGCTTTGTGACCCTACAGCAGAAGTTACACTGCATTAAACTAAATACAACAAAATTTAAGTAAAAATAAGGAAAGGTCTACAATAAGTAAATCCCACTTTTTCAATGCACACCACAGGAACACACATATGCACAAAAGGGATTAGGTCCTTCTTGGATGGAGGGAGGTGGAGAGGTCAAGCCAGAAAATCTGAGAAGTAAAAGCAGAATGATTCAACATAGTGATGGCACTGCAGAAAGAAGAATTTTTTTTTGCACAACTGCAGCAAGGCCTGCAGGGACAGGGGGAAGTGGAGAGGGTGGGAAGGGATGATGTTCAAACAGCAGCGCTGGCAGAGGGTGAGGTCAGTCAAAGGAGGTCATGTCATTCCAGAAGAAAACTCTGCTGGAATTATCCTACTGGGCAGGAATGATTGTACTCACAGAAAGACTGCAATGTGCAATCTTAGTCAAACTAAGTAACCCAGGGCTCCAGCTATGGGAAAACAAATCCCAGGAAGCAAGGCTATTCCCAACAAACTGGACACAAACAGACTGCAGCTGCTGAAACACATAACTGGAGTGACATAATATTACAACACATTTTTATGCTTACTAAGACAGCAACAAACCCAAGCCTGAAACTGTATTTTGGGCACACTAGCTCAAACTATCTTTAGACAGGAAGAGTGTGTGTGTGTGTACAGATGTTCCAGCAGGCACGGAGACCAGAGAGCTGGGAAAAGCACTTGCTCACTTCCGAACCTTATAAAAATTGTCTGTTGCAAATAAGGGTGGGGATAAATACACCAGGCAATGTGAAACAAAATAAAAACAAAAAGCAGGCAAGAAGCCAGTAGTTGGTCAGGGATTGGTGAAGTATAGTGGCTCCATACCATCTCCAGCTTTACTTCTTCCAACAGATGTTTCCAGGTGTTATCCCCTCCTGCAGTCCCCCTGCTATGTTTTACTCTTCCTGCCAGCTCTTTCATCCAGCTTTCTATCTCACTTTCACAGCTGTTCTCTTGGAGGCACAACTGAAGCTATAAATTCATGTCTACACATCTGTAATAAAAATAGTTTTTGTAAAAGATATTCTTCTTCCCTATCAATGGTGACACAAATGATACAGAATTGTTGGCAATTCAGGGGTCTCACTGTAGCTTTAACACTGATCAAGACAGAGAGCAATACTCTGTCTCACAAGGAAACAGCTGTAATGAAACTTTATATATATATATATATATATATATTTCTTTTATTACTTCTATTTGTGAAGAACTGAAAGATACGAGAAATGGCCTCAAAGCCCTTTTTCAATTGAACAGCTATTATTTTTTAAGTAAAATGTAATTATCACCTTGTTCTAGAAAATACATCTACATGCCTTCTTCTTTGCCCTCTTGGATGTAAGGAAATCCTTGGGGCCACAGCTGAAGCAAGCAATGCTTTCAAGGACTCTAAAGTGACTCAAGCGAGCCAACAGTACAGAAGATCTGTTCACCTCATAAGTTCCAAATCTTTCTTAATCTTCAGCTTGTGGCAAAGCAGAAACCCTAAAGCTTGTGCTTTGGGCATGATACACAAGTGACCATTCCTGCAAACAGTGCTTGTACAAGAAAACTGATTTGCATGGAGGCACGTCTCCTTTGGGTTCAATTTGCCTTTATGGCAAATAAATCAGCCATGGGCAAGCATTGGGTTAATAGTGGCAGGGCAAATTCCAGACATGAAGCCCTAGGAGAAAAAGCATATCTTTGGGTGATGGAGATTGGCCAGCAGCCTGCTGTTGGTAGGGTAATGGAGGGACCAAATAAACACAAAATTGCACCAACAGGAGCAAAAAGAGATTGCAAAGAGACTGATTTAAAAAACCAAGAAAGAGCTAAAGCAGGGAAGTTTGACTAACAGGGACAGTGCTTGTGGAAGAAGCTGACATGTCATTTTAATAAAAAGGGCAGGGGAGCAGAAGCAGAGTTCAGCACTGGACCTGGAAAGGACTGGTCCAGCCTGGTGGCTGCCTCTGCCTCCAGGAGAGGCTAGGAGCTCTCTTAAGTTCCTTGGATCTATGTGTGATCAGCACAAAAGGGCTCTGCTTGCAATGGGTGTGCCATGCCACTGCTGCTACAGTGTGACAGCATCTTCCCAACATGCAAGGGGATGCCCATGATTCCAGTGCTGCAGTCGTATTTGCTGCAATTTTTGTTAAGCTTTTATAGTTAGCTAAGTCACTACTGTTTTTATTGAAATTCACACATGCACACAGTACTTAAGAGAGAGAAGGGGGGGGAGTGGTGAAAACAGAAACTGAATTGAAAGTTCAGCTTCTTTTAACTTAATTTGTTAGTAGGTTCATCATCTTTTTTGACAGAATAATCTTTCCACGGTGAATTATTTTCAGTGCAAAAAAATAGGAGACCAACAAATTGCTGGATAAAATTTGTGCTTTAAATAATAAAGCAATTAATGGCATTTTAGCAAGCACACATTCTTCTATCCAGAAATAAAATCCCTATTTCATCTCATCTAAATTGCTTGGTCAGCTTCAAATAAGTGCAATATAAATCTCCTTCCCATACTGCTGCTGTTATCTGCGATAAAGGGAAGAGACAGAAGGTAATCCTGTGTTCTGTATTCACTGACACATCATTTTCATGCTACACTACACTGTAATTTATTTCTAATGGGATAAACCTCTTGTAGTCTTCCTGCATTGTTCAGCCACACACACATCCCCAACTGGTACCAAGATTGTAGGACTGGCAGGTGCAACACACAGGGACCCTGCTTGGTGGATTTAGGATGTCTGCTGCACATTTCAGCAAGGCTACAGCTGTGAAAATAAACAGAGAGACTGTATAATTAAGGTACGCTTTTATTCCTTCCCACCCACTGCCTCATGCAAGCAAAGCAGTCAAAGAGTATGACACTTTTCAGTACTTGTAATTTCCAACTAAACTTTTCATTTTTCATCAAATCAGATTGAAATGATGCAAAAGGACATGTGGAGCTGTGAGAGATTAAAGGACATGGAAGCAGTTGAAAGTGAGAAGCCCTTATGGTTTTAGCCACAGCAGAGGTATAGTTTCATACAAAGGAAACTATCTTTGATGCTCTTTCTCCTGTCCTTATCAAGAGGAATACAAGTAAGTAAATCACTCTATGAAAATCAAGCTAGGGCCATGAAGAGCTACAGTTTTGTTTACAGTAGTTTCATAGCATTTTGCAGAAGAAGATAAAAACCTATGGCTCAAAGGTTATAAAAACTTTCTTCAAATTAGAAGTTTGAACTGAATATCCAGTTATTCCTGATGCAATCCTGAAATGGACAGGTGCAAACAAAAGGCTACCTACGATTTTCCTGCAGTAATTAATATATTTTAGAGAACAGCCTCATTAATTTGTACACTTTTCTCTGTCAAAATGTGCAATACCACCACAGATACTTAAGCTTCTGCCAGTTAATAAACACTATTACCAAGCATCATGACTTAAAGAGACAAGAATCTCAGTTTTACCATGCCTTTCACACCCACCTCTCCAGCTCTGCTGATAGCTACACTCACATAGAGAGGACATATTACAAAGTAAAATATTGTCTAATTTGCTGTCAACTATCTGGCTACTTCTACAGCTTAATCACCCCAGCCACTTACAAAAGGATTAATTCCGTCAGATTCAGACGGAAGGTAGAAACTTACAGCTGTGGCAGTCAGCTCTCCAGATTCCCTTTACTGTCAATGCAAAGTGACAGTCCCTTCCAGGGCACATGTCACACCACTGCAGGTACCCATCTTCAAGGTGGTGAAGGAACCCCTTGCTGCCTAGGGAAGGATCTAAGAACTTCACTGTGGTCACCTGCACATGGACAAACTCCAGCTCAAAAGGGGCCTGGTAGCAGAAGAGCTGGGTCTGGTCTCCTGGGCAAAGGATACCTGTGTCACTCATAGCAGTGTTCCAGCTGCTTTTCCAGCTCCAGCTGGACTAGGGTCCTCCGTGCACCCCAAGCCCCTGGGAAGGATGGTAAGAGCAACAGCCAGTCTGTAGAGAACAGGCAGGACAAATGCAACACCAGCACCAACAACAGGGCTGCAGCTGCTTTATATTGCTTCTTGCTGCACATTATGAATGTTAGCTCTGGTTTACCAACAATTCATGCTTCAAGAATTTGAAAAAATACCCCAAAGGCTAATTCCTCCTGAACTCCATCCCTGCTGCCACAATCCATTTGTATTATGACTTTGTTCTGGGGACGTATCTGCAACCACTTATGCGAGGGGCCCAAATGACCTGACCCAGCCCAGCCTGGGCAGGCAGTGCTGATCATGTCCACTCTGGGTCACGGGCGAAGGGAAGTGGTCCCAATGAGGCTGGCTACTCCTTTAGCAGGGATTCCAGCTGAGACCTGCGAGTGAAGCTCCCTGCAGAAACCACCAAGCAGCCTTGCCAGCCGCTCCTGGGGCTCGGCAGAGCACGGGCCAAGGAAGCCCTCGGGCAATCAGATCTGCTCCCACAGCAAGGCCCAAGCCCTGGCAACAGGCCTCTGCTGCATCCCAGCCTACCTACAGGGTTTGCTGCCAGTCTGTATTCTGATGTCTGCTGATGTCACAATTTCAAATACAGCAGATCCTGAGTTCATTGAGGTTTTAGTCATCTGAAACACCCTCTTAAATGCAATCCAGATGAACTCCTCGGCGTGGATAGAGGCTGCCCTTACTGTCTGCAGCCTCACTTAGTAGACTGTTTTCAAAAGGGAGCAGAATAATTTTATATGGACTGCCTTTCACTGTGGTTGGAAAGGGGATCCTTGATCATGCTTCCAAGGTCATACCCTGTTTCCGAGCATCTCTGGGGAGGAATGGCAGCATAACTCACACCACCAGCTCAGGAAAGCACTGTGGGTGTCTTTACTGAGCTGCTTGTGTTGCCTACCAGTTCTCAAAAGCAAAATGCATGGCTTAGCTCCCCCTTGCAAATAGGTGACTTTGTACTTTGTCACCTGGCTACAGACACAAAAAGATGGTACCATGTAAAACGTGCAGGTGAGTCTGCACCTACTACCACAGCTCACCATGCTGCTGCAGAGGGGGCCAGCTGCATGAAACAGGACAGGCTAAAGCAAACCCTCAAAAGAAAAATGCTTGGTCCTAAATTTGTAGCGCCCAGGAGCCACAGCTATCCTACAAGCCTACAGGGGAAGAACTGAAAGGGCTAAACCTGGCTAGATACTACCTGGTCATGGTAAATGGTAATAAATGCCTTTGAGGCATGTGCAAGTAAAAAAGCAAGTTAAATCTGGGAGAAAGACATTGGGATTCTCACTCTGAACAGAACAGTAAGCTTTGGTTTGGGTGCTAGAACAGTCTCCCTAGGCACAGGGCTGGATCTTCTCACCTCAACCTTTCAAAGCTAGGCTGAATGAGAAATATGAAGAGCTTGGCTGGAAAAGCATGAGCAGATGATAGAATCAGTCTTTATTGCCTTAAATTTTTAACTCTTTGAAAAATCAGCTTTTTATCCAATAATCAGGTGACACCACCACTAGGAATTTGATGGCTGTCCCTCAGCATAGGTGTCAAAAGAGAAGCAGCAGAAGGGAGGTAGCACAACTGGCCTAGCAAGAGGGGTGCAAACTGCTTCAGCCCTGACAAAGGGGTTAAGATGCAGTGATAAAAGTAAGAGGAATGAATAGAGTCTGGTAATTTTTCTAAGAAAGCAGGGTTTCCATACAGGAACCAGAACTATAAAGAACGAATAACTGAAGAATCTATTTGTATTATTGATTAAAAACCAGCATGGGATGTTATTTTTGTCCCTATGTTCTACAAACTGGACTGAAATTGCGGAACCTAGACCTTTTTTTTTTACTCTAGTAACAGCCATCATCTAAAACACCAGCTGAACTAAACTCACAAAATTGTATTAAGTATAATATACAAGCACTTTGTATGTACAGTACAAAGCTAAGTGCTACTCTTCATCTCTGAAGACAATCTGTAGCCACACTTATACCATGTAAATATTTATCTATAAATAAAGCTACAAGCAACTTCTTTATTCTCAATGCAGTGTGTGAAACACATGGGGTTTTTCCCATTTCCACAGAAACTTACTTCACCTACTAGCCCCTCAGGACAGCTTGTGAAACTAGAAAAAGTAATGTACTGTCCACTGCTTCTAATTAAAATCTTACAGTATTGCGGTCAGAGAGCTCTGGAGAACTGGTGAGGTCGCGTGATTGCCTTGAGGTCAGACAGCAAAAGCACACTAGACCGGGGATGACAGATTTCTTGGCTTGTCCAGGCAATGCAGCCCTCCACAGCCTGAGCCAGAAATGCTGTCACTGGGAAGCTCTGGTTCCTCTCAGTAACCTAACTTTAAATAGTCTAGATCTTTAAAGGAGAAAAACCCATGTAAGCACACCCTCCTCCCACCACTCCCCCGAGGGTACCAAGAATAACTTTCTCCTCCAAAGCCTTCTTGCACCTGCAGATGTTGCTCTGGGAGCCAATGCGGCTCCAAAGTCTGTGCCAATCTTTAGCCACTCTCTGCAGTTTTTCTGTATCACTGAGTGCCAGTAAGTGTTCACACTGCAGGCAATATCTGGTCTGACCATTTGCATGTTCCTCCAGCTGCTTGAGAGCCCATCTGCTCAGACAGGATTGCTGGCTCCACTCACTGCACATGACCCAATGTTTCCATTGCTTACCCTGGAGAACTTGGGGGACACACTGCTGAGGAAGTGGCAGATCTTTGCATTTGTGACACATTCACTCCATCTGTTACCTAGTATTTTCCCCAGGTATTTACCTCTGGAGGCATGAAACATCTTTGCCTCTGGTGAGTTTCCAATACTCACATCCACATGTTATGATGGAAATAACATCTGAGTCAAGACTCCTAGTTTGGTCTTTACATTTGTATTTTCAATGACTAATTTTGTTTAAGTTGGTAAACGCAGCTGTTGCCTTGCCAGTTGGTGACATTTCCTTTTGGACTTCCCCCCTGGTTGGTGTATCTCTGCCAAGGCATGTAAATTGACTCATTCCTTGTATTCCTTTGCCTTTTTATACAATACTTCAGTAGGAATTTGCAAAAGGTCTCTTGAGATTTGTTTCCTTAAATAATTATTAGCCCAGCAATGCCAGACAGTCTTTTCTTACATGTTTTTTGAACTGCCACTGAAGCATCCCATGCTCAAGATGCTGCATCTAACTGATGCAGCAGCTCACTATCCTACATCCAGCTGTACTTTTTCTTATGGTGACTTGGCCATGTCACCATCCACTCAATGACAGAATGCATGCTGGTTTTACACCAGCATTATCCATTGATGAACCACTCATGCAGCTCCCTACTTGCTTCAATGGCTCAAGCTTGTCAGTGACTTCATAGCCATTATAAATATATACTTGAAAATAAGAGATCAGTCTCCTGAAAAAGGTAATAAACATATTCTCACCAAGAGCTCCAAACAAACCACTGCATCAAACTGGCAGGTGATCTGCCTCAAGCCAGGGAGGAGGAAGTTATCCAAAATCTGGATAGCAGAGGCCATCCAAGAACCTGGCCATTACTTTATCTTCCTAATTGAAATGTCTGAGCTGAAGCTGTAAGAGAAATAAATTAGAATCTCTGTTTTTTATTTTGGTTTGGGTTTTTTTTCATTTTTGATGCTTGTACCAGTGAAATGAACAGATCTTCTCTTCAACTTTTGCAATCGTTTGCATCACTTTTCTGAAATACTTTATCTGAAATGCAATTTCTTTGTATTACTTGGATTAATTTTTTTTGTATTTCTGTATTTCTTGAAGAACTCAGCAACTACTCATTCAACCATTTTTCAGCAATGATCTCTACCTCCAGCTACTCCAAATTGTGGTTTTAGATAGCTTTTCACATCTGCCTTTGTGCTATGAGACAGCATCTCTACTTTGGGATTTTCAGTTCCTTTGGCAAAGTCACAGTGCTCCTCCCACCATCATCATCCTTCTCCTGTCACTAAATAGCTTTCACTTGCTAACCTCAGACAGGCCAATTGGCTGGTAGAACCTGGCCTGTTGTGCAAAGAGAATAGCTTTTTCAGGAGCTACATCAGCTTTTTTGGCAAGGCTATCTTTTTATTTCTCTTGGGGCCTCTATTCTTGTTCTGAAACTGATTTTCTTGATGATTTTGCTGGATGCATTCAAATGTCCAGTGTTGGTTTTGGTATTTTCATCCTTGGAAAGTCCACTGTCTGGGATTGCTCAGCTGCAAACCAGTTACGTTTTTAGCAACACATGGTATGTTCATTTAAGTTATAAAATTAATTTACTGTTGGTAATACTGTGTAATTGTCATTTCATGTACTGCATTTGAAATCTAGTTCAGAGCAATCGACCACTAACTGGTTCCCAGTCTACAAGCTATTTTTCTGCCGTGGAAGTCATAATTAATGCTACTCCCTCTGAGGTATCATCATTGTGCTTCATGAATATATTATAGCTTTGTTTTCATTCTTAAGATTGTTCTTCATCAACTCCTGGTCACGGACAGTTTCCTTACTCAAAGGATTTTACTTTATTCCTCCATTTCCTTCACCTGCATCTCTTTTGTTGTTGCAGCCTTTTATTTCACTGTTCCAGAAACCTACTTTCTGTGGTTAGTTTTTTTTAAAACCTTTCCCTTAAGAACTCTTCAGAGTCTTGACTGGCTCACAGCTTTCACCAAAGCAGGTCATATCATTTCACCCAAAACAGAATCTGCTATTTACCTGGCAAGAACTTTGCTGGGACAGCTACCTTGCCATCGTCCTCTAATTTGCCTCTTTTCCAAGGACAGCTGATCTCCAAACAGAGAGTGTTGTATCACTGCTTTTCATCACAACCATGACTTTTGATCCATTCGGTTTGGGCCATGAGACTCTAAAACCTTGTCCACAGCAAGGTCAATTGAAGCCTTCCTTTGGCCTCTGGGTTCAAGTGGTAGCCTTGCACTGCCAGCTGCTAAAGGAGCACAGCAGTTTTCCTATCACTTACATTCTACTTTATAAGGATGCTGCAAGATGAAAAGATTACGGATACTTGCATTTTACAGTAACAAGAGTCATTTCAATACCTGGCTTAAAAAGAAACCACATCTTATATCTCAGAAATGGCTATGTTCTGTCTCCGGAGCTGATGTAAACTGTTCATACCTTCTTCTGTATGACATTTTGCATTGCCTCCCTCCCTCATGCCCAACACATTAATAGGTTGGTAGTTATCACCACCTGAATCTTACGCAGGTTCACATTAGGACTCCCTAAATATGGTGAAACACAGAAACTTCACACCTACCAGAGCCGGGAGAGAAAAATTCATAATTTTTTTCTTTTTTGGCTACTGAACTAGCTCATATTCTTCCACACTTACGGTGCTATTTGGTTCAGCAGATGGAGAATTAAAAGAATTTTGCCAACAATTTTTACTGCCTCACATGAGAGATGTTAGCTACACTTGAGCCCCATGTGACACAGTAATTTTGGACCTGACAATGGGTAAACTGTAAAGGAAGAGCAGACTTTGTGCTTGAACGGTCAAGCCACAGACCTGAAATAGTAACATTCAAAAGTCAGGTTTGAGGGAGAGCCAAAATGGGCCAGCAGTGTTGAAAAGAACAGCTGTTCATCCTTGCAAAAAGCTTGGTCTTTCAGGGAGACACACTCTACAGAGACGGAAGGAAATTTAACCCAGGGGGCCAGTACCTGGGACCTGCTAAATCATTTTTCCACAGCAAAACTGTAGAGCTCCAATCCCTGTTCCCAAAAGCAAGAACTTTGAGATACGTGGGAACCCCGGGGAGCACACAGGGCCACCTTCACCTTAGTTAAAATCCTCCACTTCTGTAACTCGTCTTCCATTTTAGCACCTGTTGAGCAGACAGAAGAAGAAGAAGTACTTGGGGGAAGAATGCCAAGGGAAAACTTCCTTGTGGAACATTTTTGTTTTGTTGTTCTTTAGCAGGTAGGTGACAGCCATACATATCAACGTGGGTGAGCACATGGGGCTTTCATGGAAGACAGAGCGCCAACGTTAATTCCCAGGAGACTCATCTCACTTACGCGACACCCACGTTCACACCGCAATCACAGCTGCACCAGCTACAGTCGCCTTGGAGCCTCTGCTCTCAAAATGCTGGTTAAAGATATCCTAAATCGCAATGCCATCTCCCATTATCCCAAGTCCTCTGTCAGCAGACTCAAAATCAGGATCCTTTATAATAATGGAGAGATTTACCAACACCTTTACCACTAATATAATCTGCCAGGAAAGAACTTTTCATCATCTGTTTTAAAATATATATTAGTCTGATCACTTATTCCTTATCCACATCATAGAACAACAGCACTGAAGACCAGCTATACAGGAGCTCCCGATGTTTGCAATTTGCTTACAGGACCCAAATTTAAGAGACAGCATCACTGCATTTAGAAATGTCACATCAAGGTTCCCAGTAGCTTCAACATTTTCCATTTCATTAGATGAAAGAAGGGGTGGAGAAAGTAGGAAACCATATTTCTGCTCCACTTACCTGACACATGCAAGAAACTGCATATAGATCAACTGACACAACCTCTCAGAATCTTGCTGAAACACACAAACAAAGCAAGATCAACCCAGGCAACTAGAATTTGCTGCCGTGTTTGAGAAAATGGTTTAAAACTCAGAAGGTTTTGGATACTTTGGTTGAATGCTTCTAAATGAATAACTGTGCACAAGCATACAGTGAATAGCAGATTTCAGAATTCAGTGCCTATCCATCTACACCACTTCATTGGTAATCAACAGATTATCTTGTTATGACAATTTAGCTACAAGTCTCAGCCTGGAAGCATTTCCCTCCCCCCTACACCTAAATCACAGTCAGAAATGCTCTGAAGGAGATTAGGGAGACAACTTTGCCAAGCACAAAACGCTGACCTAAACGTGTTCCTGCTTAAGTAGGTGGAGGTTCTAAATTTGACTGAAATGGCAATGTTCAGTCTAGCCCTTTTGTGTCTTTCAAGATTTGTATAAGCTTTTAAAGCCTCTCGTTTATTTTAAACCAGGTTTTACTATCCCTAGAAATATTTTCTGGTCTTAGCCTTTCTGCTAACATACTGACAAACTGCACATACACATATTCTGCTGAATCTAGAGAAATGACAGGGTTTGTGCTTCACTGCTGCATCTGAAAAAAGCAACAGCTGCAGGTGATGCTCTGGCTCATGCCAGCACTTGGTTGTGGTCTAGTGTACAAGAGGGAGGGCTGCTTCAAACAATGTGCTCTGTAAGCTTTTACATTGTAAGCAAGGAGATCCCAAAATATAGGCTCCAGCATTTATTATTTTCATCCATACAGCACTGTTAAATCAAAGGGATTTACATGGATTAGCGAAGGACAAAATTGGTCTATTTTAGCAACTGTAAAATGACATTAGATTATAAGTCATCTCACACTCCCAAGATTAATTACTTCCCAACTCAACGTATTGAAAGGTTCTTTCTAACAGTCATGCCAAATGAAAAAAAAAATAGTGTTTTTTTTTCTTTTTTATTTTCTGTTTTAGACATGATATAGTTTAAAACTGAAATAATTAATTGGTTAATTTTCTTTAAATAATTAAAAAGGAGCACAGGCTATGATGCTTGGTTAGAAACATCAGACAGTGGCTGCTACCAACTCACTGAACCCTGAACTGTGACATCACAGCTGGCCACAATGTAATTCCTTTTGGAAGATGGAGCTCTCTTACACACCAGAGAGGTTGCTGTTCCCCCTGACCCAGCTGCTCCTGAGATTCTCACACGTGAATAACTGTGCCTGTATGGGAACATTCAGAGAAAATGTCACAGAGGTTTTGAAATGATAACCAGAAAACACACCATGGTATTAGTTCTGCTCAACTTTATAAGAGCTTGAATTTTAGTTTTTATTAGCTTCTGCAAGGCTGAATTTCCCAGAATGATGTAACTGCTGTCTCAAAATAATCTGAAAATGTTTTTTTCTGTCCTCACACTACAGCTCTACATCTCCCCTCTGCTGAGCTATGTCTAGAATAGCTTATCTGAGATCAACTCACACGTTGGTTTCTAAGGAACACAAATATAAAATGGGCTGAAGGATACCTAGGATGACGCAAAGAAACTTGTTTTGCACACACAGGGGTACAACCACTTTGTAAGGAATCCTCAGCCACCAAAGGACACGTGGCAGCTGCCTGCCTGCACGCTGTTCCCCATGCACGGCCTCCGCAAGCCAACCGCGCCCAGCCCAGCCTACAGAGCGTGGCTCCTCTGTAGCTGCTGACAAACAAAGGAATTACTCGCTGTTAGTCCAGTGAAGAGTGCCAAAGGCAACAGGTTCTTAACACAGAGACTGCGAGGACACTTGCTCCAATATCCAGCCTCAAGTGCTGGCTGGGGGCTGTTCTTGAGGCTGTGACAAAACCCAGGGCAACTCAGGCCAAGGGGCTCCTGCTCCACAGACAGCTTCATGATCCCAGGGTGGGCAACTCTGACAGCACCCGAGCTGAACTCCTGGGAGTTGTACACCTAGACATGGCATTTTCCTCCAGAAGGCAGTTTATTCTGGATGCTTCCCTTTAAGATGTTTGCACCCATCCTTCCATCAGCAAATGCAGGGGCTGGTTTACAGCCCCTGTCCTGAGAACTGCATCTCCACAGGGCTGCGTGTGTGCACTACAGTTTAAGCACTTTGGGACCGTTCAGAGTGAAATGCATAAAATGCTAATGTATTACTAGACTCCCACAATATTTTTAAATAGCATCTCCAGTATATAGAACTATTTTACAAGCAAGTCAGTGTTCGATGACACCAAAGATTTTTATCTTTTAAAGTTTAAATATCAGTGAAAAGTGGGTGTTGATAGGATCTGCCAGCAGCATAAACAAAATGTACGAATCCAGACTAGAAATGAAACGATCTCTCCACAACAGGGAAAGTAAGGCAGCACTACAGAAAAATATTCCACAATACACAGCATCTTGAAAGTATTGAACAAGCAAGTAGAACAAAGATTCCAAACCACATTTGGACATGTGCTTCTTCAAGCAACACGTCAAAACCACTACCTTCTCCTCCCCTTCTTCTTGACAGATGGTCTGACTGGGCCCGAAGCCACACCACCAAGCTGTGATCTTGGCAAAAACTACAAGGTAAATAAGGCTGGGCACAAAGTACAACTGGATGGGAGGCATGTGAGTGCTGAAGGATGAGATCCTGGCGATTCAGACAGCAGCACAAGCTCATCTGAAACAATGCTGCAGCACAGTGCCAAGAATGCTCTAGAGGTAAACACTACATAGTGAGGGCTATACCCATCTCCAGTTGAGGAGATGCTTAAAAGGTTAAACACTTTTTTGTTTAAAAGGTTAAATACTTCAAGTTTCCTGGGCAAATCCCAACTATCCTCATTTTATTTAAAGCTACTACAAAAAAACCTCCACCAAAATCTCAACATTTATTGATTTTTGTTTTCTTCTGTGCTGCTAGAGTGGTGTGAAGATGCAAGAAAGCACTACCATGCTGTTTTGCAAGACAGGATGTGCTTCATGGGTTCCAAACCACCTCTATATGGGCTTTGTAAGATCAGCTGATTCCCTCCGAGCTAAAAAACACTGAGGAGATGCCAAGTCACATTGTTTGGGCTTTTTTTTTTTGTTTAGTGTTGTGTAATGGAACCATCTGCATGACTACCAATCAATAATCATGGCCAGACGATAAATCCCTCTGTTTCTGCAGGTTTGAATGTCAAATTACCAGTGCCATTTGAATTCTGATTCGTTTTAAACTTCTGATCAAAGCTAACATAGCTGGGAAGACAGTGCTTTCCACGTTCCGCCTTCCCCCCTCCTCACTGCTCTGAAATCATCTGTCTCAAAGCCAGAAGTCTAAATGGAGTGTAGGGCAAGTTCAAAACAGGGAGGGTTGCTGTGAGTCTACTGCCAATTCCACTCTGCAGTCACAGCTTGCTCCCACAGCTCCATTAGCTGCCTGCAATCAAGGGCGGACGACTCAGTCCTGCTTGCTGTCCAGGTTTAATAGGTTCGGCTAGTTAATGAGCAATGGCTAGATTGCATTCCAAGACTTCACATCATTTGTAAAGCAATTAAGTATACACTTTTTGAACTCCTCCAAGAGAAGGGCCTTGTTCTACTGAGAGGATAACTGGAAAGCACAATTTTCAAAACAGAATAGCACAACACAATGGGAAACTGTTAGGATACTCACCTTCTCCATGTATCATGCTGAATGTATCGTTCCTTTTCCACAGATTTCTCAAGAGCTCACTTACCTCTATACCCCTGGATTATAGATTGCTCTTACTAGATGAAACCAAGAGCTGTGAGCCACTGGGAAGCATCTCAGTGCATGTTCAGTGCTGACAAAGCAGGCTAAGGAGCCATCGAGTTAACAAAGCAGATCTTTAATCTGAAAGCCACTGCAAAGGCAGGGGCACTTTTTGCATGTATACTTTTTACATGTATTCCCACCAGAGAACTGCAAGGCTCCTTGCAAACAGCAGAACACTTATACCTAGATTTACAAAGCTCAGAAGCAAAGTGACTTGAGCCCTCAGGCATTGCTCACAAAACCAGGACCATGTCCTCAGAGAACGAAACTACCTCCTAAGGCAGAACTAGGGGAAAAGCAAGTGTTTCTATTTGACTCACACACGCTTATTCACCCCCCAAACTCTTGCACTACTGCTTTAACATAGGTGTGCAGTGCCCCTTCTGCACAATTGTGTGTTTTTAAACCCTCACTTCCAAGGCAGAGATCCTTTTGTTTGTTATAGGGAGGCAACTCCTCTAGCAGTACAAAGGATCCTCAGCCTTAAATGGCTCATTCACAGTTGGGCCAAAGTTGCATCTCCCAGAGATTCTGTGGGCTGTCTTTTCCATGCTCTTCAGCTGAACCTGAGGAAGAACGGAGTCCTACTGGCAAGGACTTTTCTAAAAAATATGCTACTTCTACATTACACCAAACGTTGAGTGCCATGACCACTAAGCTATTTAGTAGATGGCAGCTACACTGAGAGAGCATACTCCTCCTCATGTATGAGATGCACAAAAGTCTGGATACTTATTATAACATCTTTACTAGAAAGGAAATAAACCAAGAAAATCTCCAAACACTCAAGGTCCCTTCACAACCTATTTCTCCAAAATCAGGAATAATATTCCATTTCTCTGAGCACATCCACTATCTAAACTGGGATAAGTTTCAGGAGGAAGAAATCTTTACTCATTTACCAAAAGAACTTCTCATAAAACTTTCAAAAAAACTTCTGCAACAACACAAAACTGGTCTTTTTACTTTAAATGCAAAACCTTGGTATGGAAAGAAAGCACAGCTGAAGTGTTATATAATTTTTTCTTCTATTATTCTCCATTTCCTTTCCACATGCCAGTCAAAACTATAAAATACTTGTGGGAGAAATGCAGAAGGCACGGTTTCACATTCCAAAAGATCTATTTCCATGTGCTGCGTACGAGCCAGTCGACCACCCAGGAAAGCCAGGCAAATACACTTTGGGCCCACCAGTGCTGCAGTTGCTGACGAGCAGCCCTTCTCTATCAGGGCTTTGCCCTGTATTTACTATGAGAAATAAGCATCAAGCAAGCTTCACATGCCTCACAGCCAAGCCTGTGGCTGTGGTCACCTCTAAGTCTGCCCTGAAACAATACTGAAAAGCAGACCAGTACTTTCTCCTCTTGAGAAGGGATACCAAGTGCTAACATATTTTTAATAAACTGGCCACAAAAAATTAAAAAAATTAAAAAAAGAAGTAGATAACCTTAATGCAGATGCCTGTCATACTATCACCTGTGTTGTCAAACCCTTTGCCCTCCATCCCAACACTTTGAGCCCAGTTTTATTAGAGAAATGAGAGCGAAGTTGGGTCATCTGTAGTCTTGGGAAAGGGTATGACCAGCTATTTTCTCTCCCTAAGAACCCTGGAAAATGTTACTTTCTTTTCATAAATCAATCACAGAAAGGTTTGGTAACTGTTTCAGAGTCACTAAAAATTAATCAGTCCCTGAGAGGCCAAGCTGGTTGAGAAACTGCTGGCTGGAGCAACAGAAGTAGGCATGACTTGCCTTCAACAAAGCAGAAGGCATTTGGTTTTAGTTAAAGGGGTAAAGGGTAGTAAAACTCGGCCAAGTATTTATTTAGTGGACCAGAGTGCCTGCAGCAATAGAGGAGGGTGAGACAGTGTGAAGTTTTTGTAATCCCAACCTTGGAAGAGAGGCAATTGAACTCTGGTTTCACTGTTGGAATAAGACAGCACAGAAAACCTTTGGTATGTGCCGTAGAAATGATGATTTATAGAAGCAATGGGGTGTCTGTGGGTGTGTAAAACCAAAAAATATCTAAAAGCTCTAAAAGCCCTAAAGCTTGCCCAAGACGATGCCTTTTCTTTAACCTGTTGGCCATTACTTTCTGCCAGTTCAAGACAGTCAGGAGTATGAGGAAGCAATAAGCCCCTAGTGAGATTGTTGCTTTGCAGAATGATGCTTTCAGTTCAGCAGTGGGGAATGCTGACTGGGCATCACTGAAGCATACACTTGAATCTCTCCAGAGTTAAATAAATAAATTTAATAAAAGTTACAAGCAGTAACGGAGCTTTACGTAGTCTTGACCCAAACGTCCACTCAGTGGTGTGGCTACGTGATAATACTTCAGTACAGACTAGTACATGCACCTACCAGCTGTGAATTTTTTGGCTCTCAGTCACGTCCCCCAACTTGGTGTGAGGGTAACTTAACAGGAGTGGGCAATGAGAAACCCCCAGCTCTGGATTCATTTCACCTCTGGTAAACACAACTGATTCCCAGTTCATGGCAGAGCACAAAAAACATGGCGGTCCATCCGAGGATGCTGCAGAGACTCACTGGATGCGTGGCAGAGAGCAAGAAAAAACAATGAAGAGGAAAAATGGGATAACCCTGCAGTGTTTAGCTGGGACTGTCAGGCAACAGTTAATGCTGAGGAATCTTGCAATTCTGTTTATGTTCTTTCAGCACAAGCAGGTGTTGGGAAGCCCAGGATGGGAGGGGCATGCAGATTAAAAAAAAGAAAGAGGAACCACTTTTTTTTTTCTTGTGTGTGTGATCTATTCAGATGAATCTTTTTTACCAACAGGCTCTCTTCCTGGAATCAGCACAGATGCGCAAGTGACACTCTGGCTCTCTGATAAACACACAACATACTAAAATGTCTAGGTTATGTTGCCTGTTTGTAGTGGAGGTTTTGATGGGAGTTCTGGGGTTATTAAGTAATTTTTAACATAGACATTATTAAAACCTCCCAGCTTTTTAAAATTTAGATATGTTTGGTTGAAGTTTTGTTATTTTCATACTATTATAGTCGTGTTCTGTAATGCTTACCATCTGAAAAGTGAGATATAAAGGACACATATCCATTGACACACATCTCATTTCTTCCCTTGGACACTTTGAATACAACTGTGCACATGACTTTTACAGTGACAGATTTTGTACAGAGGAATGCTCTAACCTGTAGATTTCCCTCCAACTGCTGCTGTTCCTTGTCCAGTGCCACAGCTACCTCTCTCCCTTTTTCTGCAGCTCTTTGTTACTGAACGTCAGTGTCATTGGTTGACATGATTAGTGTGGTTGACATTATGCCACTGCTCTAGGAAACAGGCAGAGGGCAAAGGGAGAAAAAAAAACCAAAACAACTACACCCAACCCAAAACCTCTAGCCGTCTTAAGCAAAAGGAATCAGGCTCAAAGAGATATAACTAACCTCACTCTTCCCAGTTAAAGAGAAGGTCCTTGCACTGCAATAGACGTGGCATTTCAATCAGCTCTGTGCTTGGAAAATGGATGCATTTCTGTGCCCCAGCACATATCCTGGAGTGCTTTAGTTCCCAGACATTAAAGGCAAAGGTGGAATGGGGGGAGGGAAGGGGAGTGAACAGGAAATAAAATGGTTAAAACCAAACAAACCAACACAAACAAAATAAAAACAAACCACCAAAAAATGCAACCCAACATCAGACAGGAGATAAAGCCTGACCTATGATTCAGCAGATTCAAATGCTCAGAAGTACAACAGTTTATGTGCGCTACCAAAAGACAGCAGCAGTCCATTACACGTATGGATTTGCAGCACTTTGTCAGCACTAATGACGTTACCTCATTAAAAGAGATAAATGCCTTACTGTACTACCAAAAGCATCTGCTCCTTCCTTCTCACCTGTTCTCCATCAGGGCGATTGACAGCAGTGCAGTGAAAACAAATCAAAATACAACACTAAACTCACTTAGAGGCACTTGCTAAGGTTGCTTTGTATTGTTTTAATGTCAAGTTTTTCCTTTTCTTTTAATGGGGTTATGCTATGCTTCCTACCAGGTACCTCTTCTGTTGACATTAAATCAGCATATCAAAGAAAACAAAGTTCTGGGAACCACCATGGCCCATCAGCTTTCAAAGGATTTCTCAGAAAATAAACTAATGTCTACTTCAAATAATTCATTCACTGTTGAGTAAAATGATGCAACTTCAACCACACCAGTGGTGAATTAGGCAAGGGGGTGACAATGCCTTCTGTCTGCTAACACTCTTCGACATGTTGCCACGCTCAACACAACAATTTTCTTCCAACAGATTCCTCTCTACATGCAAAGGTAGCAGTTTACAATAATGAATGTTTTATGCATTATTCCTTTGTGTATAAGGTCTCACAAGTACACATTATTGAAGTCTATTAAACTCTCTATTTAGCAGAATTACCAATGTGCCTTTGGGGAAATTATTACAATGAAGCTG
Organism: Taeniopygia guttata; assembly: GCF_048771995.1. Taxonomy (NCBI): domain Eukaryota; kingdom Metazoa; phylum Chordata; class Aves; order Passeriformes; family Estrildidae; genus Taeniopygia; species Taeniopygia guttata. The sequence continues at coordinate 38,180,134 of NC_133027.1, forward strand.
TACTGGTATTTAAACTCCAGTTGTTTAACAATCTTTTCCTAATCACCAATCCAGGTATCAACATTAAAGTGCAGTCAGACTTTTTCCAGTGCAGCATAAACCTGTCTAGGAGCTGCTTATGAAAATTCATTTAAAAGAATGAGTATTTCAGCTTGGCATGTTTTTCATAATTAGCCTCAGATAGCTTGTGCTTTAAAATAATAGTAACTCCTTCCTGATCCTCTTCACCAAGCAGAACCCTCTACAGTTAAAACTGGTTACAGAATCAATTAACTATTTGCAGGCACACCGTTGCTGTCAGCATACCAATATCTGCAAGATACCAGCCCATTCAAGGAAAATTTGGCCAACAAGGTCCCATTCTTTACAAATGGCTTTTCTGTGAGAAAAAAACCCATCCTAGGTGCAAGGGATGGAGCAGTCCAAAAGCTGCCTAATCCCAGTGCATACCTAGGTCCCTCCTCTGGTCCAGATACAACTCAGAGCTGCGTAAAGCAACAACAGAGCAATTACTAACTGTTTTTGTGCCACTCAGACCATTTCCCTTGTTCATTCTGCACAACAGAGCTATAGCTAGCTACTCTCTAAAGGTGCCTGTTTTTGTGGCAGTGAGTCAAATTTGGTTCCAAATTTGTAATGTGTGTCTGTACCTGCCGTGACAAGAACAAATATTTTTCCAATGGGAAGAGTCTCATATTCTCAGGGGAAGAGGAAGTAAACTTCGCCATACTAGAAATCACAGGATTCAGCTTCCTGAGGTGGGGTAGAAGAGACCTAGGTCTCAACCCTTCAGGTTTCCTCCATGACCTTCAATAAATCACTGTGTTCCTGCCTTCATTTTTCATCAGTATGAAGTGCTTAGGTTCTATCTATGGGGCAGTCAGGCTCTCCAGCAAAGACAAAAGATGTCTTCTCCTTGCTACTATGTTACACAAGGAGTTTTACAACTTCAACACCAGTTCAATTTTCAGTCAACCTTTAATGAAAAAAACAGCATTAATTTTTTGAAAAAACACTGACAACAATCTTACAAAACCATTAATCACAGAAACAGAATATAAGTAATGGAGCTGAGTAAAAGGGCTTGACATCTTTTGAAGATACAAAATTTAGGCCATCATACGTGCATATTTTGATATGCCAGAATTCAAACTTTATGTCCAAATACAGATAAAGGGAGGACTAAAGCCATCACTATAAGCTTGTATGTGTACTAAAGATATGAGTCATTTACTATCTGCTCTTCTTAGCTCTAAGGCAGACCTGCACAATGAAGTTGTTTCCACCAGGACCAAAAGTCCTTCAGAGAACAATCTTCAGGAAAAAAAGCACAGCAAACAGGTGGGCATATTTTAGTCATACACTAATTTCCCCATAAATCAATGGACAAAAGCTCTTCCTTTCTCCAGTTACAAACCCAGACCCAAATCACCTTCTCTGTTTTACAATCTCATTGACATTACTCAAGTTACACACACACCAGAGCAGATTTTGTCCTTGGGGGCACTGAGAGACCAAATCTCCCATAAATAGAAAAGGAAACAATCTGTTCACCTTCACTGAAGTGGGATGAGGAATATCCCTTTCACCTAAAAAAGGAGACATATGTGTAAGAGACAATGGGAAATGCCACTAATTTCACTTCTTCAGTTTGCCTCTCCATTAGGAAAGACTCTTATGTACTTAAAAAGTTTTTCAGGCTTTAAAGGCTATTTTATGCAGCTGTAGATCAGAAACTTCTCTAAGCCAAAAGTATCAGCCGTTGGCTTAGAGAAATTGCTGGTGTCTACTTCACTCTCTTCCATCCGGTTTGATAGCGGTGATCAAGGGTGCACTCTATTGCCTGAATTTGTCAGTCCCTTTTCCTATTACTTACTTCTTTACCTCAGCACTGTTCTCACAGCCATGAGGTCAGATGCTTCTGCTGAGGTGTACAAAGTCCAACCCCATCTTTAGCTTAGTTTGTTGTTGATTGGCTTTACCCCATCAAGCAGATTGTGGTCAGCTTCGTAAGCGCCAATGCTGGCACAAGAGAGAACAGGGCAAGTCCTGGCCAAGGACAAGGCAGGAAGAGAAGGACAATGAGCAGTTGTAACTGGGACTGGTGTAGGCCGCCACAAAACCTCTAGTCCCTGACATGTACCAGAATACATCATACAAAAATACCCCAAGTGCACATTGGGGCATTTGACACTGAGACATTGCAATATGTGTATCTAATGTTCTCATCTTGTTATAGCATTGTGTTGATCACACCAGAGGACAGACCTCACAAAAGCACCTGGCAATACAATGTCACTTATTCCACAGTACTGGGCATAGATCGTCATTTGTTACTGTGGCAGGTGGACCAGCAGCCACCCCAGCCAAGCTGTCACTTTGTCTCTCCTGCCACCTACTGTACTGAAAACCAAAATATGTGTCATCAGCTCACGTGCATTTCCACTTGTGTTTGGAAATACCAACCTTTAGTTCTTCTAGAAATGCTACTTCATGCATATGGGAACTCCCCGCTATCATCACTCCTTCAGCAATGCTATCCAGTGTTTCCTGTTGAAGGCTAACTGCAGCACTTGGAGCTCTACTTAATTCACTAATGCTTCAGGGTTAAAATTAGCATTAAATACTAAAAATTCTCCAGAGTTTAGAGTGCAAACCCCTCTTCCCTTTGCCCCATGGAGAACTAATAACAGAAGATTTATTTTGAACAGTGAACATGCTATGATACCCCACAAACCTCTGCCCCTTAATTTTCTGTTACATCAAATGATGTCTACAACACTCACAGGGGGCAAAATCCAGCAGAAAAGTAATTCCCCACTGAGCGTGCGGTTGTTAGCCCATGGGCAGGGGTGAACCTCCTGCGCAGATGAGCTGCACAACTAAATGAGTGTTACCCAAGAACAGACCTGCCCCATGCAAGAGTCTGTATCAGACCGTGATTTACCCTTGTCCTTTTAACCTCTCGCTCTCAAAATGCCATCTGAGCAGGTCTGGCTGTGCCACCCATACCCTCAGCAGCAGTGCTACCCATAACGTCCTCCCCATGCAGTCCCGCTGCCTGCAACATCACTGGCTGCAAAAAGGGCTTCACTGATGCTTGTGTCCAAGCAGTCCATCCCAGGAGAAGAATTCTTTAATCATAACTATCTGGGTTCTGCCATCCTACCAGACACCATTAACCATAGTGAACAGCATGGAGAAGGGCAGCAATGAGTCTGAGCTGGTCCAGACTAGTCCAAGCCCACCACAGGGGCTTCAAACCCATTCAGCTGTACTATGTGGAAGCCAATTAGCAATCGACTCAAAACCAAACAGAAAGATATCCCATGTTAGTTCTCCCAGGATGCACAACAAGTTTAATTTTTCAGTATTTTATTATTAATTTTGAAAAGTATTTAAATAGAAATCAACAAGCTGAATTTTGTAATAGAAATTTCATTACTTTCTAGTAAGAAGTTACCTTGTGGGTGCTGGTTTATTTTCCCATATATGGTATTCCCTTTTACCTAATCAACAGCTTGGAGCTCTGTGACAGCAGCTATCTTTGATAAAAAAAGTATTCTGATGAGGGAGGAAGGTATCCAACACTTGCATCAAATGTATTTATTTATGCTGTGGCCACAGTAATCAAGAGGTATTAAAATGTGGAATGAAACATCAGTTAAGTGCATTTTAAATCTGATTTTTCCCTGGTTGCAGTAAGGAAATTGTTGATTAGCAGAACTCTTTAGGATATTTACAGGCTGCAGTTAGTGAAGCAGATACAGAAGATAAATTGCTCCACTCCTGCTAAAGCAAGTCTTACTTTTCCAAGTAATAGTGGGCCTTTTATTTTAGCACTTAAAATTTGATCAAGTGAGAAAAAAAATACATTAATATAATTCCACTCACTCCCAGATAAACTTCTCTGAAAAATGAGGATATTTCTTTTCCTTAAACAAATCCGACGAGGCTATAACTAAAAATATTTTTGTAACACACAGAGTTCAGTATGAACACTGGAAAACAATTGGCAAGAGCAATTGGAGTGTCTAATCCCAGCTCTTTAGCCACCAAAATGCTTCAAGAGCTGTGATACATCCACTTAAAAACCAAATATGGCTCACAAATAGCTATTAAACATGAATGAACTTATCAAGAAGCAACAGTATGTTCCCATTAATTGTACAAAGGCTGCAAAGAGGTGAAAAGAAAGATCTTTCAACAGCATCTGATCAGAAGTGACTTTTGCTGACACCAATTTAATTTATAACAAAATCAAGGCAATAAACTAAAGGATCACATTAGCAGTTAGTAATGCTACAGGAGATATCAGTGAAAAGCTAATGAAATGAACAGAGCCTTAAAACAACTTGATATTTTTTAACACTGACTTGAAAACCCACTACTGCAAAGACACTTGTCAGAGGGTACTTGGACATCCTTGCTAGCAACTTTCAGACAACTTTTAAGAATCCCTAAGGATGCTCCAAGGAAATTTAAGAAGGCAATTTTATACATAAATGCTGTCTAGATTGATGTATCACTTACCAAACCTGCAAAGTTTAATCTCTGAAATAACTCCTGAGCTTGACCACATGGAAGGCAAAGAGATTTAAGATTGTTTGGTCCATGGCTGATGGAGACTTTCTAACAGAAATGGAAACTGGATGATAAGCAGCTAATAAGCTGCTCCCAGAATTTCCCTTGCTTTGAGAAGGGTGAAGGGACTGGGAGATTTCGGAACAGATTCTACAAACAAGCTGTTAAGAAAAGCCGCTATCCAGAAGGCTCGACAGGAGGAAAAAGGAAGCAGGGAAATCACAGTTAATGGGATTTGGCTGCATCCAAGAAACAGCTAGGTTTCAAATACATTACAAATAGTCCTGCACTTCACTGCATCAATTCATTGCTGGATGAGAAAAATGTACATAGATTTAAAGCTCCACAGAAACTTAGATTGATCTGTTTAGAATAAATCTTGTCTCTCCCCTGAAATACCCTTTGGATGAACACATGACAAAGAGGAAATTGCCACCACTACACGATAATTTCTATATTTTTCTGTTGGGGGGAAGGCAGGTTAGGGATTTATTTATTTTGAGGTTATTTCCTAAGCCCCATAAATGGATGCTAGTCTCATTCACCTTAGATATCACTGCAGAGTACTATAAAGGTTGCCTAAATTTTCCAAGGGAGACAATCACTATCCTGTCCCATCAAAAGGATAATGTGACATCAAACATAGAGTTATCTTTCTCCTAGTGCATCTCTCCTTGGCACAATATAAGGAGGTTGAGCAACCTCAGCAGGAGGTTCTCAGTACCTCCCTTCCCAAACCTTGATGGGGACCTCCTGCTCATCCTCCAACCAAGGAGGGAGAGAATTAGTAGTTTAAAGCTACTAATTGAAAGCAAAATTGCCATAGACAATATCCTCTACCTTTGCAAACTGGTATCAACCACAAGACGTGATTCAACATGTATGAACACCATACTTATCCCTCCTCAGATCCCAAAGGAGGCAGTGCCACAGTATGTGCCAGGAGGGAACAGGCCAGCAGCAGAAGAGAAATTTCTAGTCTAGTCATGAGACAGACAGAAGAATGGATATGATAGGAGAAGTGAGATAAAAGAATTAGGGGGCTGATAGCATCAATGCACTTTAAGAAGAAGGAGAGGAAGTTGAGCGGCTGCGAAAGAGGGGGAAGGAAGAGTAAGGCTGATTTTCCCGATAGACAGGTCATAAACAGTTCCCGAAACCTGCCTAATTGGGCTGGTTGTCTGACGTACAGATGCAAAAAGTAACACATGTGGCATATTTGAAGCGGAAAAAGGAGACGTTGAGGACTGGGGCACTCTGTAGGGGAATGAACGACCTACAAGTCTTTTAAGTGCCATAAATAGAGATGAGGCTAGACCTTTCAACCAATAATGAATGTGAATGGTTAAAAAAGAATTTTGCAGAATTGTCCACTAAGACAAAAATCTTAAAAACTGGCTCTTCACAAATGCCTTTTCTTTTGGAAATCCCACACCCACTGCTGAAAGATTAGCTTTACAAAGTGAGAATTTAACTGGAATTGCAGCTCTGGGTAACAACAGGAAATGTTGCTCACAGCAACAGAAAATGTAGGATGATTAGGTTTTTGGGGAAAAAGGGAAAGAAAGTTACAGTAACTATGAAGACAGAATAAATAACAGTGCTGTTCTTCTCCAGGACCTTTCCAAGGATCTCAAAGCAATCTACAGCCACTCCCCATTAAAGGCTGCTACGGCCACAGCTTATTGCACCACCTAGGTCCCAAGCCTGGCTGTACTTCTCATCTTCATAGCTCTGTCCCTCTGCTGATCCCCACACCAGACATCAGCTGATGGTCAGGGACCCCATGGGGGGTTTGTGCCCTGCAGGATCCCAGCTGGGACTTGGGGTGTTGCCAAGTGCTCCTTGTACATAAGTAGCGAGGGAGCCTCATCAAAAGACAGACAAGACAAAAGGTTTCCACCAAGTGAGAAAACTCCAAGCACAGAAGGGAAGGCCCTCCCCACACTGAACGTGCTGTGCTCAGCGGCGCAGCCCAGCAGAGCAAGTGGGCTGGGAAAGCCAGCCGTCTTTCAGACAAAAGTGTAAAAAAGCAGCAGGAGGAGAAAAAGGGAAAGACAAGGTCAAGTTAGAGGGAGGCAAGCTCCAGACAAACCCTCCCTTCCCCAGAGGAAAGCACCTCAACAGACACTGCTGTGGAGTCAGCAATGCAGAAGATACTACTCAGCAGGGGAACACGTCAAATACAAAGCCTTGTTTACATGCTCACCCAAGTTCTTTAACTGTTGCTGAGAATTTTAGGAAATACTTTACATTGGACTTGTTTTATTGCATGTTTCCCACCAATTTCCAGTTCCAGTTTCTACTTCTGTTCTTAATTTTTAGTCACCACTGGGACAAAACAGTAACATTTAGATACTGCCTTGGTAAGAAAACTGGGAGTTATATTAACAATACTTAAATACAGTCTATTTAAAGGTTTGAATGCATCTTGTTAGAACACTGCATAAATTAACCCAGCCTAATTCTCTAGGATGTAACAAGATCTGAAAAACTCCAAGTTTCATGTTCTCTCTTACCACCCACTTAAAAAACCAAAACCAACATGCTGGGGTTAGCTTAGGTTGCAAACGAAAACAAAATTCACATTCAACTGAATAAATGCAATTTACTCCTTGATGCAACAAAGATGATGCCACAACCAGCTCAAAACCAAAGCAAGAAGAAGTTCTCTCCCGCACCCTCCATGCATATCCCCCCTCATTTTTGCTGTTAGTGATGCCCCCCCAAGCCTGTCTGCTCAGGATTCTTAACCACTTGCTCCATCCCTCCCCACTGTCTGAAACCATGCCTGGATGGAGCAAAGAGTGCCCTGCTGCTGCTGGGCTCAAAGTCTCCACCGCATCGCTTGCACTGGCGGCCAGACAAAGCAAACTCCAATTGCATCACGGAGCAAACTCATTTTCCAGCAACCTCCCAGCCCGGAGTTTACCGCTACTGTAATCCGGTGCTGTCAACAACGCCGCCTTTGTTGCGCGCCCATGTGCGCCGCTCGCTTGCTGGTCGGGTTGTTGTTTTGAGTGTTTTATGGTTATTTTTTTATTATTATTATTTATTTTAAGGAGAATTTTTGTTTTAAATGAGTAATCTGTTTTCGAAAGATTTCCCCTCCGTGCTGGCTCCACCCTGTACTGTAAACGAGACATTACCTTATACAAGAATGAATCTGCTGCATTCCTCTGTCTAGCTGCCTCGCAGCACATTTCCTACGCTCACAGCAGCCCCAGCAGTGCATGCTCTCCCACCCCTTCCCCCCCACCTTTTTCTTTTTTCTTTCCCCTTTTTTTTTTTTTCCTTTTCACTGCCTCGCTGTGTTTTTGTGTAAATGATCTCACATGACTCAACAAATCCATCTGCCTGGAGCAGGCCAAGTTTGGAGCCTTCCCAGGAGGGAGGAGAAGAATTGCTTTGTGGAAAGGACCTGGAGCTTTGCCCTTTCTCTGGCTCAAATTACCCGCCTGTCAGGCCTGACGGATTTGGCTAAAAATAAAAGGAAGCGGGCCGTGAAAAGGAGATGAATGAGCTCAGCAGTTCCTTAGATAACATGGGGTCTGGTGTCGCCCAAAGATCCTAGAGCAGGAACTTCGGATGCCGGACATGTAAGTGTGGTGCTGCAGCCTCAGTGAACTCAGCTGCTTGAGAACCAAAAAAAAAAAAAAAGGCATAAAAAAAGGCAAAACCAACCATATGCTTCTGGAAATAAATGGATTAGACACTCAGAGCAGGAAAACTGCATGCTGTAGATTTGGGCTTGTAAATGGAGAGATTTATGGGGTTTCCAGAGGAGAAAGGGGGTGTGGGGGGGTGTGGCAGGAGGCCGTACGTGATGTCAGCCTCCCGCCCTGACCAGGGAGCCTCTGCATCCTTCCTGCAAATGCCTGCCCAGCGCCCGCAGCGGGTATTAAGCACTTAGTTTGGCAATGTAATGACACACTGCAACAATCTGTAATGCGAGGCAGTCAGCAAAGCCCTGGCTCGAAAAGCTTTTTCTCCTAACCATTAACCATATGTTTGGCTCCGCCGCCGCCCAAGCGAGCGGGTGTTCCAGCGCACCATCTGGTTTCTATCCACACAAGCAACTGCAAAGCACAGAGTATTTCCCTCTGGAGCTGTGTCTTCCTCCCTGGCCCCCAATCCCCACCCAGCTCCCCACTCCTCTGCTCCCCATCTTCTTCCTTCCACCCCTTTCCAGCAGCAGCTTCACCTCCCTGTCTCACTAATGGCTCGAAGCAGTGGAGACCACAACCACCCCACCAAAGGTGCAGCGGAAGAGCTGACTTGTGCTGCCTTCTGTGAGCTCACATGCCTACACGCAAGTGTGTACAAACACACACAGAGGGGTTGCATCCCTCCTCACCAATGTCTGGGGTACTGCATTAAAACGTGTGTTCTTGAGTGGTCCAGAAGCTGCTGCAATGTCCATCACATCTTGCTCACGCACACATGCGCACAGCAAGTGTTCAGTTTGGATTACATCAACTCTGTGCCGACACTGCAAAAGGACTTCAAGAATGCACCTAACAACGGGAGGACCAATAGCAGCTTTATCTCCTGCTCTCAGGCAGGGCTTTCTATGCACATCAGGTGTTGATATGCCATCCCACCAAAATAAGAACACTTTGGGGGGGACAAAAAAGAAGTACAAAAGGAAGAAGAGAAAGATAAATGGAATGAGAGTGCACTGAAGAAAAAGGAATGAAAATATTTACTTTTCCTGTGATAACTAAACAAGCACTTTCTGAAACGATAAAAAAAGCTTTCAAGTGTTATATTTTAGAAGGCCTTGTACCATATGTTTGCTTTACAATTTTATGAATTCTAACTACTATTTATGTTTTTAAAGCACTTCCATCATTCCGTTTGTTTCTGAAGTACCTATGGGACATCAGCAGTAATTTTCCCCTTTTCAATTTAAGATTAATCATGACCTATTGCAAGTAGGTATTCAGGGATGCGAGCAATAGGATATTCAGCAAATCCAACATTTGCTCCCTTAAAGTAAGTTTATATTCTGCAATGAGTCACACATACAGTGTTTATCCAAGTTACCAGTGCTACAAGGGGAAAAAAAAAGCCCATCACATTTGCAAATACATGGAAATCACAGCTGTAAGCACCCAGATGCTTATATTAGGACTTGCTTCTATGACTGGATATTGATTTTTTTAAAATAATGTGTCATTATACCAATGTTGATACAGCAACCAGCTTCCTGGAGTATGCAATTTAATACCAAAAAGAAGCTGGCTTTAGGAAATACCAAATCCACACCCATTCATATCCTTTTTAAACATCCTTCTTCATCATGACTATAGCAATGCAAAGCCACAACTGCTTTTTCCCTCACCTTGCACCTAACTAAGAAAATGCACTTGCCAGTTAGTAAGAGCTCTGTCTAAAGCAATGAACTTTGCTGATCTCAATAAAATACTGCAGAACTTCTTCAACTCTTGCTAGAAACGAAGAATCTACATTGGAAAGGATGATACATATTTTTCAAACTTCCTCCGTATGAGAAATCAGTGAATGAAAAAGCACACCATAGGCCCTTATCCCAGAACCAAACAGGCATGGGGAAAACCATATGCTTGTGAAAAGCCTCATGACTTCACTAGGATTGCCTAAGAAGATTGAGGATAGGATCTGCTCCCAATTACAAATGTGGAGTGCAATTAGCACTGTAAACTCCCCCTGCCTTCATTCTACACTCCCCTTGAGTGAGGGAAATTAAAATGATTAAAACCATGAGAGATGCATTTTAGCTAGGAATTTACTTTTCCCAAGAAACAGGATCTAAATATATTAATGTCCATTACTTCAAGATAATATGCTGCAAACATTAGTAGTATGCTTAAATATCACACATTAGGTTTCCTACAACCATGCAATGAGAAATTGTCTTCACACACAGAAAACAACCAGCAGTCATTCTCTAAAGCAGTAAAGGTTTAGGTCTGGGTCTTTCAGCAGATAATGATCTGCTCAGATCCAGAAATCCTTTTAAAGGGGGAATTCAAGGGAAATATTAATGGATTCAGGGTTCTGCAGTCTGAAGGGACTGCTGATCATTTGACCTTCTTCCATGAAATAGGCATGGAGCTTCCTGCCTACATCAATGAAGCTGTAAGAGGTTGAAAGAGAGAATCTACTAGGTTTTTAAAAAAAGCCCGTTAACCCCCCCCCCCAAAAAAAAACCCCAGACTCAGATACAACAGCCTGACATAAAGGAGGAAGCTACTGCAGCCCTGGCATCACTCCCCAGCACTGTGAGATCACCCACATCCTTTCATCTGGTCTGAATGAATTACCAGCCAGCTACTGGGTCTTGTTATACCTTGTCATCTTCCTCTACTCCTCAGCCCCTGACAAAGGGCCACTGACAGCCTGAAACCCAGCCAGTTTTTAAAGCACAATAAAAGTGGTGTCACATTATTACCTGAATCCACTGAGTCCTCCTGCCAACAACGATGTTTATGCAGTCACATTTTTCTGTTTTTAAAAACTTCTCTCTTGCCTCATTGCTCTGTGTGAAAAACAAAACAAAAGAGAAAAATTATTAACTGCAAGCAATTATCTATTATTTGGATTACAGCAGTTTTGCAGTAGATATTCAGGTCTTTTGTTTTCTGTCTCATCTCATAAAAGCATTAAACAAGAAAAAGTCTTTTCCCCAAAATCACTAGTAGAAGCAACAGATACCAGTTTAGAGAAGCAGATGAGATACCACAGCCCACCCTTGTAGAGCTACACAGGAGAACACAGCTCTCCTATGCCCAAATCCTCTGCCCTCTTCCCAGGCCATCCTGCCTGACAGCACTAGGACCAATGCCAAGCAGACAGTGCCACCAAAAGCAGAAATACAGAGGGAGAGAAAGCTAATTATATTTCTTTCAGTATCAACGGCAAATACCTGCCACTAACAACCACAGCAGTGATGTGTTATAATAATACTTGCAAAATTGCATTAACAATAGATTACTTAATCATAAAGCTTCTCCATACTCTGTACCTACAACATTATTTAAGTAGTGACACCACTTAAAATTCTCAAAAGTGTCTTTTAGTGTCTGTGTTTACTCCTCGCTTCCCATACTAGTAGCTTTAAGCTTTAGTGTCAAATTGTCCTACCCATACACTTCACAGACGCCATTTAAATAATGAAGAAAAAAGCCCGTATGGTAGAAATCCAGCTGAAGACACAACCTCAACCCCACCATCCCCAGCCTCTCTGAGTGGCCAGAAGACGCATGCTAAGGAAACAGGATTTTCAGTACTGGAAATGCCATTAGTATTTCACTGCTTTCTCTGAAAGCAAATTAAAGAAACCCTTCACTTAAAGAGATGCACTCAATGTGTACATGGTCCCTTGCCTACTTTCACATGGGCATACACAATTAAACCCAGACAGAGGACAGGTTGGGCGATACGGCTGCCATACCCTTCCTGCATTTCAGGGCTCAGAATTTTAGTATACTCTGTCCATTGTTGACATGGTTGACTGACAGAAAATTTTGTTGCAAGATTTTGGTCACAGTGGTCTGACTGAGACATTCCCAAAAAAGTGGCTGGAAAGACCAAATTCTCACAATCTCTGGAACAGAGTTAAAACCTGGGTTTAGCCTGATGCCACACAATGCAATGAACACAGTCGAGTCCATGGTATAGCAGAACAGAAGTGACAGTATAGCAGATTGCCTCTGGCATCTGCTGTCACCCAGGGTAGGGCCACCTCCAAAGCAAGGGGGGTCTCCTGATCCAGGTGACCTCCCCACTGCAGCCTGGAGTCATCCATGCTCAAAACAGAGCAGCCAAGATCTGGGCCAGGGGATGGCAGGGTAAAACATGTCAGAACATGAAAATTCACTTAATGGGGACAGAAAATCGGAGGGTCGGATAGGGAGAGAGCAAGAATTGGGGTTAGGCATGGAGGACTGCCTGCTGGCTGTGCAGCTGCAGCACTGCTGAAGAACCATGTCCAAGACTATATGATGCCAGCACACAATGCCATTTGTTTGCTTCCTGCAAAGTCTTTGGTGTACCACAGATATGTTGAAGAGAGAACACTGACGAGTTCAAGCACTCACCCCTGAGAAGGGAGGGAAATGTGGCAGGTGAGCGCTGCCTGCTGCAGCTGCCTTCACTCTTGGCACATGGGATGTACCTGAGCTGTGCATCAGGGCTTCAGGGCAAAAGTGCATGACAACTCTAACAGCTGCTGGCAGCAAGGATGGCAGCCACCCTGACACTCCCTGCCACCCTCTCAGCGTCCAGGCAGATGAGCTGTGCCTTGGAGAGCTGCCACACAGCTCCAATGAAGCACTACACAAGTCATTTAAACTCAGTATCCCTCAAGTGACCATTAAAGTGAATTCCTAACCAACCTGAAAACCTGGCTCCTCTCAACTAAAAGTAATGAGCAGTCATAGCAGAAGGGAACTGTATTTCCTGTACACAAAACTCTTTGGAGTATAGAGAAATCTCAGCAGCAAGGCTGTAACATCCTCAGGATCTTTTGTCCTTTTAAGTCTCTTCCTGCAAAGAGAAGTGGGGCTTCCCAAATCATCTGTCAAATCCTGAAGCCTGACACTGGTAAACAGATTAAGATCGTGAGGAAATGACAAACTTCTTCAGTAGGATTTGAGTACCATGCCATAAATAAAAATTTGGGCCAAATATGGGACAGCAGGGAAAAAACAAGATGCTGAATAGGGAGTTTGCCCAGCGTTTGCAGCTACAGCTGGCAGCAGGCAGGCAACTTGCAAAAAGAAAAGAGTGTGATGACATACTAAAAACTGTCCATGCATTCACAAGATCTGCACAAATCCATTTTATATCAGAGTGTCAGTCTGTACTTATAGAATCATAGAATGCTTTGGGTTGGAAGGGACCTTAAAGATGAGCTGCAATGTTGCAATGTATTTTGTGTATGAAAAGAAAATTACCAGTAAATAGCTGAAGCTTCCTTGGATATTATGCTACCATAGACATTAAAAGCTTATAACAGAGCACAGGTCTACAGTCAACCAAGTGCACAACACAGGAAGACAGACCTTAAAGGTAAATAATTCAGGACTTGAATTCTTTAAGGTAAATAATTCAGGGCGCTAATGAATTCACTGACTGTAAATAGGGAGTTCCACTGTGAGGAACTCTCCAAACTGCCCTACATCCAATCCTCAGGAGTCCAGAGCAGAAAACTGTCAGCAGAAACATGTCTCAAACACTCCTGGCTATAGCAAGACTCTAACAAAAAATAAGTCTTGGACTGGAAGAGATAGCTTCATAGACTGTGACCATGGGCTGCTGAAAAGGATGTGTACTTTCAGAAACACCACTTGGGCAAACAGTGAGGTGGCTGTGACACAAGGAAGCTGACCCATATTGCATCCAACAGAAACATTGGGAAAGCCCTTCAGGGGTAGCCAACATAGCAGTTTGATCTAGCAGTGCTAAAAACACACAAGACTATGGGTGAAGATGTAAGTCCTTTGTTAAATATGACACCCTGTAAATAAAAAAAAGCCAGACAACCCCCCATGTTCTCCTTACTTCACAGTCTTTCTTCTCTATCCTCTTTGATTGAGTATTGTCAAGTGCTTTTATCCACACCTGGGAATTTCCGTGCATCCATCAAAAAACATTTCAGCCAACCAAATTCCATCAACAAACCACAGGATAAATCCTCATAAATTCTTAAACTACCAGCAAGTGTCAGTCTTCAGAGCTTGCACTTTCTAGTACCAAGGAGCTGTTTTGCAAGCGGCAACTATTCCTGACCAAGCAAAGAACCTCTACCAAAGTTGAGATGCAGCCAACTCTCAGTTATACAATGTTGTTGCTGCAAAAAAACCCTCAAACAAACCTACCAGGATTTTTATGCTGTCTCATACTTTAAAAGTAGTATTTAAAACCACCCTAAAGTTGCCTCACACCCTCTTACGAGACCTGCATGAAACCAGACTGTGGAATAAAATCCCGCCTTTTGCCGGCAGGACAAGGGCACATCAGCAACAATAGCCAAGGTGCTGCAAGGTTGCTGATGAGCCTGGAAACACTGTATGGGAACATGCCTGTGGATCTGCAGTAGAAAACACAACTGCTGTTCGTGCTCCGTGCCCAGCGGAGATAGAGATCTCATCGCCAGCAGAGATCTGGGTCACCACAAGGAAGCTGGAGTTATTCCAGCACCATCATCTTTTAGGTAATGCTCTCAAAAGGGGAAACAAGCATGTGGCAAGGTTTCATCTGACGAGGTGCTGGTTGTAAACAAAAACAGTAACTGGGGGTTTCGTTGCTCCTTGGTGATATCATCCAAATGGAAAAAAACCCAATGAATTTCACCTGATGTCTTGTATTCAAAGTGCTTTGCAGAAAGAGTTTGCTGCAAAGGCAAGGCTCAGATTGCAGTTTCTCAAGAGCTGGCAAATGCACCTCGAACAACAAAGTCTTCCTCCTCCTAAACAACAGGCTAAAAAGTATTTGTTTGCCTATTTTATACTTCAAAACTGAAAACCCAAACCTAGGGAAGGAAAACACTAGCAAGACAACACTAGAAAGATAATGTTTAAATTGAATTATCAATTTTAAACATATGATGTTTGTGAAAAACACACACTCTGAGTCTCCACACAATCAAGTAGCTGACTATCCAGGCACATGACTGAAAACCAGATCAGCTTTCCAGTCTCTGCTAACCAAAACTTTTGCAATCTTCCTGTATGCCATTTCCTTGTTTACCTCTCATAGTACAGGAGTTCAACTTTTGGAGAAACATGAAAGGTAAACCTAGAAAGTGACATGTGATATTATTTACAGAATAGGAGAGCACGCTGTTCACAAGAATTTGTAGGCGCACACATCCCAGTCCTGTTCCTCAGTTCAACACCCACTCCTGAAATCCTGTACCAACCAGATTAGCCGATGTACACATGCCTGCACCCTTGGAGAAACAATAGCCTCTTTCAGTTCATACAGTCTTCTGAAGAACCAGGCAAAAACGTCATGGGAGAAGTTAGGAAATATCTGCAGAAAACAGCACACAAGATGAAAGGCAGAACAAGCCTTTTAACTTACACAAAGTACATAACATGGAGGATAAGCACAGAACTTGGTTACCTAGCCCGTCTTCCAAAGGGATATTTTTTTCCCCAGGATGGAAAAGGGGATTGTTGAAACAACTTTAAAAAACCAAAAAACCAACCACTGGGATAGTGCAACAGCTCCCTTACAGACAGACTATTGCAAGCAAAATTCAGCTCCAGGAGCTGTGGCAGACCTGGGAGAAAATACACGCTGCCCTGAAGTGCCAGGATCTCCAGCAGACAGCAGGGATCCTGGCTGGCATGATGAGCCCTCCTGTCCCCAGTGCACAGCGCTCCTTCCTCCATTCCCCTCCCAAACACTGTTGCTACAGAAGGCACAGAACTATTTTTTAATTAATCCAGCACAGAGTTTGAGCTGCCTCGGGGTTAAGCTAAACATTTTCTGTCTTTAACCACTACGGCAGAACCAACTACAGAGAAAAACACTTCACCATAAGGCTAGAGAATTTAGGACAGAAAAGAAGCTGCAACAGAGTCACCTCTGACCTCTCAAAATTTTGCCTCCAGAACATGCAAAAATAAGAAACTGAATTTTTAATCAGCTGAGAAATGGGGTAGGGAGACACTCTTGGTAAAATTATTGTTGCGAGTATCACATAAAAGGCCTTATGGAGTTTTGCCATCCACCTTCTGTTCCAAACTGTAGGCCTCCAAATAACCTATCAGAAAAAAATCCAACTACCCACACTTTCAGGAAAACACTAAGCATGGAGAGACATTCAAAAGGCATGCAGTTCTACTAATCCTTGTTTCTCCTTTCACAAGGGGCTGTAACTCCAGGAAATATGTGCTCCCATAACAAAACAGGTATTCGCTGCATGTACTCATGCTGCCTATTTTTTTTTTAATCATCTGGTATGAATCTTCCTAGACCTGCTTATGTTAGAGGAAATATTAGCATTAGGTCTGCAAAAGAACACTGACTACCTGTTCTGCATGAAGACCGTGAAGGTTAATAGTGGAAATTGTGGTTGAACTGTGCCTCTGCCTTGTTCTGAGCAGTCTATACAACCACTGCCATTTTACCACACATGTGCTTCCCCTCCTCAGGCTCACTCTCTGCACAATTTTACTACACCATTCATCAGGACAGTATTTTTCAGACTGTAGGAGGAAGTCAAAGCATATTTTGATGTGTCTGATTGCACAGAGATGATATGAAAATGTGAAAGTTGATCACAGAAGAAAGAATACAAGTTGCTTTTTTATTTCACAGCTCCAAGAGTCAGAAAGGGTGAGTAGAACTCTGATATATACCAGATGTTTTAAAATAAGTTAGAAGAGCTGGTGTCATGAAAGCTTCCTGACAGCTACCAACTGTCCTAGCTATAGTGAGCAGGCTTGTTGTGCCTGCGGAAGACTAAAGGGCCTAATGGAATGGGAATGTTCACAGCCTTCGTGCAAATGTATAATCCTACTCTGTTTTCCTGAAAATAAATTCGGCACGTCCATCACTACTACGTGAAAAAAAGCCTCAAAACTGAATAATTTTGTTACATATACAAAAAAGTTTGGGTCTGAAGCATATCCATGGTTTTGGCAAGCACCACACTTAACCAAAGAAATGAAAGGGCAAATTTTTTTTCATTTGTTTCTATTTCTAGCAAGTCTTGAGTCAGTTTCCCCCATTTCCTTCTGAATTTGGTTTTGGATATTAAAAGAAGCAAATAAAAAAGGCTTTCACCTCAGCCACAACCCTCACTGCACTGGGTACTCTATAAATACATATGGAGACTTCGCATCCTAAAAAGACAATTTTCACCTTGTTGTTACAAGATTGGAGGTTCTTTTCTATTTCAATAAAGGGAAAATTTCATCATTAAAACAAAAAGAAAAGATGAAAAAGAAAAAAAAATCAGCCCCGCAGAAAAGCATCATTTCAAAGTAACAGGAATATGCATCTATCACTTAAATTGGCCCCTTGGGTGAAGCCCATTGCAGAGATCAAAAGTCCTTCCATGGATTTGGGATAGAGCCTTGAGAGTTCAAAATACTGATGAGAGTGGACATCACTGTTCTTGACTGCATGGTGTAGGGGTGCATGCAGGCAAAACTCACACAACAGCCATAATGTTTCCCAGTATGAGAAACCCCAGCGGGACTTCGGGTACCACAAAAGCACACACTCTAGAGAGCATTTCAGACAGTGATACGACTCACTGATGACAGGGAGACTGGTAACATTTTTTGCTGGTGGCTCTGCAGGCTCCTATTTCCACAGCCCACGCTAGTTTAAAAAACACCACAGGACATGTGTGATAAAAAAAAAAGAGTATCTCAGGCCAGGGTCAGATAAATACACACCAAGGTGAAGCAAGATGACAGCTAGCATTGTTAAGGAATACATTCAGGGCAGGTAGCTCAGTCTGAAAGCTGCAGGTTGTGTCCTGGGTAGCAAGAGCACAAGGCAAGAGGCCGCAATCTGGTGCCATGGACCCCTTGCACAACAGAAGGCACAGGGACCAGTGGTGCCAGCCAGGTGACTGGACACTTGGAGACACAGTAGAAGCCAGGGAGTCAGCAGGAAGACCCTAGACTACCTTGCACACAGACTGGAAGTGTAGGAAAGGTTTCCTTTGTTTCTGTGGGGCTCCTGTTTCTGTGTTACTGCACCATGATTCAACTGCTTTAAAGATCCAGATGTCTGGGGAAACTTGGTGCTGAACTGGTAAGGAAACCCCACTGGACTGTGTGAACGTGATGCGAGTAGGGAGGTGTGCAGGGCACTGGTCAGGTCACCGGAGCCACCCGCTGCCACGGTACTTCGGTCCCAGCTCTGAAGCGGTGGCAGGACTGTGCCTGCCAACACCACACCATGAATGAACCCACAGGAATGTCTCTCAAGCCTCCCATATCCAACCCAAAGCAACTTCTTCACTGAACACCACCTGAATTCTTTTTCTACACATTTTTTATGGTAATAAAAAGAGGTTTTGGAGATTTACCTAGGGCTTGCGAGGTGAAGGGATGTATTTCTCACAATACAGTTGAATAGCATCGATACCTGCTGTTTTCTTCTCATATTCCCTTGTGCACATACACTGGCCCCTTCTTGCAGCCCAGCTTTGCCAGAGGTGTAAGTAGAATTGTCAGCTCCTCTAGCACTGGGAGGAAACCACTGCCTCAGACTCACACTGAAATCACTCTTTTTCACACAGGACAGTGGAGATAATCCTTTGACCAATAAATAGCCCACCTTCTTCCTTACTGCTCCAGATGGATATGAATGAACAAACCGCACTTTTTCTGAACGCCATCTTCTGCTTTTATTGAGTACTTCAGTCACTGCCAGCTGCACCTCCTTGCCATATGAGGCATCAGTTAAGGTTGCTGGGTCTGATTTCCACATCCCCTGCTATAAGTCTCTTTGAGGGGAAAAAAGGTTGGATGCTATTAGCCCTCTAAGAAACCATGCATTTAACCCATAACCACGGGCTCCTGAAACACAGCTGTTAAGTGCAAATCTCAGTTTTTGAATTTTTCTTTCTGCTGCCTTATTATCTTTACTACATGCCAGCAGAAACCAGAATACCCCCGCAGGCTGAGGGAGGAAGTCTTTATGTTTCCAGCTGCAACTAACTCTGGCTAGTCAACCAGATGCAAAATATTGCATCAACCTGATGCTCACTTCAAAGTTTCAAAATTTTCCTCTTACAGCTGGGACTAGGTGCTTGTGGTTTCAGTTACCACAAGGGAAATGGAATCTCACAGCCAACACTTCAGATTACTTCCCAACACTGCTGGGCTGCCCTCAAAAGAAAAACAACCAGAAGATGTCATACACAAAATGGCTTAAATCAGAGACTTAGAATATGCTCTGTAATACACAAAAAGTGCAACTAATTGAAATAAATATTGGAGTTCCCCGTAAATCATCATTTTGATCTTAAGAGTAGGACAGGATCCCTTAAAAGTAGGTCTGGCCACAAAGTTCTGACCACTAAACTAAATCCTGCAGGTGCTGACCTCATACCACTGTTGTCTTCCAGCCAGACTGTTCCAGTTAAGCAGCCTTACATATTTTCATCAGAATCTATAGACTGAAACTCCTTTTTTTTTTTTCCAGTAGTCATGCACAGGAAAAATAATTTCAACTTGCCAATGAAGAACAAAAATACCAGATCAACGCACATTCAGTCTTAGAATAAAATTCTAATCCCTCACTTCCTAAGAAATCTCTTTCAAAGAAATGTTTGTGCTAAAGTTTAGACTTGTGTTCAACATTAATCGTAGGAAATTTTACAACAGAATACACCAATTTTAAAAGGTTTCTACATCCTTAATGAATTCCTAGAACCCATAGACAGAAATTAAATAGGGGGAACCTACAGTGTTGGCTAGACATATTTCAATATTTGTTACCATAGAAACAAGCCAGTAGATTTAGGGTTTGGAGTTATCCTTGCTATAAAATATTAAACTTCTTACAGTTTTTGCATATGTATATTGTGGCAAGAACACTGTCAATCCTGATAGAGCCCAAAGCATCTTAATTATTTAACAGGATTTCAGCTTTTTTTTTCCCTTTTTCTTAGCAGAATATATTTTAATTTATTTTTTTCCATGATTGACTTATTTTAACATCTTCCAATAGGAAACACTTCTGGCTGACAAAATAATATACAGGAAATGAAGATGTGTTTTTCCTCAATGTTGTGGAGAAGTGGTAAATAATAGGAATACACATATAATCTAATAAACAAGATTCAACAGTAACTATCAAAATTACACTAGTTAGCACTTGTGATGATTTTACCAGCTAAAAGTACATTAAATGTTATAATTCATTTAAAAGACAGTTCAACTTCAAATTCGGTGGTTTAGTTTTCAATTTTAGCAATGGAGAAATGCTCAAGAATGTAAGTGATTGAGATAACATCTCGATACTTCAACAGTATCAAATACTTCTGGGAGATACCTGAGAAATTAAAGAAATGCATTGTCCTTTCATGCTTCAGAGGAGCATCAACAGCTGCATTCAAGTCACGGCGCAACCAGCGAGCAAAGGATCAGCACTTCCAACAAAGAGGAAGGACAGATTCTTCCTCAAGCAACACTCCTTCAAAAAGTAAGGAGAACACTCTTGTTTAGACAACTTCAGTGGTTGAGGGGACCCACAGGTCAACATACCACCCAGGCACGAGCTCAGCTGGGAGCAGTGGAGAAGGTCAACACTTGGGCAAGCCCAAGCCCACTGCCCCTGGGACTGGATGTATGCAAGGGATTTTGACCCTGATGATTTAACAGCCAAAACTGGCTCCACATTGCAGCCCTCACTTTTTGTTTGATTAAAGAAAATCTGTTTACAGATGACTCAACACAGTGAAAAAATGAAAAACTTCAGCGTAAAAGCCATAAACCACACAGTTGTTTCAATAACACATTCCAGCACTGAAGTGGACAAGGAAAAACACCTAAAAAAAGCAAAGCAAACCAGAACAAAGACAAAAACTGAGCAAGACTGAAACACCCTCTTCTTCCAAGAATTAAACAATACTTTTTATGAATTGTAAAGATAAGCCGTAGAACTGCCATTTCCTAATGATTCTGAGGTCAGTGTTCTAGCACAGCTTCTCAAATAGCCAATTAAATGTACACAGTTCTCACACTTACATGCATTCTATAATTTTAAAAAAGCCCTGCAGCTCAAGTCTCTAAAAAATAATGGAAAAACTTATTCTCGAAGGCTTGCAAGACAACCCTTTAACTAATGGAAAATCTTCAACACTTCAGAAGAGGAAAATGGTAAGATGGCTTAATTTTAAATGAGTAAGAATTTAAATGTCACTTCCTGCATGTGACCTCGATCTGAATAACCTTGCATTTTTGTTTTCTTTGGTGTGGTTAACAGTGGAATCTTTGTGGAGTACATTTCTATGGCATTTAATGTTGCATGTTTATGTTCAGCAACTCCTTTGCATAATTCTGAACACAAAAAAAATCATAAAGTTATTTTTCCTCTGAAAGAAAGAGATCTAAAAAGTAGCATGCTACTAGGACTAGAAGGAAAGGTTGGAGAAAAATTATCCCAAAACTCAAGGGAAAAATGCACAACTTCTTTAACTGACAGCTGATGTGAGGTACTATGAGTTTATTTTATCTGAGCAGTTATGTACACACACTAAAGGCAAAGCAACACTATGTACTCTAAAGGAGTTCACACAAGTCCACACAGGGCACCACTATCCACCTGCAGTCGAGAAGTGGGAAGTTATTCACATGTCTCAGTATGTCATGGAATGGTAAGAGATGCTGGCAGCACCAGATGTTGCCAAAAATAAGGCATTGCATGCACGCATTCAAATCCAGAGTATAAATCCCCTTGTCACCCTCTTGTAGGCCTTACAGACCAGGTTTGTCCCATAGGAAGCCCTACTGCTCTGGATACAAGAGCCTCAAGTCTTTCCAACTGATGCTGCAGCTGTCAACATCTCAGCACACCCCCTCATCCTTCTCATGAAGTGTTTTTAAGCCGGGGGCTGACTGGGAGAATGCCTTAAGAGACATGATGTGCCTTTTATAAAGTTTTCTGTAGAATTCATAGATATAAGTAAAATAAAGCAGTTTACTTGTATGCCGCAGGTGTATGGAACAAAAGAGCTCTTATTTGTAGATCACAGAACGGTTTGGGTTGGAAGAGACCTTAAGATCACATAGTTCCAAGTCCCCTGCCATGAACACTTTTCACTAGACCAGGTTGCTCAAAGTCGTATCCAACCTGGCCTTGAACACTCCCAGGGACGGGGCATCCACAAGATTCTCTGGACAACCTGTTCTAGGGCTTCACCAAACTCACAGTGAAGAATTTCTTCCCAATATCTAATCTAAACCCATCCTCTTTCAGTTTAAAGCCATTACCCCTTGTCCTATCTACATTCAAGAAGGCCACTCAGCTGACATTTCTACCTTGTTTTGTCTAAAAACCAATAAATAAACCCAAAAAACCAAACAAGAAATGCATCCATACAGTGGTGGCATTTAAGGCATTTGACAATCACCTCTCCAATTTAAGCAGCAGTTTTCGGTGTCACCGAGGATGGCTTGGGTTGCCCTCCTGTGGTGACAGGACAGCACAGAACCAGTGCCTGCCCAGCCCATACCTGGGTTCTGAACAGGGGCACTCCAGCAACGGGTGACCCAAAAATAAAAAAGGGAGACAGCAAAACCTTTGCAAGGAGTGCTCCAGTTCTGGATAAGATGCTCCATTTGGTCTGCTTAAAATACCTGTTTTGGAGAATAAACTGGGATGATAAAACAGGAGATTGTGTTTCTTGTAACTCAAGAAGAAAATCAATTTTACCCAAATAAAAATTCATTTACCCAAATAAAAATACTCTATACAACACGCAATTTACCCAAAAAATAATTCCTCTCCCTTTACACCAGATAGGTCAAGAGTCCATCTGGATTAAAAAAGAGAATGGACATGAGTTTCTCATCTCAGCAAGACATTGGAAAAAAACAGAAACATCTCATGTCTCTCTAGTCTTGACCCAATGGTGAGGGGTGAAGATACCACTGGCTGTCAGGATGTTGTATTTGCCATTCGAGGTGGGGCAGGAGTACTGCTCCTTCCTCTTGTTCCCCGTCACCCAAACAAAGAGAGGAAACTGGGGTATACGGACAGGGATCTGAACTGGCACAGAAATGCATGCATCTCTTCCAATATTGGAAGATTAACGCGTGAGAGAGTTGATGAATGGGAAGGATTAAATATAGAACCAAAAAATAAGTGAAATGATTAATTGCTAGAAAAGGAAACTCATGATTTATAGAAGAAAAAAAAAATCAGTAGGGCTTGAGAAACTGAAGGGAATAAGCAGCAAGTGAGCTGCAGGGTGGGACCATCTGGTGCATAGTGCCACAGCAGCACAGAGCACATACCCACAGTCACAGTGCCCCTCTTGCCTTCTCCCAGCCTCAGTGCATGCAGGGCAGACAAGCAGAAACAGACAGTCTTTAGAGGTTACTGGATGAAAATAAGTGATTTTAAAAACAAGCTGAAGTTGGTTTTAAATCATATCTTGTAATCTGAAAAGAAAACGGTCTCTTAATTAAATGTTTCCATGTGGTCTTGTAGTGGGCTGGTAGCTATCACAATCATGTCCTTGCATTCTAAGCCTTCTAGAAATTTCTAAAAATAACTGGATACTTGTTTAACACTGTTTTCATTTATTTTATAAAGAAATGGAAGTAATTTTTAGCATATTTATTTTTCATTCTGAGTTACAACACCTTAATGGTAACCCATTCTTTTGGTCCTGCACTTCTTTTTTTGCAACTATTAATACAAACTCTTTTGCAGTTGGCATGCTACCAACAGGCATCCCAAAGCAGCATAAACCTGAGGAATAATCCAGCATCTTAAAGGTTAGTATGATCAGTCATTTGCTTGGTATCTTGAATTCACTTGCTTTTGTGAGGAAGAAAACAGAGATACGCTGTGAAACTGTAAAAGCACAAATGTTTTAGCATGGCACCTGCTTGATTTTTTTTTTTTTTTTTAACTTAATGGCATTTTAAAATAACCTACAAAAATACTTTTTCAGTTAAAAAAAGGTACAACCAACTACATCCTCTTTGGGTTATGCCCATGAATGAGCTACTGTCTGCATTAGAAACAAGCACCTGGACCAACTCATGGGCATCCAGAAAAGTCCACTGGTTTCCTTTCAAAACACTAATTTACAAAAGACAATGTCAAATCCCAGCCTGCGAGTGGCCTTGTTATTAAATACAACATCTCAAGAGTGGAAGGGATGAGGTGCAGGATGCAGAGGGGCTACTCACCACAGTGGAGCCCAGAGCAGCTGTGCACAGGCAGGAGACCACCCTCCACTCTGGAGAGGGTATTCAGACACTGAGGCAAATAACTTTTCACACTTTTCTAACAGTCCATTATGACTTACTGTACTACAACCCCAATTAAGAAAAAACTCTGCTATCTTCAGAAGATCTTGCATTTCCTCGCACAAATCTTTATGTGCACATCCCCTTTGTGCCAAATACTTTCTGTATGGAGTAAATGGCAGAACCAGAATTTGCACAGCCAGCAGGGAAAGAAGCGGTCTGAGACTGTGGGGAAGCATCAGCACCTCTCAGTCCTAGCACAGTTGTCTTATTAAACAAAAAACTCCAACATTGTAGCTGGGACCCTTCCTGTCACCCTTTATTTCATCTGGTCTAGGTCCCATGCATCCTAGGAAAAAGTTTCTCATCCTTCACTACCCAGAGGGACAGGACATGCTTAGAAGAGCTGTCACTCTGTCACCAACAGATCCAAGGGGAATTCAAGGTTTTGCAAGAGGGCTGAGATCAAACTCATCACCATCTATGCAGCTTTCTTTGCCAGTCACTCCCTTTTCAGTCTCCTGCAACTTCTGAACTTGACACTGTCCTCTTTCCCCTACATCGTCCAAGAGTTGTCTTTGGGATGAAGACACTCAGCAATGTTTCAGAAAGACTCCAGCAGCTCCCCCTTCCACTCAAGAAAGAACCACATAAACTTCAGTCAGGGACACATTACTTTGATGATTTTTTTCTTGCTGAGATCCAGTTCCCCTCATTAGCCTTTTGAAAGAGCACCTTTTCATACAAAATGAAGACAATATGAAGAAGATTCTGTACCCTTTTCCCTATACAAAGGCTAAGATTTAGAGGAATAGCATATGTCATTCCCGTGGTGCAATTTTTGCATGAAGAGTGGTTATAAAAATGTTTGAGAACCTGATATATATATATATATATATATATATATATATATATATATATATATATATAAGAATCAACACACAAACGTCTATTTTCAAAAACCACACCATTCTCAGTTTAATGCTGCAGGCTACAACAGTCTGTTTTACAGTCAGTAATGCACACAGTCTCCCTATTAATTCCCGTACTTGATTCAGTGGGGAATCTGTTGCTCTAAACAAAATATATAAAGCAAGAAAGTTTACTTGAAATGCCACGTATTTAAATGAAACCGACAAGAAAAATACGAACAGGCATCACACATTTCACAAAAGGGCAGCTATAACAATAACTAATGCTGAAGTGGCCAAAAGATGAAGCAATAGAAAATTGGAAGCAATTAACATGCAACAGTCAAGAAATATTAAATACATACTGAAGACTCAACACAGCATTCACACAAAAAGATGTAAGGCAGTGATGAAAAGCAGATACTTTACATAATAAGCAACAAGATATTTCAAACATGGCCATAAACACAAAGGAGACTTGTACTGCCACACTGAGAAGAATTGGCTACAGAACTGCAGTGCTGATAACCTAAGTAGGGAGGGATGGGGCACATCACCCTCACTATCAGAAGAGAAGGTTAACAGCCCTACTCAAGCATCAATAGCATCTGCTTGCTGCCAGCCTAGGGGGTATTTATGGCTTTGGTAAGTCCTATTCCTCTCAAGAAACAGCTCTGGGTAAGACCAGGAGAACCACAACCTGTGCAACCAGGAGAATCACAGCATCTGATCCATGCCCACTCTTGCTGCTCTGCGAAGCCAACTTCACGCTCAAGGTCTGTCTTGCCCAGGTAGGTATCAACACCAGTGTCTCTTCTGGCACCTCCTGAGGTCACGCTCTCTCACGGCTTCCCTCAAAACAGGACATCACAATGCAGTTTCTCTCCCTCCACAGATCAGCACCATCCTCTCGGGCTGTCAGCAGGTTTAAGCATACAAAAGCTTATCCAGAGTTCAGACCTAACTCCATGTCCACAAGTTTAGTTCATCCAAGGTACAGAAGAGGGACTCGGGCATATGAGCAGATTTTATGTAGGCTATAGAAATCAACTTTTACTTCAATGAGTATGAGACTTGTGTGTAGCCAGGCAAACCAGCAGCTCTCTACATGCTCTACCCTTTCTTTCAGCTGATGCAGAGGAGGACACAGTAAGCACTCCAAGGGCATTATTTGCTTGTCCAGAATCACAGTGCTCATTCTCTATATCAGGAACAAACACCATCTACCCTCCAAGCTGTGCTTCTTGCTGCAACAAGCCCCCAGGCCTAAGGGAGCCCATTTATAACAGAATCACACCTCACAGCTTCTCTCTGCCCTTGTGCAACTCCTTGTGCACTCTCCCAGGGCTTCTGAGAGCTGGAGGTTCTCTGTTCATGCTCCATAGGGAAAGTTAGGAGCCCGCCAACCGCTTCAAAAAGAGACAGCAAGAAGCCTAATGATAATGACATGCCAGGTTTTCTGTTGCAAGTTTAGGTAGAACTTCAAAATAACAAAGGAATTATCCACCCATCGCAGATGCAGATTCCAAGAGAGGCTTTTCCTTTGTTTTTCTCCCATGCTAATATTTCAAGAGGATGACACATTATTTAATTTTTGTTTTAAACTGAACTGTCATGGTCTTTGAAGTACCACCACACTTACAATGTGGGGCCTGGCAAACTCAGATGAAAATGGATAATGAATTTCAGATTTTTTGTTTTGTTGCTCTTGTGTTTGATGTTGAAACCTAAAAATGCTGGAATGTGATTGCTATCCTTGCATGATAAAGGCTGTTTCTATCACAGCCCTGAAATACTGCAGAGGTTATACACAAAATGCAGAATTTTATTACTTTATCATATCAAGACCATGAACTTGTTACCTGCAGAAAATCAATTCCTACACAGTAGTTATTACAGACCATTAATTTGTACAAGAAGTGTGTTCTCCCTGGATTTATAAAATTTTCTTCTAATATTACAACCTTTTGGAAATGATGAGAAACATCAAAAAAAAACCAACAACACAAAGTTGAGTTAATGTGAGAAGTCGGCTGATTTTTAACACACAGATCTGAAGCCCTCTGGAAGGCAGGGGATCCCTTTGTTCTGCACAGTATGGGAGCTTATTGCACCCCAGTTTCAGACACTGCTTTATCTGTTTGGGATTATCCAGCCCAACTACATGGAGTTAAATCCCCAAGGATGCTGAAGGGAATGGGCAGGAAGAGCCAGTCATGGCAGGGGGGTAAAAGCCACCAGGACTCTTAAGCAGATGGTGGGAAAGCTACTGATTGGGAAAGCAAGTGGCACGGGGCTGCATGCCCTCAACAGAGTTCCCCTGTGCTTGGCACTGGTGAGGCCACATCTTGAGTGCTGTGTCCATTTCTGGGCCCCTCACAACAAGACAGACATTGAGGAGCAGAAGCAGGTCCAGAGAAGGGCACCAAAGTTGGTGAAGAGTCTGGAGTGCAAGTCCTATTAGAAGCGGCTGAGAGAGCGTGAATTGTTTAGCTTGGAGGAAAGAAGGCTGAGAGGTGACCTTATCACTCTCTACAACAGCCTGAAAGGAGATTGCAGCAGGATGGGGATCAGTCTCTTCTCCCAGGCAACCAGAGACAGGATGAGAGGACATAGTCTTAAGCTGTGCCAGGGGAGGTCTGGACTAGACATTATGAAGAAATTCTTCATAGAAAGGGTAATTAGATATTGGAACGGGCTGCCCAGAGACATGGTGAAGTCACCATCCCTGAAGGTATTTGTGGAAAAACTTGGACATAGCCCTTAGTACCATGGCTGGATTGACTTGGTGGTGTTTGGTCACAGATTGGATTCAGTCTTGGAGGTCTTTTCCAACCTAATTGATTCTGTGAACACAGAGACAACAGGGACTAGCATGAATGGCACAGAGCTCATGAGGAAAGAAACACATTCAGCTGGGTGAGAAGAACCAGGTGAACATTTGCTCTCCTAATTCTGCTACATAAGGTTAACTTGTCATGAACCAGGTTTTGACTTAGTCAAGCAGAACCGAAGCATGGTTTTCCAGGTAAATACCAAATTTGTGCTGGATCATGACAAGTGATGTGGCTTTCCTTTCCTGGTATGCTTTCTGGGGGAGGCCTGGGGCAGGGTGATGGATCCTAAAGGCAGCAACCCTCAGCCCAGGGAAGGTGCAGGGACCTGCACACACCCATGCCAGAACCTGAGCTCACCCAGCAAGCCCAGCCAGCACGTGCAGGTTCCAGGTACAGTTCATTTTGCATAAGCTGATTAAATCCAACAGGTTTGTGCTCGTAAGTACCCAAGCACTGTGGGTATTTTGCCTCTACCTGTCCCGCTCTGCTTGCTTTAAAGAGCAGGCTGCATATGCCCCAGCAGGGTCAGCCAGCCCCAAGCAGCTGCAGTGTCCCTGTGGCCACTGGTGGCCTTCCCTTCACACCCATGTGCCCACGCAGGGACTCTCCCGACCTTGTCCTCACCGGCTGATGCTCCTCCCTCTCCAGGAGCACCCTGGTGCCTTTCTGTCCCCATATCCATCAGAGCAGTCATACGTCACACCACTCTGCTTAGTGCTTCTCCCCTCCAAAGCCGGCCGTAAGGAGTAAATAATCCTCTCTAAGCCCGGGGAAGGCAGGCAGTCTCCATTTTACACATATAGAAACGGAAGAAGGGGTGAAGAGGTTCAGCCTGTTTCTATCAGTAGATCCCTGAAGATCAAGCACACCACTGGTAAGCGTTTTAACTTAAGCTCTTAGGCAACACAGGGTAACCTAACAAACAAACCCAACAAGAAGGCGCTGAATGTTTATGATCTGTTTATTTACGTGACACACAAAAAATTTACTCTGGGCAATTTCTCTGGGTATGTTCATTGTTCTGTAAGCTTGTGTGTGCACGTTTGTGGCTGTATCCTCTCCTCTAATCTTCAAGCTAATTTCAGCCAAAGAATTGACTGGAGGCAACAGGAACAATCCATGAGCTTCCTCCAGAAACATTTGCGTGGACTGCACAAGCCATATTTCCCATTCTCCCAGCTATACAAGAAATATATATATATATATATATATATATACACACCATTCTCCCAGCTATACAAGAAAGGCAGGACGAATGAAAGCTGAAGAACCCACAAGATAGTCAGTTGCAAACTTCTTCAGCACAAGAAGTTGTCAGCCCACTGCCAGCATCACACTGGACATCCCACAGATTACCCACCCTTTGGGTTTCTCACGTGTGTTGTTATTATGTAAGGTCATATGGTCTGACACATGTGTTCCTCGAAGTGATGGGCTTCCTGGACTCCATCCAGAGGATCAATGAGGATTCTATGATCAACAAGAGCTTTGAGAGAACACTGCTTTTCAGTCAATTGTACCCTGCTTGTACAGTTAAAGGGGATGACTCTACTTTTCTAGGAGGTTCAAGACCTCAGTGGAATTAATGTGATGGAACTCCACACCCGCACTACATGTTACAGACTGATCTCCAGTACCAACACTGATAGACATTACCCAGACGGAATATAAAGGCTGCTTTTAAAAGACAAGAGCCTCTTAAAACCACTTCATAATGTTAAGATTTAAAAGTCACTGAAATAAATGCTATCTGCTAACAACAACATTTAAAGTGGGCGGCAATCCTGGTTCCAGCATACTTAAGCTTTGCATCAGAACAAAACTATCATAAATTGGTTAAAAACCACAGTGATATGCAGCTGACACCCACGTATGTTATACTGGTTCCCAAGAACAAATGATATGTGTATAATATCTCAGTATGTTCCATGTGTTATTGCTGTTAAGAATAATGCAAAGTACTTAAAATCTAAAAAAAAAAAGTGTAATTCAGTTGGAAAAAATATGTAAACTTCTCTTGTACACATACTACATATTCCTCTGCATTCTCTATCAAATCAATATTGTTTACTAAATAATTTTTTGCACAGCTAGCAAAGATCAACAAGAGATCAAAATGTGGTATATAAATAAAATAACAGTTTTAACTATGATGTCTCCAGTCCCTTCCCCTGTATATTCTTGTTGCAATACATAGGCTAAAAAAAATCATAAGAATCGTTATTTATAATTATTGTACAAGGATATAAAAACGCCACCTGAAACATAAAGTATTAAGCTGACAGATGTGGTCTCTGAATAACAGTGATTCCTTTGGATATTCCAAGTAATTGCAGTAACAGGGAATCAGCTAACAAAACCATCTTGGTCAGGAGCTACTTTCCTAAATGGCATTAAATACTACTAATGTGAAAGAGTGGAACATTATATCAAATCTTTCCTCTATTTTTACAAAGAATGAAGTGCCCTCTGATACTCACCTGGAGCTCTACAACACAGTAATTCTGACTGACAAACTCATCTGATTTCCAATTCAAACTTTGCTTTATCTCTGTCTGAGGAACTGAACAGATGCTTCTCCCATGAAAAATGACATCCAGCCTGCTGCTGGTGACACTTCGCTAGTAATCCCAAAACCAAGAACTATGGACTCACTGCAGATTAAAAAGAATGGTGCTTTTCTACTAAAATCCAAGTATCAGTTCTGACAAAGTTCTACATGCAATCATCCACCCTGCTCAAGGAAGAGAAGCTCTGCAGGCTTTACCCAGCCCACACCCCACAGAGCAGCCGAGCAGCTGCTTACCTGCTGGTACAGGGAATCTGCTCAGGGATGGGTTCCCTGCTCTCACCTGCCTGCCAAGAGTTGGCAGAACATCATTTGCTTCCTTCAGTACTGGAGAACAGCCTCTCAGCAGAAGGTGCAAATAAACCCTAAACCCCCTTCATTATTTGTTTTTCTTTTATAAAACACACACCAGCAGGTGATGCTGCCGTTAAATTTCTCAGGATTTGAATTATCTGAAAACACATCAGCAAAATAAATGAAGGTGAAATGGCATTTCAAATACTTGTTTCCCTGGGTTTTATTCTGCCTCAGAGGAAAATTTCACGAGAGGAAAAAAAAAATCTGCATCTGTTTCAGAAATGAACATTTGGACTAAAGCTTGGAAATAAACTTGGACATGAAAAAACAAATCTTTTCATTTATGAAGGGAAATGATTATTAACTTGCATAACTCCAAATTCTCCGGGTAAACAAGACAAAAAGATAGAGCACAGACAAAAACCAGATATCTACATGGATAAATAAAAAAACATAGGCAAGAAGAAGAACCTTTTGGGAAGACCATATTAAATGCATACAAGCCCATTTTTCTCAAAGCCTAGCACTTATTTTCCCTGCATTTATTTTCCCACACTTAGCAGATAATTTCCCTAACACCCCTGAAAATACCAACACTGATTCTAGGCATTATTATTAATGATCACAGGCTCCATCTCCTAACTGCAATAATTCTAGGCTGAACTTCATGTAGTAAACATCACATTCCACAGACTGATGAGCCAGCTCTCAGATAAACATGCTTGCTTAAGTATCAACACCCTATGGCAATCCAAGTCCATGCACAGTGACTCAGTGCAATTATTCTGAGTGTAACAATAAGTGGGCAGTCATGCAGATTTGTAACTTATTGGTTTAAGCACAAAATTAAACAGCAAGAAAAATTAATGAAAACTATTCAATTTTAGACCAGACTGGGGACAAAATATGAGTAAGTATTATAAACATGACATAATCTCATTTAAGGAGACTGTGTAACACATAGGTTTTACAAATAGTTACAGACATTAATCTTGTTACATTTATTTCCAGAGTTTTATTCAGTAACAGGATTGATTGGCTGGAGAAACACAGGCTCAGACAAAAAAACTAGCTGAAAGCTCTATTTTTGTCAGAATGACAGATTCTTTTCTTAAGTAACTTGTTTTGTTGTCTTTTGTTCCAGGACTATAAACATTATTAGCAATTCTCCAACTGGCAAGAGAGGTTGAGATGTTTTGTCTTCACCGTTCTGGATTGCTTTTTGTTCTCTTACACAATCCAAGCATTGGGAAGTGGCAGCAGTTTTGACTTCCCTTCCATGCAAGATCACCTTTCTTTTGCTCACAACTGGATCTTTCTGCTGAAGCAGTGAGGAGAGAGCTGATCCATGGCTCGCCCTTGCTCTGGGAAGAGATGGGTTGCAGATCCTGATAAGCAGAACTATTGCAACCTATGAGACAACCAACATTACCATCCAGTTCCCTGTCATTAATTTGCTTCCTATCATCACTGACTTCCCACAGCCAAGCTTCTGCGCGGCTTTCATGTGGCTGCAGTTATTTCTCTTTGCACCAAGAGGTCATTTCATATGTTGCTAGCAGAAGGGATGCTGCTTTCTTCTGTGACTTCAGGCAGCTTTTAGGAAACAAAGATTTCCTGCCCCCTTTCCAACTAGAGGCAAAGGTCAGGGAGTCTAACAATGAAGCACAGTGTTGCAGCTCGATATTTTAGTGCTAAAAAATTTATGCACCAAAGCAAAGAGGACAATTGCTATATAAAACTACATGCACAAACACGTCCCATCCAAAACACATGTTTGTAGCCCAAGCAAGGATTTGTGCCCACTAAAACAATGCTACTATGTATATATTTCCTGAGAAAGATGGTATGCTACTATGCAAGGCCCAACACTTTAACATCTGGAGTTTTGTAAGAGCTGAAAAGTACAATCCATGAGTACAAAACAGGATACCTTCCTTGCTGGACTCAATTGCTAATGGTCACATTCACACTTCACTTCCATGCTATGACCTGTTCCAGAGTCTCTGCCATCCCCTTGACCTACCGAAAGCATTTACACCCAAGGGGTGATTTCTTTAAATCAACATTATCTTCCACTTTTCACTAACAAGGCTACATCTGATCCACCATTCTGTTTCTCTGATATTCCTCATATTCAGGATCCAAGAGGAAACCTATTGGAACAGCTTTGCCATACATTTTTAAGAGCAATATAATAGTGCCCAGAGCACCATGACCTCACTACATATTTATGAGCTCCGATTTTCAAACAATACCCTTCCCAGGCAAAGGAAATAATCACCAAAAACCCACAGTGAAAACTGTTTCATTATCTGGATCACAGTTTGAAAGTATGGTCTTTGCTGTCCCATACAGGGAATGGCTGCTTTTGTGTTAACCTTCACTATAGCTCTTCTACTCCATTTGGAGGAGATGGGACCCTAAATCAGCATAGGTCAATGCAGTGTCTCCCATCCCTTTATCTATTTCACTGGATGCTGGATAGTGATCTGCTGGATGCAATATGCTGCATTTTGTTTTGCTCATTTTCATTTCTGCAGAAGTTAAGTGTTCCCCACAGAGTAGTACTTTTTGTTTACATTTTTTTACAAGACTCCCAAATGCATCATTCAGAGGAAATACTGTCAATATAATAGTTTATACTGTACACAAGAAAATGCCTTCTCAGATCACATTCATGATCCAGCCCACCATCAGCTTCAGGAAGTAAATCTACAGAAGCTTCAGGGCGTAAATTTACAGAAGATTCACGGCAAAGTGCAAAAAGACTAACACTAGTCAATCACAGGAAAAACTACCCCATCCTATCTCACCTGTTCCCCTTACTGTGCTGGAAACCAAGCTCTGAGGAGGATGCCTTTGCCCCGAAGCACTAGGCTGTCAGCTAGCAACTTTTCCCAACATCTTCTACCCTGGAAAGCCTTACTCTTTTGGGTTATTCACCAGGATGGAGAAAAAGCTCATTCAAACCTCTAAGGCTTCCTCCATAAAAAATGAAGCTGAGCCAATTTCTCTGCCCCAGACATTCAGGCACACCTTCTTCAGCAGCCTCTGCAATGATCATCCAGCCACTCATGCAAGTGACAGAACTCACCATGTAAGGTGCTCATCACAGCACTTCCCAAACTAGTCAAGCATGGGTTGGAATAAGGATGTATGCAGAATAGAAGTCCAGATGCCTTTCCTGAATGGCTTCAAAGAAATGAAAATCCTCCATCTACTTGCTGACTTCCTCCATTTAAGACAATTAGTTAAATCAATACACATCCAGCACTGAAAAAAGCAGGTGTGTTGTATCTAGTGTTTGGAGAAAGACAAAAAATATTTACTATATAGCTAGACTAGCTGTATATGAGCAAAACAAACTGAACTCCCTCATGCATCATCAGCCAAGAAAAAAAGAAAACTTATGGTTGCCTCTTCAGCTGGGCAGAAGCAACAAGCAGGACTTCTGACAGGATGATTAGATGACTTCTTAACTACTCTCTCAGCAGGAGAGAGGCAGGAAAGGAGGTCTAAGTCTGAGTGACGGAGAAGCAAAAGCATACTTTTCTCATGCTCCAGTCCCTGAAGACCTATTGCCAACCTGCAGTACACCC
Source organism: Taeniopygia guttata (assembly GCF_048771995.1). NCBI lineage: Eukaryota > Metazoa > Chordata > Aves > Passeriformes > Estrildidae > Taeniopygia > Taeniopygia guttata. The sequence goes on from NC_133027.1 coordinate 38,214,886, forward strand.
TTATTTTTCAATAGTCCTCCATCTCCCTGCTCTTGCTCTGCAGAGACACTGGCTCATGTTCCAGCCCTCTGTCCCCACATTCCTGCCCATACCTTGGTCAAAGTAGCAGAGGAAATGACATGGACAGTTTCAGAGTGGCTGTAAAACATGTGGGACCTATTCAGTGGGACCTGACAACCAGGAGTCCCTTCTCCAGCCCAGGTGAGCCACCAGAGTAGTGGCATGGGTCCCCTGAACCACTGGAGGGCCTGCCAGACAGCCTCTGCTCCAGCACAACATTCCACTGCCCAAGGGAAATAATTTCCCCTACAGTGATTCACTGATTTACAGCTGGCTAGCTACTACCCCCACCTCTTTGGTGAATGCAACATACACAAGCACATGGTCTGCAGCTGCAGAGACAAACCCCAGGGGAGGCAGTGATTGATGTGCCATATACAGCCTGCCACCACTTGAGAAAGTTCCCATCTGAAAGGATAAATTGCTTATCTTCAGTGTCAGAAGTTCCTCACACTGCCTTAGATGAAGGATCAGTCCCATGTCTAAGCCAAACCCCCCGCCATCAATAAAATTCTCACAGATCCATAGAGGAAAAACTTGTTTCTCATGTGAGTACCAGGAACCATGTACTTTTAGCTGGTGTTTCTCCATTTTTGAAGACAAAGGCAGGTGAAGGGCACTTCTTCCTACAGCCAGTGTTTCCGTGTGGGACAGGCTTACGGTGCCATCACAACGGCTGCAGTGACTGGGACCAGCAGCCTGCTGTGCATGGGGACCAGCCTGGAGTGCAAACCTAACTTCCCCTGAGCAGTAAGTATTGTGGCCAGACTCCTGGTACCCAAATTAACCTCTTCTTAGTTGGGCCAAAAATTCCAGTATAATGCTGCTCCCCAACTTAAGCAGATCCTGTTTTCGAGGTGAGGATGATGGCTTTATGTGTTACAGGAATTGTTTTGTGCGAAAGCAGAGAACAAAATGAGTGATGGTGGTAACGGGACAGAAAAGCTACACGAGTGATAGGGTACATCCTTGCAGCTAAGAAGAGACATGCTAGTTGAGGGTAGATTCTTGTACCTCACGAGAGACTACTGATGACAATGCCAACAAGACAGAAATGAAGCAAAAAGCTAGGTTACTGAGACTACTAAATGCCAAGAAGCACAAAAAAACATATGCAGAAAAGCTCATTAATCATAAAATACCCTCCTGTGCCTTGCATTGAGGATCCAAAATAAACACTGGGAGTTTTAAACACTTTTCAAGAAATTACACTAAACTACATGAATTCTGGATGTGTTCATGTTTGGGTTTCTAGGCAATAAGGCTTCAGTATAACTCTATTCCATGCCAGGTACTAGTTTTAAAATGGAAGTCAGACCTCCTTGACATGTGATGGTGGGAGGTCTGAGATACTGCACATGACCAAATAAGTCTACGACTCTGAAGACAGTGTGGGATTCCCCCCCACACTTATATGAGAAGCAGCTGCTTCTTTTTGATGGTAGTGTTAGTGTGTTTTTAATGTAAACGCATTTCCCCTTCTCCAGAAAACGTTCCCAGGGTATTGTGGCACCCTGAGGGTAAGTCCTGCATGGCATCGTGCTTGAAAGGAAAGCTGAAGTTTTCTCCTGCAGAGAACTGAGGAGACTCCATAGCCAGGGTCCTCCCAGAGAAGAGGAGCAACACATTGCCTGAAGAAAACAGAGGCCAGGAGCTCAGAACTGACCTCAGGATTTCCAATCCCCTTACCTAGTAACAATGCTATACTAGCACAATACATGTCTGCAGGTTTGGGATGTGAAAACAAGGCCCCTACAACTAAACGCTCAAGTAAGCTACGGTGAACTCCTCAAAATAAGGACCAGATTACATCAGACTTTCAGAAAACTGCTCAGCAAGGACAGTTCATTACATAAGATCCAATTTTAGGAATGACTGTCATATAAGGGTGTAAGAATAGTTATCTCTTTTGCTTTTGCCATTAATGGAGACTCCACGTGGAAGGTCATTTTTGCTGAGGACCAAATGACATTGCTGCAGACTTAGAAGAGTAAACAAAATTGATGGGTGGAGACCCTACTGTGTGTACCTGGAGCAACTCCAGGTCAACACAAGTCCATCCTCCTCTGACTCCTTGACCTCCTTGATCTTCTCTACTGCAATACACTGACCCCTCACTTTTACCACTTACTAGAAACATGGCTAAATGACTGAGTTTGAAATATCACTGAAGGTCTTTTTATTTTTCTCTAATCTGAACATTTCATTGACAGGAGTTTTACTAGAATCACAGAATTGCTTAGGTTGGAAAAGACCTCTAAGATCATCAAGTCCAAGCATTAACCCAGCACTAACAAGTCCAACAGTAAATAATCATGTCCCCAAATGCCACACATACATGTATTTTAAATACCTCAAGGGACAGAGTCCACCACTACCCTGGGCAGCCTGTTCCAATGCTTGACAGCCCCTTCTATGAAGAACTTTTTCCTAATATCCAATCTACACCTTCTCTGATGCAATTTGAGGCGATTTCCTCTTGTCCTAAGGCTTTTTACTTGGGAGAAGAGACTGACCCCCCACCTGTCTACAATCTCCTTTCAAGTAGATGTAGATAGCAATAAGGTCCCTCCCAAGTCTCCAGGCCGAACAGGCTGCTCCCCCTAAAATGTCTATTTCAGACCAGCTTTGTTACCCTCCTGTGGACACACTTCGGCACCTCAAACAAATTCTTCTTGTTGTGAGGGTCCCAAAACTAAATGCAATATTCAAGGTACGTCCTCACCCGTGCCAAACTCAGGGAGACACTCACTTCCCCAGACCTGCCCTTAACAGCTATTCTGATCCAAGTGGATGTATAGCACATGGTCGCAGACAGGAGAGGGTAAGCCAGGAGCCTTGAGGTGAAAACTTGGGTAGTCCTCTGGAGAAACCCCATGTGAATCCATACTTTCAGCTCAAGTTGCCAGCTATACATGACTGCAGAGCCATAAGATTTTGGCTTAGCCAAATGGGAATATGGCTGCCCTATCTATTGCTTTACAGCAGCAAGAATGACAGTGAGACAGTCTAACACAAGGTGTGCCACAGTGCCAGCAGAAGAGCAATGTGTGTGATGCTCTTCCCTCCATATGGTGTGTAAGACATGCCCTCAGTGTCCTCTGACCAAAGAAGCACAGTGCAAAAAGGTGGGAGAGCTTTTCTTTCCTTGCTGGAAACCTATCAGAACAATACCCACCTAACAAAGGGCACCACAGAACTCAGCATGCTCTTGCTGATGTCTGCAGTGCCACAGTTCTGGCTCCTAGTGCCTTGTCCATGTGCATTTCAGAGTGGGCAAGGGAAATACCCTTATTTTAGTGACTAATTCAGTTATCATAATAGGCATGTTCTCTGTTCACCATAAATCTCCTTTGTATCTGGTAAGTGCATCTGGAAGGAGAGGGAGTAAAGGGAGGAAGATACTCCACATTTATGTTTCCATTAATTCAGGATGAGAAACAGATCAAATGTTCATTTATTCTGTGTTCCAGGACATTTCTTCCAGACACTATAGTTTCTTAGATACCAGCATCTCCCTCACCTACATATTCACACTAATCCATATAAAACTATGAGTCATTACACAAAGTTCCATCCAGAAGAGTAAGCCATTCATCCTTTGGGGGAGGAGGAGGAGAGGGAAAATTAAGAGCTGTTTCCAATTTAATTGGCAGACTTTACATTTTTGTTCTTCTTCCATTGGAAAGTGTGGTGCTAATTTTTCTGCCACAGCTTGCAACCACGGTGAGATCTCAATCTGCTTCATTTACGTCTACCAGCAGGACTGCTAAAAAAATAAAATAAATCAGAACTGTATTTGCTGTGCCTCTGGTCAGTGTGCAAGCTCTATGTGCTGAACTAACGCTTGCGTAATTTCAGGGAGTCAAGTGTTTTAAAGCTCCCTGCAACTGCTAAGCACCTTTTTCAACTGCTCAAGCCTTGGTGTGGTATTCTTGAGAGCACAATACCTTCTGAACCCTTTTAGAAAAAGAAAAGTGCCATGGATTCATGCACACTGCTCTGCAGCATACACTTGACTTTGACTTTTATGCCATAGAGCACACTTATGCCCCACCCTGTCTTTTTACTGTACCTTCTAGTCAAAGACGTGGTTTCCTGTAAGCAAGCAGCTTTTTTGGGGGCTAATTTTGAAGTGAGGATATTTAAGAAGCAGCTAATTAGAACAGGTATGTGGTTGTAGTTCCTACATTACCTACTTTAACACAGGAGTTTTAATTATGTGTTTCCCTTTCCAGTGTGACAGAGTACTGGACTTTGGCTGTCTTCTCATTTTTACCCTTTTTATAATTCCTGATTTTTTTCTCAGATGCTTCTTGGCTTTGCACTTTTTTCTCCCTCATTTTCTAATCCAACAATTCCAGCCTGGCAGTTGCACATAACATTTATAATTATTTCAACTTAACCTCCCTTATCTTGTTCCTTTTTTCACACAGCTCTTAAATCGTGATCTTTCCCTCACGAGCAACTTGGGGGCCATTCTCACTGACTGCATTACCCGAGAGGCATGAGTGGTCCATTGGTGCAGGGAGCATCCATCACCCTGCAGCGCTGAGTTGGGTTAATTCCACAGGGGCTGTTGAGCTCCCAGGACCAATGGCAGGCAGCACTCAGCAGCAAATCCTCTAGTGGAGGACTGGAACCATCTACTTGAGCTGCTCCTGGAGCTCCTGCAGTGATCATGGAGGGACATTTGGAACACATGATCTATACATGTGTGGATTGCAGGGTTACAAAGAACAGCAACCGAAGTCCAAAGCAAATAATACACAAAAGACACCAAATCAGCACTCTTTCTGCAGGAGCTAAGCTAAAGCCAAGCTGCCATGAGACTTTCAGTACCTTTTCCCAAATTAAATCAGTTTAATTCTGTGTGACTTTGCTAATAATTCATGGATCTTTTAATGATGCATGGATTCATTGATCTTTGAGGAACATCAGATTTCCCTGCACTTACTCCCTTTCCAAAAATTTATCAAGCCTTAAGGCTTCCACAGTGGTTGTGTATCAACATTTTCTAAAGTGTCAAACACGCAGAGGAGAACTACTGTTGGGTCCTTCAGTAGCCATCTCAGTTGACAAGGAGATAGGAGGTGGCACAAACATCAGAAAGACTGCTCTGCACCTCTGATATCTAATAGCTACAACTGACAGTTCAACTTGCTCAAACTCCCCTGGAGCAGAGCATCTGGAGCTCCTGTCAATCAAGCTGATGCCAAATATTCCAGGCACCTTCATGCAAAATCACACTTTTCTGCATTAAAAAAAGAAAGAGGAGCATGTAAACTATATCCTGCTCCATGGCAGTTCAGAACATTAAAAAAAAAAAAAAATTAAAAAAGGGAACCACAGGCACAAAAGCAGCACAACCTGCTAAGAAAGAAGTGTTACATCAAGCAAGATGTGCATGTGTAGGTCTGCTCCCTTCCATTTCCACCTCCTTCCTAGCCTAGACCATGCAATTTTATCCAGTGTAGCTTGCTGGGTCATAGCATTTCATCTGCAATGTCAGGGATATAAGCCACATGCAATACATTCAACAAGTATTGAAGACATTAAGAGGCACCTGAACAGTTCAGGAAAATTACAAGCCCTCAAGTAAAGACTTCAAAATTACAAGGAAGAAATCTGTACTTGCAAATCTTAACACCAAGCTTCGTGGGGTACAGCTGAGGAAGAAAGGCATCTCATCTAAAGAGAGAATGTTTCCTCACAAACTCCAGGTATTTAAGCTTTCTTTTTATTTAGTTTTAAGGTTCTCCAACAGTTTGCATTAGGTATTTAAAACTTACAAGCCAATTATTTAGTCTCAAAAAGCGATCCTTGAAAGGCAAAAATGCATACTTTTAGCTGATGAGTAATCAGGGAAAACTTTCTTTTCTCTTTTAGAAATGAACTTATGCTTCTTGCCCTCTAAAAATTATGGAAACTTTTAAAGGCAGAAAATGCCATGGGGACAAAAAAAAAAAAAGAAAAAAATAAGAAACACTAGATAATTTTAAACCCTTCGCATACCTAAAAAGGGCATATTAAACCACAACCTTAGTCATAAACCTCCAGTAAGTGCAAAGATGAAGTACCGCGGGCGCGACATGCAGCCGCTTGGCTGCCGGCAAGGCAGCGGCTTGGAGCGCACAACACACGCCAAAGGAAATGGGTGTCGTACCTCGCCTGCCTCCAGCATCTCCTCCTCCACCCCCCACCCTCCCAACCACCTGTAGCAGCCTCAGAGGAAGCAGACATGCTCCCACATACTTTCCAGCTATGCTGTGCCAGCCGCAAAGTATGCACGCAGCCAGCAACACGTGTGTGAAAATACATACGTGAAGAAACAGCTTCGGATCTCTCTGCAATGATTAACCTCATCTGCGAGCAAGCCAGAATTACATTCTCATTTTTTAATTTAAAAAACAAACCAGAAAAGCAGCCCAAGGAGCAAAAGAGAACCCCTCCATCGCATTTGTGCCCTTTCCCTTTCTCCCCCGCATGCACACCTACCCACACCTACAGTGTGCTGGAAAAAGGCTGTAAGCATGGCATTACCACTATTGTGTCCTGGGTACAGGGAGCTGTGGTTTTGAGATTAAACACCCAGTAAAGAAAATTTACCCTTTTGACCAGAATTTTCCAATTTAACATTGGTTAGGAAAATAAAATAGAGAAATGTTTAAATTTCCTCTCATGCTTAGATGAGGTTATATGGTTGAGATCATTTCCCCGTGATAACCTAAATTAGGGCAAAAAGGACACACACCAAGTGCCAGAGAGAAGATGCCTGGCCATAGGGACCATGGTACTGGGGACACTGGGAACTGGTGCCAGGGCAGCACAACTTGGTTTGGGGGCTCTCCTTGCAGGTGCCAGAAGGGCACCCTGCCTCTACCAGCTTCAAATACAATGTTATAGGTATCTTTTTGTCAGTGACCAGTCTTGAAGGGAAAGAAAAAAAAAACTTAAACCAAGGGGGGGGGGGGGAAATTCATGTGACGCTCCCCACTCCCCTGAAAAACCCAGCAGCCACAGAGAAAGAAGTTTTAAACCCCAAAGAAGAAAGGAGCAGAAAAAAGACCCAGGGAAAGTAACTTATTTTCCAAAGGTCCTCTGGAAACTCTTGGGGTGCTTTGCCTATTCTGCAATGATCTCTTTTTTCAGCTATTTCACTTTTGCAGATACGCTGGAGAAGGGAACCATGGGTGGGGAGGGAGTTAAAAATAAAAACAAACACTGAAAAGCTATTTGTGAACTGTTTCACCCCAGCGAAGCCTTGAACTTGTGGTTTCTCTAACCAACCGTACAGCACACCTGCAGAGTGAGTTGGGGCAGGAGATACCCCTCCACAAATACATGGGAGATCCTTCTCTGGGCTGCACCTCCTCGGGCACCTCTCTGTGCAGGATGATGGCAACAGATGCCCATGTTCCTGGCAATAGCCTAAGCTTTACAGTCAAGTAACAAATGAAAGGTGGGCAGGGGACAAAACCACATAAATAGATATCTATTTCCTCAGATAAAAATGCCCTGAATACAATTTCAGCTTTGCAACAGTCAACACTGCCCTTTTGTAGGCTTCAACATATACAAGATGTCAGGCACCTACTCATCCCTCCTTCACCCCACGATCTCTGACTAGCTAAAGAAAGCAGCTGTGCCAGGTGTTACCAAGTACAGCTATAAATCCTACAGCCTTCTCTGCACCATCCAGGTGACCTGCAACCTGAAGTGTCAAATGCGTCAATTAAGCTATCCCTCAAACCCTGCACAGTCCCAGGAAAGCCAGATGCCCATCTCTTCCAACATCAGTTCAGTGCTCCGGGTCTGTTGCCCAGCATTTGGAGCAGTAGTCTGGGAGCAAAGACATGTCTCACAGTTCTGGTTTGCTCATAGTCCAACAAAAGGGCACTAATTCTCACCTCTGGGTGGACTACTACTTTACAAACAAAAAAACCACCAAGCAAATCCCAAACCACCTTTAGGCGGTGCAATCAGCCATTGCTTGAGTCGCACATGCAGAGACTGCACCAAACTCAACTGAGAGCTGCACCACCGACCTCAGCCTTTGCTCTTTTCTGCCTGCCCACCCCCACCTTCACCCCAAAACTAGCAAGTAACTTCTTCACGATGCTCTGAAGATTTAAATCAGAAATATGCAAGCAATGCTAGTGTGGGCATAGACATCCCAGAAGGCGGGGGGAAGGTGGATCGCATTAACTAACACTGCTGATGCTGGAAAATGTACAGGTAACCAGGAGGGGCAAATCCCAAAGGAGCATGATCAAATAAGCATCCCTGGTATGGCTGTTTGTCCAAAGCTTCACCAAACTATCAAAACTTCCTGAGGTGCAAAGACTGGAAGGGAAAACCTTTCAGAAGCCCTAATTCTTCACTCTGGAACATGGTTACCAGGATAATTTTTTACATGGAATTGAACTGGATTCTAGGAATTATAGGAATCCAGTCTAGGAAAATTGATCTTCTTCTACCTTTTCTTCAAGACCAAGACTTTTTATTCTGACAACAGCTGAACACAACAGAATTCTGCTATGGCCCCATCAGGCTGCAGACTACAGACCCTATAACCAAACGTTATTCTTTCCTCTCTATCAGCTTTTGCGTTGTTTGTTTACAGAACTGTGGCACCAGGAAACCCTAAAACCACCTGTGCCAAAGGACAATCATAGACAAGACAACTTCACTGCAAGAAATAGACTGCAAGTGGTGGGGAAGGACAACAGGCACTTGGGTAACAAACAAGGAAATGTGTGGGGCAAGCAAACCACTTCTGGCATTCATGCTTATCACTGCCACCTTGCCCTACCCTCCTGCACACGCACACCCTCTCCAAAACACTCAAGTATCATCTACGCTTTGAATTCCTTTGCTGCTGAGTGTAGTAATCAGCTCTTTCATGTTATTTTGGAGCAGACTGTAAAGACTTTAGTCCTATAAAATTCTCCTATGACATTACTGACCTTGTTGCTCTTTACGCTACTCCAGTTTTCATAAGAAAGAAGAAAGCAGTTAAATTCTCAAGTGATTCAATCAAGTACTGTGTTCATCTCCAGAAATAACTGGCATCACTTTGAAATCAAAATATCTACCCCACTGCTATAGAAAGACTTCATAGCTATAAGTTCCATATAGATAACAATTAAACAGCACAATATTTTTTTTCCTCTACCAAAACTCATCATTAAAAGCACCAGAAATATTTGTGGCAGGCAGCTAATACCAATTACTACTTTCCTTGCAAGCTATTTTCACTAAATTAGCCTTGATAGCATTACAATTTGTTGAGGTAGGAAACAATAGAAATTAACAAGCCATGGCACTCTGGGGAGGAAAAAAGAACCATGGAAGCAGTATTTACCCCTTGAAAGTAGTATTTGGGAAGAAACAAGAAGCATTACACTAGCTAAATAACATGTGGGTTGCTTGTACTTGTGCACTGCATTTGCAACCCTGTGTTTTGCTTTAGTAACAGGGGTTAGACAAAACAAATGGACTGTAGCTGTATAACACTGCTTGTCCTTTACTTTGATCTTACCAAATGGTAAAAAAATTTTAGAGAAAGTTTAGAGATGATCTGAATGATACTCACAGCTTTTTAAGCTTGGAATTTGCTGGTTGGTGCATTAAGCATTACTCACTTTCTGAACAAAGTGGAAAGTTAACACAAATTGGCAGATGACTAACTGTCCAAGAAAGATTACTGAATGAATCACTGACTCTACTTTTAGTCTAATAATAAGACAAATGAAGAGGACCAAGAAGGGGAAAAAGACAAACAAAAAAATTTCCTTGCAAAGTGTTCAAATTTGCATTGCCCGTGAATTTCCAGCTATGACAAACTATGCACACATTTCATAATTTACCCTGAGTTTTACATTTGGGTTAGCTTACTGATATGCCCCATGATTACTTCATGGCTTCGCTTAATTTGGACTTCTGTAAGAACTCTGCTCCACACTTTCCCTTGGTACACATTTAATAAGTTACAGGAACAAATTAAGGGTTTGGAAATGAAGTTAAATTGCTGAGTTGAGTCACAAGCACTTGGCAGGGTACAGAACACACAAAAGTACCTCAGGCACAGCAGACACCTGAAGCTGACCTGAAGCAGGATTTAGATTTCTCAGCTCAAGAAGAGGACCTAATCAAAAGGTTCCATTTTCATTTTTGCTACTCAAGGTCTGGTGAAAAGTTTGCCTAATGCACAACCACCATTCAACTTTGCAGAAAATCATCCCAGGGTGCTGCTCAAGAGCACAGGAAAGAGGCAGTGCCATCCCCCTCCCAAACAGCCACCCAGCTCCAGCAGCCTGGTGGGGTAAAGCTACGGACAGCAAATCTAGGAGATCTGGGTTTGCCCCTTAGCAACTTGCTGCACTCACTGCTCTCCCTTGTCTTTCCCACAATAGTTCTGCTGCTCTTTGGACCTGTGGTCTTACTCATCAAATCGCCTAGGAAAATTAGTCAGGGTTAAGGAAATGGTAAATTGATAAATTGATTGTGTACTAGGTTGAAAAGCTGAATCAGCGCAGCCAATGCACATGGCCAAGCAGGACATCCTGCTCCCATCCAGTGGCACAAGGCACTACCAGCTCTCAATTTCACCCTCTCGTTTTGAAGGATGACATTAGACTCACTCCCTCGTCTGAGTAAATTCAAGTCACTCAGATCATCTGCTGAACCTGTTACTCAACATTGCTCACCATCATCCCCAGAGTGATAAAAGGCTGCGAGAAGACCCGAGGGTTTAGGAATGCGCCACATGGTTCAAAAACTCCATTGTCACCAGGTCTGCTCATCTCATAGAATGTAAAATTCTCAAGAGCTCATCACATCTGGGAGATTGGTGACATGACCTGGTTGCATGAGGCCAGAAGCCAGAATCAGGTAGGAATTAGAATAGTTGTTACAGAATCACAGCATGGTTTGGGTTGGAAGAACCTTCCAGATCATCTAGTTCCAAACACCCTGTCATGGGTAGGGATGCCTTCCACTGGACCAGGTTGCTTAAAGTTCCAACCAACTTGGCCTTGAACATTTCCAGGTTTGGGGCACCTACAACTTCTCTGGGCAACCTGTTCCAGTGCCTCACCATCCTCACAGTAAAAATTTCTTTCTGACATCTAACTTAAACCTACCCTATTTCAGTTATTTGAATATTTGCAGGAGATAGTACTTCTGCATTTTGTTAACACTGAAGATTCATTTGATTGAGTTCTCCTTTCATCTGTTTTTCAATTTCAGATATCAGCTGGAAATAAATACCCCAAACCTCTCATGGCCTGGGAAGCAAGTTCCTACTGCCAAGCTACAGGTGAGGCTAGGCATAGGCTGCTAATGGTTTTCTGCGGAGCCACCACATTGCCAAATCAGGACAAGAACAACCTTCAGGAGATGGGGAATGATGCAAAGACTGTCAGTGCACTTCGGGGACCAGATGTCCCATAGCCAGCCTAAGCCTTTTAACAAGTTTTGGTTTAATTTGATGTATTATCCAGGTTCTTGACTGCACAGCAAAGTTAACATGCACAGACATACACACAGACAGAGTAATTTCCTGCCAATTTAGTTCTCAGGGCTGGCCCACTGTGGGATGAGACAGGTGCCGTGGCAAGAAAAGGCAAGGAGAGGAGATGCTGAGCAGAATCACAGCCCCAAATCTGGCAGCAACACTGTCACCTTCCCTTCAAAGGTCTAGCCCTGTGATTTTGGACACAAATGCAACTTCAGAGTCAAGAGCTCAAAATGTCAATGAGATCTAGACCCATTATTCATTTGCCATGAGCCAACATTCACAGCACTTCTAATGCCATGATTTTCTAAAGAACTCAGAGTGCTGAACCTGTGTCCTCTTGAACTCCAAATAATCACTGGCACCTTGTTTTGCAGCCTTTATCAATTATTCTTCTGTGAACTTCAGTAAGAATTGTCCCTAAATAAATCCCTTAAGTTGGAATTCAGCCTTTTATGCTATATCCATCTGAAAATTATAAAACTTGCCTATTGTTGCCATGTTACGAACAACTGGATTTCCACATGTTGCAAAGTTTTATTTCTACAGCCTCTATTTTTAGTGCACTTCTCCCAGTAAGAGGCTACAAGATAAAGGTTTTCCATCGCAGTCTGGTTACACAAGAAACTGACAAACACATCCAAGGTATTTCAGCACAACCAAAACCAATTACATTAATATATATTAATATTTAGTGGTAAAAGTTGCTCGCTGACAATGAGGAAGCTGGAATAAGTCTAGATTTTCTGAGTAGATTTTGTTAAAAACACACTCTGCTTTAAAATGGAAAAAGAAGGAACAAAGAACCATCATATCCTGCAAGCAATAACTTACTAGTACAAATATTGCAACAACAGAGAAACATGGAGGCTTCATAAATGTGGGAATTTTCACTCTAACAGGGAAGAAAATACTAGCTCTGCCTCATATATAGCCCCTAAACCTTGTAACAACACAGGCAACTTGAAAACAGATATCAACACTAAATATTAATGCAGCAGATCAGGAGACACTGATTGGACTACCATTCAAAGTACAACACCTTGAATAAAAGAATTAAAATTTGATACACTGTAACGCCATGAAGGGCACACTCTGCTTACATGAAAACAAAATAACCTCACAATCTACAAGGCACACTTTCAAACAAAAAGCAGAATGAGCTAGAGGTTGCTTCACTGCATTGAACACAGCACAGAAGCTTTACAAGAAGGTAAACAACTCAAAGGCTCAAACCTATTACTTTTTAAGAGAGAGAGAGAGAAATAAAATAATTTAACAGATCACTTTCCGATTTGCACTTTTTTCAGTATCACTTTCAGTACTGGAAGATGTATGCTTCCTTCCATGTAGTGACAGACACATCCTACAGTTGTCATTTATGTTTCAACTCCTATTTTCTGTTTATCTTCCTCTCTGCATCCTCTGACCCCCAGCTGAAACAGCAATACAGGTCACTCAGCAGTCTTACTGCCCCTCTCTTCACCAGACTGGAAGAGAGGTAGAGAACAGCAGTTTGGCAAGATGAGGTGGTGTGCCAAGTCTTCCCCCAGTTGACATAAATACATTATATTTTCCAGATGCACATCTCTGACATCGAGGCTAAGGATCAGCAATACTCAACGGTGAAATGCAAAACACTGAGAAGAAGACAGGAGAGGGGAAGACTTTCGCACTGAAAGAAGTGCAAAAAGTAGGTATAAGTAGGCTTTCTTTGGAGAATACAAGATCTTTCACTGCTGCATAGCAAATCCCTAAATCTTCCATAAGTTAGAAAAAAAACCTCAAAGTAATATTTTCCAACCTGTCACTATGAGTAGGGGCGAAAACCACATGTTTTAAAGGTCTTCCACAGTTTTATTATTAGAAGTAGAAACCCTACTGATACTGATGAGTCATTTGTATTGGCAGAAACCAAGAACACCCATTTTCTTCATGTGTTATAAAGCTCTCAGTGTGGTTTTCTATTAATTACTGGTCAAAGTAGTTGACTAAAAACAAAACAAGTGATATGAACTCACCTTGTTTTTAAACCCTGTTCTATAGCAGCTGATTTTCTTTTTCACACTTTCAAAGACCGCTTATTTTTCACCCCATTCTGCAAGAAGAAGAAAACTGCACAAAAGACAACTATAAATCTAAACTCCCTCATAATAAATCCAGAACTGCAGATGGCTAATTCACTCCACTTCTGCAAAGGCTTTTGTGATCAGCTAAGAAAGAAAGAAGAAAGAAGGGAAGAAAAAAAACCCAAAAACCACAACAAGAAGATCAGTTAAAAATCATCAGTCAGCAGCAGCTATCATTTTAGAATCCTTATGAGTAATCAGGATAGAGCCTGTAAATAAAGAAGCTGTTGTACAAGAGCGTGAGCAGATGAAGGAATCCTTTCATGCTAGCAGCCAGTGATATTGCCACACAGGAGGTAAAAACGAGACTAAGAAATAGAAAATTTTTGAAAATTAAAGACAGCTAAAACCAGTTTTTTTTAAGTTTAATCATAATTCCTTGCTGGCTTTAAAGAAGATTTATTCCACAAATAGGGGTGGAGGGTAGGTAGACTCCCCAGCACAGCCTGCATTTGGAAAAGGAAAACACAATTCATAGGTTAGACTTGCCATACCCGAATTCCAAATGGTGCTATGGGGACTTTTTAGTAAAACCCCAGTCGCCAAAAAAAAAAAAAAAAAAAAAAAAAATCACTATGTAAACAAAAAAAAACAAACAAAAAAAAAAGAAAACCAAAAGAAAAAAATACCAACACCGACAAAAACACCTAAACCCCAGAGGTTTAGCTTGCTGATCAGTAGCATCAGAACGCACTTGGAGCGCAACCTCTGCAGCGGCACAATGAACTTCCACTTTACCCTCCGCACCTAGAGGAATGGCAGCCTGACAAAATGACAGTGTGTTTTGATGTTGCTGGGGAAGAAAACCACAGCAAAGCAGTGACCGGAGAACCGAAAATAACCTTTGAACAGCGGCTCGGCACTGCCGGTCTCTCTGCCCGCGCCTCCTATTGTGGATAGTTTATAGCCAGGGTAGCTCCAAGCTGCACCAGACACGTGAGTCAGCAAGAGCGGCTCGTAGGAAACTGCTGACACGTTCAATTGCTCGCACACACATCGAACACACCTACCCGCTAAATAAAAAACAGCCCGCATGCAAATCGGGGCGAAGGAACACCACTACACCTACAGTTCCTGTTTTCCTAGTTCAGGTTTAAATTTTAAAGCGATCACTAAAGAAAAAAGAAGAAAAACCAAAATAAAAAAAAAAGGAAAAAAAGCCCTCGTTGAATGTCAGCTATAATAAGTAGCTGTGATTAAGTCTCAAGGGTCATTTTGTTTATTTAAGCTGCTTTTCCTCTTCAAAAAACTAAATTGCTGCTCCACAGCCCAGAAGCCCTGCGTGGTGACAGGCGGCAAAGAGTTCCTGTTTTTCTTAGTGGGGAGACTCCTTTTGAACCTGTGCACCAAACCCCATCTACCCATCACAGCCTAGCTGATTTGTTTTCAACACTCAGGAGGAGAAAAAAAAAAGTTTCAGGCTTCTGTTTCAACTCTTACTAGGGATAAACTGGAAATTCCCTTATTCCCTTGGTTTTAGCTCCTAATAGCTTTTCAAACATCTTGTTCAGCTGAGAGCAGAGACAGTTGTATGCAAATGATAGGTCTTCGGAACAAATCTGGGAGGATCTGACCATTTTAGATCACCTTTCAAACTAAAAAAAAGAAAAAGGCATAGCTCAGGTCCCCATGTCTGTTGCCCCTGCAACCACCACCTGCACTACCTCCTCCATCTCCTTTAAAGCACTGAATCTGAAATGTCCCAGCTGGCTCTGAGGGCAGGTATGCACCAGCACATGTAAAAAGCAAAGGGGAGCAGACACAGAAGTCAGTGAGGGCTGAGGGGTTACACACAGGAGCTGCAGTTCAGCCCTCACTGTATTATAAGCTTTTACAGACAGTCTTTTTCAAGCTAAACAGGGACACATCTATTGATCTGCTGAGATGCCAGTGCAACACAGGTGGTGTTCTTCAGATTGTTGCTGCAGCTCCTTCTGCATGAAGATCAATACAATTGAGCAGAGGAGTCTTCTGAGCCCAATTTTTGACAGATCAAAGTTCTGCCATACATGTAATCTTTTAGCATAAGGGCTGTCCCAAACTTAATCCCTCATTCCTTTTTTTTTTTTTTTTTTTTGCCTGTTCTGAACATGTGGTTGCTCTTTGATCATTAGTTCTAGTAACTCAAAAGCTGCAGGTCCATCACTGGTCATAGAGGCAGCATTTGTACACATTCCTTCGCTTGCCTGCTTTAAAATTGTAATTCATAGTCTAAGAGTGGCATAGTATGCAGTGCTCTTTTCAATCCACTACAAAGATGTTTCTGCCTATCTAAAAAGCAAGATGAGCACATTGCAACTCAGCTGGCTATATTATACATTCAACATCTTCTTGATGCAAGCTTCAAATAAATGTGTAATATTCAGACATCTGCCAAGGTTAGTATCTTTTGGTTGCATTTAAAGGAATGATGACCGTTTTTGTAACAATCTGAATGAATACCTTGAGCACTATTCTGGAAATCCTGCAGGAGTTACTAGGAGTAGAACTCTACTGCCCAAAACTACAACAAAATCATTTGGGCACCTCTTCAAATATCAATGAAGAACTGCAGTATCAGAACAACACTCTACACATCCTCTTAAAGCATCTGTAGTCTGCAGGAACACTGAAAGCAACAGGAGTAACTCAGAGAAAGCACGAAGTTTAAACCTGAATTTTCTTCAGCACATCAATGGAATGATTAGTGTATTTTCCCTAACAGCTCAACTCAGAAAACCCTTATATACAGCATCACACCCAAAATGAACTGACCTGGAAATTCAGACCCAGAAGTGAAAGAAGCATGCATTCCTTCAAATCTAAGTCAGACCTGCTCAACACTGCAGGTACATTCTTAGCAAAAACTAAGAAGCCATTCACAAAGTATTCCTTTGAGTAAAAAGGCATACACATTTTGATTTGAATACATAAACCATGTTCATACCACCTAAATTAAAACCACAAGAGACACTGTTCATGTCACACAATAAATACTATTCAATTTTACCAAGTTTATTACATAAAAACGCCATTACTACTGAAAAGATTACTTCGCATATATTAATGTTACCCATCTCATTTTTCAGCTTAGTGCCATAAACCTCTCTTTGCTATGGTCTGAGAAGTCTCTTTAGATGTGCATATGTGAAGCCCTACCCAAAAAGAATGTCACAGGCACACAGTGACAAAACATCTATTTCTATTCTTAAAAAAAAAAAAAAAAACTGATTCCTGTTTTTTTTTACACTACACCTTTAAAGAAAACCTAAAAGAAAATAATAGGCAATCACACTGCAGCCTCATTAAGAAAAACTGGCACTTCAGACTGAAAAATCAAGCAACAAAAGTTTTAAAATAAGCAAAGGCAAGCAACTTCTGTCACATATTCCACACTACATATCATCTATACAGGGTTTTATTTTCAGCTCTTTGTCTTTTACTGTGCACTTGCAGAAAGAGACATGCAAGATTGCTATATATTATGGAGACTTTATTATTTCAATGAGTATCTGAAGACTTCTCCAATGTCAAAGATTTACCAAAATCTCCTCAAAAACTCAGATTTTATGCCTAACTTCCCTTCCTCCCCAACACAAAAGAGCAAACAGCCAATGTTTTCTTGCTGCAAAATGAATGACTGAAAGCCAAGAGGAAAAGAGAGGAAGGAATCCCACCTACATCACCAGAGCAATCTGCCAGCATGCACATTAGCACCAACAGATGCTCCAGATGTGCCTCTGGGTCAGAAAAAGACTAGGAGTACCTGCCCTAGAACTGTTTCCCAGTGTGAGACACTTCAACATAAACAATTGCTGTTGATTAACACATCTGCCAGCATGTGCATTAATCATCTATTCACTGCGTGCATCTTCCCCATCTACCCTCCACAATGGTAAAAGTTTAAAAAAATTGTATCTGTTTAACCTCAGGCGTCACAGCAGAGTTGTCCAGCATTGCCCAGAAATGCACACTCTGCTCCCCTGCAGCATTTCTGCAAAAGATCACTAAATATCCTGAGAACCACCCTATCTCCAAAATCACAAGGGACCTTTCTTGCCCGCTTGGCAGCTGTGTGCTAGCGTACATCTGTTTGAGTGGTTCGCCCGGCGTTACAGAGGAAGCTAACAAGAAAACTAGACCTACGATCCTGATTTTTTCAGTTCTCTACTTTTCCAATTAGTCACGGCTTCCTTCCATTCCTTGTAGAGCACCTTCAGAACAGCCTTTGAAGCTGAAGGGTCAAATGTGAAAAGCAACGCTGAAAGCTCAGGTTCAGCACACGGCAGGGAAGTACAACGCCGATCCATTTTGCTGCACAGCTGCCCAGATCCCAGTGACAGGGGGCAGGCGGGTGGACACAAAAGGCAACAAGGCTTTTAAAAGACCAAGCCCACATGTGAGGTGGAATTTTATTTCTATTTGTCAGATGTAAAGCTCCTAGAACAGTGGTTTAGAGCTGTTGTCTATGGGGCTGTTGCAGTAAAAGCCTAACACACCACCTTATCCTTTTATTCTACCCATCTCATCTCAACAATTATCTCAGATTTCAGTATTTACATATCTAAAAAAGTCAATTTACCCAAGCACCACCACCCTCCCCAAACTGCAGAGCATTCCACTAGCTACGGCAGAATCTCAGACAATTCCCAGCTCAAAAAAAAAAAAAATAAAACCCAACTTGTTTTCAGCTCGAGCCTCAGAAGAAAAAATTAAAATATGCACAAGTTTAGCGACAGTTCCAAAGTCTCTGAAAACGGGCTTTCATCACGAAAACACTGACACGGCTTCAACAAGAGCAAACAGGAACGCTGTAATTTCCCAGTCTTTCCAACATCTTCAGGAGTATTTCTTATCAGATGTCGTCCCTGCCTCACGTTTATTAGTAAAGACTGAAACCCGGGGTTTACTCCGGGGCTTCAATAACAAGGGCACAATGATCTCACGGCAACTGAAGCGATTTAAGCAAGGCACCCGCTGCATGACCAAAATAGCCCGCTCCACAAAAGGAGAGGCACGGTTTCACACTTAGCCTCTTTCATGACAGGCAGCGTCTCCGCGGCGCGCTGCCTTGTCCGCACGCCGCGCCTTCACGATCCTAGAAACTGTTACCGGAGTTCGCATCCCTCCCCGAGCCCACGGGACCGGGGGTGGCGGGGGCGCGGCGGGACGCGCTGCCCGCCTGCCCCGCAGGCTGCAGGTGGCCGCGGCGCCGGGGCCGGGCGAGGCGGAGGGGCTGCCCGGGGTCCCGCCCGTGCGGGGCAGCGCGGAGGGGAGCGCAGAGCGCGCACGGACACACGCGCGCCCGCCGCGCACTCCCCGTTACGCAACGCGCGTATTTCCCACTTTAAGGAATAAGCGCTAAGCGCGCCTGCAAAGCCCGCGGAGCTCCGGGGGCGGGGGTGCAGCCCCCCGCCTGACCCCGCGCAACAGCTGCTGTGCTTGGCAGGAAGAGGAGAAGGAGGGGAGAAGCCACGCTGCCCCCCCGCACGGCCAGCCTCCCCCCAAACTTCGCCCCCCTCCCGCCGTTCCCCTTCCCCGGCGGGGCTGCCGAGCCGCGGAACAGGCGCACTCACCTCGCCTCCGCGCAACTTTCGGGGGTCGCCCCTCTCGCTGCAGCCTGGGAGGGAGGTGGGGGAGGCAGTGGGGCGGGGTGGAGTGGGCCCGGGGGTGGGGGGGCTGTTACGGCTGAGGAGGTTTGGGGAAGGGGGAGGTTGCTCTTGTTGTTGCTGCTGCTGTTGTTTCGGAAATTCTTATTAGTATTTCTCTGCGGTCAGAAACCTGCACCCTCCCCCCCCCAAATGAAAAAAAAAAAACCCGACCCAGACGATCATCACATGGCGATTGCTTTGAACCAGCTGTTTCCAGAGCCAAAGTCTTGCGGAGAAAAATAAAGGGGGAAGGGAGGGAAGGAGGGGAGGACTGGCAGGGGGGCCGGAGGAGGAGAGAAAGCCGCAGCGGAGGGAGGGCGGGTGGAGAGAGGGCGGGCGGCGGAGCGGCGGGGGGGGAGGGGGGAAGCAGCACCGCGGCGGCTGTGTCGCTGCCGGAGCGGCACCCGGGGCCGGCGGCGGTGGCAGCCCGGCCGGTGGAGGCGGAGGAGAGAAGGCGGCGCTGCTGTGCTGCTGCTGCTGCCGCGGCCGCTGCTGCTGCCCGGCTCCGCCGCCCGCCGCCGCCTCCCGCGCCCCGGCCCGGCGCCGCCCCCGCCCCTCAATCGCTACATTGTTGACATTCGCAGGCTGACGTCACCCTCCCCGCCCCGCCGCGCGCTCCATTCACAACAACACTACGCCAACGGCGCAGCGCCCGCCGCCGCGCCTACGCCCGCCGCGGCCCCTACGCACGGAGAGCGGCGTACGGCCGCTCCGCGAATAGCGGTGGCGCCGCCGGCGCTCCGCCCGCCCCGCCCCTCCGCAAGCGGTCAGCGCATGCGCGGCACGGGCTCGCTCGCTCCCTCCCTCCCGGGGCAGCGTGTGTGTGTTTGTGTGTGCGTGTCTGTGTATGTGTGTATGTATGTGTGTGTCTGTGTGCATGTATGTATGTATGTGTGTCTGTCTGTGTATATGTGTGTGTGTGTGCGCGCGCGAGAGGGGGTGCGTGCGTGCGTGCGTGTGCGCGTGCAGCCAGACCCCGCACCGGGGGTCGCGCCGCCGGCCGCGGGGGGCTCTGGGAGCCGTAGTCCGCCGCGAGGGGCCGCCATGGCGGCGGGGGCGGCCGGAGGGAGCCGCGCTACGACGGCTGTGGCGGTGGGAAGGCACTGGGCAGGGTGCGACGGGCAGGGCAGAGAACACCCACCGCGGTCACCCCTGGCTGCCAGCGGGGTCGCCTCAATGTTGATGCCTGCGGTATTTTGCGCGCTCCGCCCCCCGGAAAAACCTCATCCTACTTGTAGTGCCGACCGCAAGCGCCCAGCGGTCATGAGTCAGCCGTGCCGAGCATCGCGCGGGGAGGTGAGCGCTCCCGGGACTGAAAACAAAAACAAAACCCCGACCCGGTGTTCCCGACGCGGGAGCGCTGATTGTTCTTCACCTCCTCTCGGCTATGTGTGTGAGTGTGTGTGTGTGAGTGAGTGAACCACCCGATCCGAGCTCCTCTCCCACTCCGAGGCTTGGTGCCATGGTTTCTTTTGCCAAGTGGAAAGCTGTGATTCCTGCAAATTATCCTGGTGCCGGCAGCCAGTGCTTCTGAGCGAGACCCCAAATGTCAGTGGCCATGAAATGCAGTTGGGAGAACCGGTAAATGAATAAGCAGCATTCTGCAAGCCCGAGTTACTCAGCCGGGCCTGGACAGAAAAACATAAAGATGAAAGACAGCTGATAAAAAGAAAAGTTGGAGAATAAATGATTCACAATAGGGGCCGTGAGTGAGATTATCTTTGGAGACATCTCTAATTAAAGGGCGTTGGATAACTAGAGGGTTACATTTTCCTGGGTCAGTGATCTTGAAAAAGAAATTGCCGTTGCAGTAAATGTCAATAAAGAATGATGGTGACCTACTGCTAACAAAAGCATGTTCAGTAATTAACATGTGCATGTTTGTTATTTTTTCTGCGTTTGTCAGTTTTCATTGTGCATTTTCATCCTCTGTTTCCCCCTTTGACTACAGCCAGATGATATACTGTGTTTTCTGTATCTTTTAGAGAGGAGCCATTCCTGTGAAGTTTTCTCAATGATGTCTTCTAAAATTGCATCAGCTACCTGCATTTTCGAAGTCTGCTAAACTACAGAAAACCTAGTTGTCAACCTAGATTCAACTCTTTTGTATTTCAGGGCAAGCATATAGTCACTTTTCAAAAATGTGATTCTCCCCAGTTTGCATTTTGCACTATTATCCACTTGTGTAAAGTGGAAAGCATTTAGTTCCTTACAGAATTTTGCCCCTACTTTTCCTAGCTACATGTAGCTGCAGAATAGCACCCCACTGGAGATTTTGACTCATGAATGTCACTTTCCCTTTCCAAGTAATGTTCATGTGAAGCCTTGCTCACCAGTGCCATTTAGGTTCTGGTTCTGCAAACATATATGCTGTTAAGCATGTGAAAAGTCCCACGGGGTGTAAGGAGACTCATCATGTTTATACACTAGTAGGGCTGAGTTTTCATGTTGCCTTCTTTTTCCCTCAGACACAAAAATAATTTTGTATTGGCATGGGAGATAAAAATACTATAATGAGAAGGACAGAGAGATAAAAATAAGCCATGCAGCATTTGTAATGCTTTAGTTAGCACGCTACGTGCCCGTTATGCCACTGCATTCGAAGTGCACATATTCTGTTATTTACAGCACACTACAGGAGATATGGCTCCAGGTAGTCAAAGCCATCCAAACTGGAAACAAAGCACGCCGTGTATGCTCTGCCCATAGCACAATAATTGCCATTTATCTTACTGGCTGATGTTTTAGAATGAATGCTACTATTTGGCTAAAAGGAGGAGTAATGTGAGCATGTCCATTTTGGGTTTTATTATTCAATCTATGCTGTGATAAAATGTGCAGTGGCTTCAGTGTGAATCAGGTCATGCTTGTGCAGGACAGAGATATCAGCAGAGAGTGAAAGCAGGTAGAGCTAAGCAGGGGCTCTGCACAGAATCTTTTTGAAAACTCACCAAGTAGCTCTATGCAGCTTTTGGTACCCAAATGCTATTAATAATTTTGTGATCAACTCATAATTCAAGGCAGAGTTCACAATCCCATAAGTCACTCAGATCATGATTTCGTTATGGCTGTTGTATCTCCATATAACAGTAGAAAACAGGAAAAGCTGACAGTGGTTTTCCAAATACAAAAGGAATATTATATTAACCAAAAAGAATATTATACTAACCAAATAAAGCCTACTGTTTAAAAATTGTGTTTTTATATCACATATTTTACATTTTAATGCCTTGGCTTCCCAATTCATTCCCAAACTGTTTATATTCCATCAATGAATCTGGTCTGATACTGTTTGCATTGCAATCAACTATCTTCATGCCTAGATTTTTGTATATATTACTATTTCTGGACCATTTTTCTTGCAGTGCAACCAAACATATATTCCAGACAACTATGAGTTATTTGAAGAGGCATCATGTATGGTGTCTCAAAACAACACCCATTTTGTCAAGCAATAACAACAAAATAAGGTAAGAATGAATGTGAAGAGGTACAGTTTAGAAGTTGACCCAAGAATACTTTAAGGGAGAACTTGCCATGAATGCTGCAGCTCATCCTCCAGAAAAGGCTGCATACACACATTCAACAACATGTGTTGACTCAGAGCTATGGACAAATTTCCTGGTTGCATGTTACCTTTACTAGCATTAATTAGGTGGTTTCTCCACACTGCCATGACTTCATCTCTTTGAGGAGGACTGCCTGCTATGGCACTTGACCTACTTTTCAGTGGTTCCTTTTTGGATAACACAAAACTTTCCAGAGTAGCTGAATTATGAATACATATTTCAATCATATTTCATATGTAAATTTAAAAGATTTTTAAGTGAATCCAATATTGTAAAACATGTCCCAACATCCCTTTCTGAGATCTCATTTGCATATCAATCTTGTAACTTGAATAGTCTTAATAGTGCCACTTGTTGGAGAGCTCTGTGTATTGCAAGGTATTTCAGTCATGTATTTAAAAAAACAAATGGCTTTTTCCTAGTGAGAGGCAATTCCTAATTTAAAGTGCTATGGAAGGCAAGTACTGCAGTCTTGGCTTCAATCATGCTGACTCAAAGACTTTGAATGAGCAACACGTTAGTGGATCTTATGCAATTTGATCTTTACAATGGTAATGAAGGAGTGAAAAGGGAAAAATAAGGACAAATTTTGCAAGTTTTAATTCAGGAAGTTGTCATTTCCTTCTGAAGCACATTTTGCCCTGCAGCATTTGGGTTGAAAAATACCAGTTTTCCTGGGTAAGCCCTGGTCCTGTGCTGAGATCTAAGTAATTATTGGTAATTATGCACATATTCTCCTGGGTTATGCAGGTAGACTTAATGACACTGCATCATTTTCTTCACAGTGATTAAGAAATTCACAGTTGATTATTGATTATCCTACAGACACCTCATGCCTTTTCACAAGCAGGTCCTAACGCACCCCAGGTATGTTACATTTCCTGGAGCACTGACAGTACTAACAGCACGCCCTGAGTCAGTGGCGGTGACAGCTACGAAGGAGACATTGTCATGGTGTGCAATATCAAAGATCCACAGTGTAGCATCTCCGGAGCGTGGCTTGACATCACATCAAAAGCTCCACAAAGGAGCATTTGTCATGCACAGAGCTTCAGATCCCTGGCATGGAATTTTGAGGATCTGGTGAGATATAATATTGGAAATATACTGAAGTATCAACATTGTTGCTGGGACTAAACTTACAGTGACAGGAAGCAAGGTAGGAAAACAGGGCAGGCACTGACCTGTTTTAAACTGATGCAGGTAACATAATGAAAAGGGAATACAAGGACCTCTTTGTATGTCAAGAAACAGGGCCAGGAATCATTCAGGTTTACACATTTTTTTTCCAAAAAGTATTTTGTGGTGACCGAGTGGATTCACTGGTTTTTATCTTTTTCAAAAAAAAAAGAAAATAAATGAGAGGTAAACTGTTCACATCACCTGCTTGCTGGGGTCACCCAACTTAGGTTTGACATAGTTTAATTTGCAAAAGTAGTTGCAACACCTATGCTAGACAGGTAGGATGAATGAGCTAAAGATTATTCTTTCCAATGGTTTTACAGGACATGAGAATTTGTTAGCCCCAAAGCAAACACAGCCCTAGCAGCCTGCTGGTACTTTGAAGTTCAGTTCTGTGAAAAGCAGTGCAAATACAGCCCACAGCAAATCCTGGAAATGGCTAGCCAGGTTTAGGCTTTGTCCTTCCTCATTTTAAGTCTGTGCCATCTTCTGAGAATTTCCTCAACTTTGTTACTGCATTCAGCTTTTTTTTTTACTTAGTGTGTCATTATTATTTAGAAATTGTGAGTTACATTTTAGAACTTGCATTTAGAATGGTATTTTTAAATATAATATCAAACTTATTTTTTTAAGAGTTCTGAAGGTGAACTCTGTCAAATTCCATGATTTCACAGGTCGGGATGATCCTAGAGTCCTAAAAGCAAGGACATCTGAAATGACTTATTTAAATCTCAGTTCACATGTTCTCCTATCACTAAGAATCAACACAGTCAAATGGTTTGAGGGCAGTTGTGGGCAAAACCCTATTTTAGCTTAGCTTGTAATCCATCTTTCAACAACACTTGGCCTTTAGAGTTATTGTATTAAGAGTATAGAAATCTGGCAGAAATGAAGCTCCCTTGCTTTGCAGCTAGCCCTGAGATCAGAGGGGCTGGGTGAGGCTGAGCTTAATTTCTGATTACAACCAATTTGACACAGTAAGTTCACTTGCATTCATTAACATCCCAGATGCACAAATAGTTTGGGTTACACTGTAAGTCTGGTCTCTTTCACAGTCTCAGATTCACAAATAGCACCATGTGCAATTCAGCACTGAAGGTCTGGTCACGTTCAATAGGAACTTTCACAAACACATTTACAAATAGTGCTTTTTATTGGAGCAACCTGTTATAGATTCTCCCTAGATTGCTGGTGGTAAGTTGACTAGACCTGCAAAATACTGGCATGTAGCACTAGGTACGAGTGTTCCTGGGTATGTTCCAATGCAGTCAGAGGCCTAAATCTTACCAAAAATATGTTGCTGGCTTTGAGGAAGAGAGAGGAGCAAGCCCGTTAGCTTGTCTGCAATGTGAGTGATTTACAATGCCAGCTTCCACTTTGTGGGAGAAGTGGAGGTAGTCAAATATTCTATTATTGCTGTCATAAGTGGGGAAGGGGAGCAACCACTTCATGTGTAAATGGACAGTTACAAAGAGAAAGAGTACAAAGATTGTGGGTCTTGTGCAAGGTCAGCACACAACCATGACACCTTCCTACCACTTCCTCTTCCACTTGGCCAGTTGATAAGGGTCATTCATCTTCCTGATAACT
Organism: Taeniopygia guttata; assembly: GCF_048771995.1. Taxonomy (NCBI): domain Eukaryota; kingdom Metazoa; phylum Chordata; class Aves; order Passeriformes; family Estrildidae; genus Taeniopygia; species Taeniopygia guttata. The sequence goes on from NC_133027.1 coordinate 38,240,567, forward strand.
TATCGCCCCATCAGCAGATCATCATGTCCCTGGTAATTCCTTTACCACTGTCTCATGGAAATCCCTTCACCATATCAGTTATGGCATAGCTCATGGCTGTAGGCCTCATTCCTAACCCAGTTATCCAGAATAGTGAAAATATCTGCAGCAAGCTGTGAGAGGAGACAAAACATCTGCTTTGTCCAGGCTGTCCTGCAAATCAAGGGATGCACAAGAGTATTAGAAAAATGCTTTTTTCTCTTGAACAGTGCCAAGGGAGGGAAAACATCTGGGACCGGAGAACAAAGAGGGCACGCAGAGGTTAATCTCGATATGACAGAGTGGTGTTTGTGTTCTAGATATTAAATGTCAGGCTGGAGACTTTTTTCCCTTCAAGAGCTCAGAGATATTTCTGACCAGTCTAGGTCACAATTCTGACATGTCACAGGACAGCTGTTATTCGGCAAGATTTAATTCAAATTCATTATTTTGGGAAGGAGCAGAGGATAGGTAAGAAGAAAAGCACTAATCTGTGGAGAGAAGTTGCTGTTTCTAAGGACTCTTCTACTCCATATGGTCTTCAATATCAATGAGAGTTTATACACATGTGCCAATGGCTGAATAGACTGAAACCCACTTGTTTAGAGTAAAAGCCTAGAGGTAATTATTAGTCACAGAGGTACTGAGTTGATAACAGTTGTGACTTAGCACCCATGGTTCTGCTTTCAGTGCATACTGTAATAGGGGCTTTTTCTTTCTTTCCTGGATGGACTGTGCAGCCACAGCAGAGGACATCTGGCTGTTGTCTTATGGAAGTCAGAAGGAGTTTTGTCATAACTGGCAGTTCTGGTGGGATGTCTGACTGTTGGGGTGTGTTTTAAGTTCCCCCCCACTTATGGTTGCTCCCTCTCCCCCTCTTTATGTTAAATGGTCCGTCCTCCCTTCTTCTCCCCCCCCCTCCGTCTGCCAGTCATCCCTCCCTCCACCCCATTGGTTAAGTTATGCTGAGTCACTCCCCTGGCCCCTCCCCAGGGCTGTCCGTTACACTGAGGCCCCTCCCTTTCACCTAGAAAGTTCTACCCAGGGCCTCGGCTGATAGGCTGGTCCCCGGGGTCCCCCCCCTCCCTCTCACCCCATTGGATGTTTCCCCCACTTGTCACCTCTGTTGCCACCCCCAGTTGTTATCCCATTGGTTGACTGTTGTTCCCTCCCCTTGTTACCTCCCCCATATAAAAGGACATGCACACTGTGCGCGTGGCCTTTTGGGGCTTACCTCCCTTTGAGCTACAGTTGTCTGCTCAGACTGCTAATAAACTCGGAACGCTGATACCCCCAGAAGGATGGCTCCTTTGCTTTTGTCAACGTCGCTCCGCATCTCTCCCAGTCTGGCGGCTTCGTTCCCACAGGCCATAGCTCCTGCCTGCAGCGGCATGCAAGAGTGGCCTTTGCTGCCTGCAGTGCCAAGGACACTGGCCTAGCTGACACTTGGGGAGGCACTGCAACATCTGACTGGATGCCTGGCTGCCTCTTGTGCCTCTGGCACTGTCTCTCAGTGCTGTCTGGGCTGCTGTCACGATGGCTGTGTTCTCCTTTTGCCTCTGCAGTAGGAGGAATACTGAGCACCCTGCTGCTTAAGCCTTACCTGGAAAGGTATTTCTGGTGATGAGTCATGCAGGATGTAGCAGATGGAGCCATGGAGACAATGCAGTGCTGGTGTGACTGGGAGAGGAGCCTGGAGCACTGGGATTAGGCAGTGGAGATGGAGAGGAGGACAAAGCAGAATGCAAAGCCACCAGCTTTGTCAGAGCCCAGTGGTAGTAGACACAACTGTGTTATGGGGAAAGTCCGAGGTGTCCAGTGTGCCTTCAGAGGGAAGGGTGGGAAGTGATGCACAACAACACTTGGGAAGGTAAAATTTAAAAGGCAAGCCTGATCATCGTGTAGTTTATAAACATGTGCTTCATGATGCTGAAACATGGGTGGAGCACAAAAATGCTAGTGCTGGTTGAGGATGGCTTCTGGCTGAGCAGAGACTGGAGAAGGACTGGTGGGAGTGCTTGGGGACAACACAGAGGGTGCAGATATCCCGGCGTTTAGTGGGCACACACTGGCCCTGCTGGCATGGTGGCTCCGCCTGCCTCTGAGGGCCTTAGGGAGCTGTTGGAGCATTTTGGACTTGTTATTAAAGGCCAAATGCCTGACATGCTGCAGTTCCGAAAGGGTCTGGGGGGTTGGAGTGCTTCAGTGCTACACTGAAGGCTTTGGCTTTTGCACGGGTAGTTTATTTTGCTTTTAGCTCTAATACTAACCAAAGACTTGGGACCCCAGTGAAGCTGGCTTTCCACTGACATATTTAATTATCTGTTTGATTAACTTACTTCTTACATCAATTTCTTTTGCCTTTTTCAAGAAGGCACCTTAAGCAAAGACCAGGGCAGAAAATATATTTTTGTAAGGATGAAGATGGCTCTTTTCATGCAGAGGGATTTATAAGCTGCCTTCAACTATTTTTTGATTAATAGATAGTGTTGCTGAAGTGTTAACACATAAGGCAGAAGTCAAGCCTCTGTTATTTTTCTCTCTTAGAGGTGAAAGCAGAGTGCATTGGCTTGCAGCATGTGGTGTTTTTGTGGGGTTTATTTGGGAGCTGCAGCAAATAATTGTGACCTCTGATTAGAGGAGTGATTTAAAACTGCTCTTTGCTATGTTAACTTGAAGTTGTGAACTACAAAGGTTTGCAGTGAATAGCTTATGAATAGAAAAGGGACTCTGTTGGAACTCGCTATTATGTTTGAAGTTGGTAGAAACTAGAGATTGAAAAGACCCGCTGGTTCACTGAATTAATTCATTGCACATGCAAGACAGATACTCCTGGCACACTGATATCCTTACTATGTTTCTCAGGAAAAAGAAAATATGTTGAGATGTTTCTGGACAAAATGCTTTGACACAAGGCAATCCATTAGGATGTCTACATTTTGACCCAGTCTGCCATCTAGTTAATTTTTACATTAAATTTTCAGTGTCAGTTAAAAAATTAAAGCTTCATGTAGAAGAAAGATGATGTATTATGTATTTCTTTTTCCTGCAGTGAAAGGAAATGTTATTTTGTAGCTATTTCTGTCCTGGTTTTCTCTGAAGAATAGTTAGTTTAGTCTAAATGTAGATGTTGTAAAAGCATATGTGAAACACAAGGCTGATAATGTTTTTTAGTTTTGTTTGTTTTGTTTTGTTTTTTAATATAAGTCAGAAAATCATTTTTGAACAACTGGCAACCCACGGCCTTTGAAATCCAGTAATGATACAGTAAAATCTTGTAAGCAGTAAGAAAATAAAATATTGGTGATATTTGGTGATTATGCCAAGCAAAAAGAAGAAAATAAACAAAGTCTGTAAAGAGTGATGAGCAAATTCCATGTGAAGAAATATCACTTGTCTAATAATTGAACTTAATTTAATTTAACGAGATGTGTATGCCAAGAAATCTTTTTCTTGTTCCTTTTTTTTTAATGGACTTTCATAGGAAGATGATAGAGTTCCTCGAAGGAATAGACTTGCTAGCTTCAATTTGTGGATAGTACAGCCTACTTTTGTCTTTAGCTTATGAAACTTGGTCTATTTTGTCATGACTACTTTCTTTGTTAAAAGGTAAAATGCACATTGGGCAAGTGCTCTATAGCAATTTGCATAAAAAGTGATGACAAAGAACAATTAATTCCTCATTATTATGCAGTGAAATGCTACTTTGCTCCTAAGTGACTGTAGAGGAAGGTTTTTTTCCCTGCGTGTAAATCTGTTGCGGCATTGTTCTAAAAATAGTACTTAAGAGCCCTCTGCACTCTTTATAAATCAGGGTCTTTGACACTCCAGTCAGTTCTCAACTGAGAGATTTTTGTCACACATGCTGAACACTACAAGTATCGCCCCAAATATTCATCACAATAATAGGCATCAGAATTTTGTTAGATAAGGCAAGATAGAGTAATTTAGTATTTTGTCAAATTAGATCTCTATCCTTTTTATCTGGAGATCAGTATTCAAAGTATACTCAGATCACACACAAATAGAAACATATTCCTGCCACACACAGCTAGTCTGTACAGAACAAAGAGTCAAGATATCGTTGTCTATGAAGGCTTGATTCTCAGTACAGATTTCATTACCAGCTCACCATAGGATAATGAAATTCCTTCGGGGCAAAGATGAGGTACATCAAAGAGGCAGCATGGAGAGGCAGACTTTGTTAGTGCATGCTCTGTCACCTGCATTACTGGTCCTTGCCTGCCTTTAATTTGTAAGGAAATGCTAGTAATTCAAACCCTTTTATTGGACCAACTTACATATATCTATGTGCATAAATGTGTGTATACACAGATAAATATGTATTTTTTAACATACAAAACCTTCTGGAAGTTGTTCGGCTTTGCACCTGAAACAGAATACAGAAAATAATTAATTTCTTGCAAGCAAAAAATTGCCCATACAGGTCCTAAAAGCATCTTTGTATTTACTAAATAAATGCTGTCTGCACCATGTAGATAAATAACCCTTCCTGCAACTTTGCCTTTTTATTTCTGAGCAATTCAGAGTGACTTTAGTGCCTATGGAAATGAGAGGACAATGTTCAGCAAGACCAGGAGCTGCTGAAGACATGAATCACTAAAGCTTTCCCACAAAGCTTTGCCAATTCGGGAACAAAAGGGTTGCCCTACAGAAACACATCATGGGTCTATCTAGTCCAGCATCCCGCCTCTGGCAATGGCCAGCAACTGATGCTTCAGAGCAAATCAAAACCACAGCAAGCACCTAGCTAATTATGAGATGCGATGCGTAGAGGAAAAAAAAAAGGTTGGTCCTGACTCACAAGAGAGCAGTTTATGCCCTGAAGCGTGAGGTTTGATTTCCCTTGTATCCGTTTGCTTAACTCACACAGTTGCAAATACTATTTATGCTTAAAAGAGTTTCTAATCCTCTCTTGGATTCTAATCAACAATCTGCCTCAATAACTCAAGAGTTACCAGGAAGTTCTCGGGGCTGAGCACACACTGTATGAAAGCTTTGTGCTTTGCTAGTTTAGGGAAAGCTTTCCAGCCTTGGCCTAACACCCACTGCCCCGAGGATCATACCTAATTGTCTAGATGAAAAATACCCAAGCTACCACTCCCTTCCCCCTGAGCCCAGCCTAACTGAAGCAGTTGATTCTTTCCCAGCCCCCACCTGCGAAACTATTGCTTTGGAGAGATTTCTTTTGCTGGCACTGTGCAGTGGCTCCCCCTTTCTATCCTTCTAGGAGGTTTGGACAGGTTCCTCTGTGTGTCTCACATCTCTATGTGAGAGGTCTGCCAGCAGTCAGAGGATGCTGCCTGGCCATGCTGCCTCCCTCCCACTGTTGTAAAGGAGAGAGTAGTGGCAGGGAGAGGAACAGGGCATAGGGGAGATTCACAGAGGGCAGCAGTGATGTCAGTTTCTTTCTGCCCTTTCAGTATTTCCTCATGAAACAGCAGGAGTTCCACTTGGACTGCTCTGTGAAAACATGCAATGACCGTGAGACTTCCTCTTCTTCCTAGCTTAGTCCAGATTTTCTCCTCTCCTGGGCAAGAATGCAAGCAATGCTTTCAAATCATCTTTTATGATGACCTTGCATGACCTTGAGCATCATTGCAGAGTGATCCTGGCTCCATTACAGTAGAGTGATAATCCTCTCTGCACTCTCTCCATTGCATGTGGTTTTCTATTATGTACACCGCAAAATGGTTATTTAAATCCAGCACATGGACCTTAACAGCAATATTAGAAGGTAAAGGAGATCTAAAAGGCTTAACTACTCCCCATGGGGCCAAAATGCTCAAGCCTAAAGGTGTGAGCCTGAGCTCCTGAACAGAGAGGTGGCTTCTAAACAAGGAGGTGCCCAGACTCTACAGGTTTTCATCCCAAAGTTTTGTCTTCATAGCCTGAGGCTGTCATTGCTGCACAGGTGAAGGAAGACAAGCCACAGTTTTGAGGTGGCCAGCAGATTGAGAGCGTGCTTCTGAGACAGCTCCAAACAGTTCTCATGGCACCGCTGCCATGGCATCCTCGTCTCTGGCTGTGTTTTCGCATCCCTTCCCTGCTACTTGCCCCTAAGGCAGGCATTGATGTCGTACACCAGTTTGGGGCCTCAAGTGGCTGCACACTTCTTTGCAGAACTAGTTTTCTACCAGCATAACTTCCTGAACCAGCTGACCAGAGCAGATAAGACCATGACATGTGCAAAGGGAGGAGTGGGAATGAGGGTCTGGGGATAGGGCAGAACCCCATCTTGATGTGGATCCACTGCCTTGTGAGTCCAGCAAAGAGGAAGCCCTGCCTCAGTCTGGCACCCCAAAAGAGGCTGATCTGCCTGCTTGGTGTTCTTCTCTGAGGAGGCTCCCCAGCGTTTGACCAAGGGCAGCACCTCTGTGTTTTAGTGAGGGGCAGTTTCTATTTGTGTGAGTCTGAGAAGAGAGGCAGGTTGGTGCAGTGGGGAAGGGAGGAGGGGAGGGGACATGGGGGTCAGGTAGTGGGCTCAGACAGTGAAGAAAAAGTGATGAATCTGCTGGCTTATTGCAGGCTTAGAATGGGGAACCCTTGAACCTTGTGTGCCCTTCTGTGTGAGGCAGAGACACTAGGCAAGTTGGGAGTGCAGCAAAGAGTGGGAGCAAGCTGCCTGCATGAACACTGAGGGTGGGCATAACTGTGTTTTGCTGGCTGATGTCCATTTCTCTTTGTGCTTTCTCCGTACCTAAAGTCAGCCATGCTTCTGTTTCTACCAGCTTTCCCAGGATCTCTTCAACTGCTTCTTCAGCTATGGCAAACAACAGAACAAAACCCAAATCAGAGCCCTTGTTCAGCAAAGATCTCCACACAGAAGAAGCAGCCTGCCAAATGCAGAGGTCTGAAACTGCCTGCAGTGTGCTGGTCTGTTTACCTAGCATTGCTCATGCTATTTTATTTGCTTAAGTGTCATTACATGCATCCTGGGGGAGGTGGGAGGAATGCCTTCTGCAACCTATACTGAATTTTTCTGAAATCATGATGTGAAAAGAACGCCATTTCATGTCAAGAAACTGTTATTTCACCTAGCAGCATGTTATTTTGTATTCCTCAGACTACATTTTACCTGCCTGGGGTGTATATGTGTGATCTACTGAAATCACTCGCCATCTTCCATAATTTATGCTGCTCTTCAGTCTTAGCAGTGTGCATAAACTTCAGTGACACTTTGTCATTCCTCTCTAAATCATTTTGAAAAATCATTTGGGGAACAGATCCATGGTGTTCTGTGTTTCTCCTGCTTCACTTTCCAGACTGGATTCTGAGGTGGCAGGATGACACAGCAGAACAAAAATCACAGCCAGGAAGGTGTGTATTGTCCCAATAGTAAGAAATTGGAATGTATAATGTGGTAGCATGAACCTTGGCATACCTATTCAGCCTAGCACTATCATCCCATGGTGGTGGAGGCAAGGAGAATCCAGCTGAAAGAAAATGTTCCCCTTTTTCTTCAGGCAATCTCTTCATAAAACATCACAATGAGCAAATAAACATAATGGAAAAGGGGAGATGTGAGGGGTGACCTTTAAGACACTAGGGGCTTAGCATTTACTATTGTCACACAGGACTGTACCCAGATAATTTGTTTCCTATTGCTTAATCCATTTATAACGGAGTATACAAATTTGTCATTTGACCCACTGCTCTGCTATGTGGAGCTCTGTCAAAAGATTTTGAAAACCTGCTGACACTTTCTGCTTCCTTAATTCACTGGGACTCTTTTGCAGGTTTGATGGAGAGAGCTGCAGCTCAGCTAGCCTCATCCTTCACCCCAAATTAACAATGTCTGTGGTTGTACATAGTGAGCATCCTCAGTGCTGGGGTTGACCCTGCCTACCTTCCTTTCTGTCTCATATTTTGGAAGAGAGAAATTCTTTAGTCTTGGAAAACAGCCTTGTTTATCCACATTGCATGCTCTTGCCAGTCTCTCTGTTCTGAAGTTTAGCTTCTGAACACTCCTGAATTCTTTTGACTTCATCAGCTTAGGTTTTCTTAACTTGCTCCAGTGCCTCCTCTTCAGAAATGTTTATCTTCATAATAGCACAATCAGCATTTCAATACATTTAAAAATCCCCCACTACAGTGAGAACAAATGTAAATAATAAATTCAGCTTCTTGAAAATGTCTTAATCCTTGTTAATTGTGTCCTTAATTCCGTAATGACCTGGAGGGCTTAGAGAGACACACATGCAGCTTTATTTATGTTTAGTCTATTTGAATAATTATATATTGTTTATCTTATTATCTTTGGCTGTTTGCTCCCTCTCCTCCCTCTGAATTACTGCCTATTTACAGTTTACTTGTGCTGAGCTGGTTTGCTCAGAATTTCTAACATGTCTGTGTGAAAGCTCCCTCAGTGCTGTCCTGGAGGCAAAGTCTCTGAAGTTCACAGCACCACATTCTACTACAGCAGCTCCTGGCTTGAAAGAGCCTTCAAGGCTCTGAAATTTTTTATAAAGGTTTGTTTGCCTCAGTTCAGTGTGATAAAGAAGTACAATGTGATATTTCAGTGAGGCATTGGATTTTTTAAAATATAGTTATCATTAACAATTATATTAGCCAGAAGAGCATACTTTCCTCCTGTCAGCTGCATGTAATTCCCTCATTTTAACCATTGCAGGTGGTTTCTTCTAGTCTCTGTGTCAATCTCATCTACTAAAAATGTCTTTTTTTGTGAAGAGGAGTGGGCACTTTTGGAAGCAATGTGGGCCAGGAGGTGAGGGAGGCAGTGAGAGTGGAGCTGAATGAGAAGCTGGTAAGAAACACTGAGACTACCTGGCCCAAGGACCAGGACTGAAACACAGCACCTGCACCCATCCACCTCCCGTGGCTGCCTGTGGGGGTGATTTACAGCACTGCCCTTTTGGAGCTCCTGATTTGTACAAATGAGGCCCAGGATGGGACCGCAAACTTAATTTGTATGTCTGATGTAAACTAGCAGTGAGGCAAACTTGTAAAGATGCACAGCTAGTTCTCTACCTTAGCCAGCCTTTAATTCCAAGTAATTTCCATTTCTACTCATCACTGAGAAGGTCACGAGAGAAAAACTTTTGACTAAGTAATCTTTGCCTTCTTTTTACAGCTTCGGTACAAAACGGATTAATTAAAAAGGAGAGAAAAATAATCTCTTCCTTTCTCTTTCATGAGAACTACATGTGCTGTGTAAAGTAGAGAGTGAAAAGAAGCAAGTTCTCTAAGTAGAGGATTATTTTATGTATTTCATGGGAAAAAGTTGTTCATCTCTTTTCAAAGCAAACTATGCCTGCAGTACTTTGAAGGGAAGTAGGAGGAAATGATAATAATTATATCTGAACTGGCTTAGGGCTAAATTCTGCAGATGAATATGGGTGTGACTGGGCAAAATGTTGTCTTGATGTTAACCTGAAGGGAAAATGAACCTATCAAAGCCAGATTCATTTGGCCAAAACTGTTACATGTGTTTTTGTCTATTCACACAAGCATATTTGATATTTTTTTTTATTTTTCTTATCTGAATGTGCAAATGAACCTATTCTTTATTCACCTTTGTGGGAGAATATTCATATGCAAAAGTATGACAACTTAGTTTCAGTATCTCAGTCTTAAATATCCCAAATTGCCAATGTAAATATTAGTGGAGAATATAAAATTTAAAAAAAAAAAAATAATGACAACTTGAGTATTTGTGGTTTTTGCTCAGAAGTAGATAGGAAAGTGAGTAATGATCAAGGAAGTGAAAGACCCATAATCTTATCTTTATCTGTGGAATTAGGAATATCTGTAGGGCAGATGGGATTATGTTATTTGTCAAGGCCAATAGTCATGTTCATAAAAAGTAAGAAATAAGAAAATTATTAAAGGGAGCTTATGAATGTAAAACTTTAAGAAGTGGGACCTTATAGACAAATCAAAGAAGCACTAAAGGATAAAAGAGTCTAGTCCCATGTGGTGGAAAAGAGAGCTCTGCTAAAAAGGGTCCAGTCCCATGTGGTGGAAAAGAGAGCTCTGCTGCAGCTCTTATGTGCAGCAGTCCTGGTGTTAATGAAAAGCAAGTTTTTTTCAACATCCAGAATTGTATGGGTTAAAAATTCTTTCTCAACTGACAAGAGCTCAGCTAAACAGATCAAAAAGAGAAGGAAAACCAAAACACAAGCTCAGAAGTCGCCTTTGCCTTGTACCAGGAGTCAGAAAGTGTCAAAGGATGTGTCATATCTTAAAAGGCTAAATGAAAAGTTATAGTTCCTCAGTACATGAAGAAAGAAAAGCTTTATTGAAATAGTTTCTTTGTTGCATCCTATAAAAATATTATGAGGACAGCATGTATAAAAGAGTAAGAAAAACAGAGGTTACTGGAAATTCATGTAAAGACAAGTTTCTCTATCTTACAGCATAACAAGAGAAAGCCATCACTCACAATACAAGTGTTTCTAATTATATGGGGGTTTGGGGTTTTTTAAAGTTTCTGGACTTTTCTGCTAAAAACATATGACACTTCCTGAAAACTGACTGTTACAGATGTTACCAGAGTAGCTGGAAAACCCATCCATCTTTCCGAACATGGATTAAGAAACAAGTATATTTATGTTCTCCAGAAATGTGTTTTTTGAAGTCAGTGGCCAAGGTTTTCGCAGATGAATTTTGCCATAGCATCCACAAGTAGTGCCATACCAGGGGCTGTTCCTTCAGCTGTACTGTGCAAAACACCCTCACCTGCCATGGAATGTGGCTGTGTTTGCAGGGCTGTGGGGATGTGCATCCTCAGTGGGCTGCCACTGCTAATTCTGGGCCAGTTTTCTGTAGTCAGACCTTGAAAAAGGCTGGAGAAAAGGTTGCCTCTGGCACATACTGAAGTTTCAGTAGTTCCAGCGCTTTGTTTTTCAATCTCACTCATTGTGCTGACACATCCTGCCAGGTCTGGATGAAAGTAGTTGATAGAGTTGATCTTGTCCTAGTTTAGGGCAAATTTGGGAGGAAACTTCCAAATGGGGTCCCTCTAGAAAGAAAATTCAAGCAGCCCCTTCCTCCCCACCCCCCCCTCCACTGGTTTGGGAAAGGTTTCCTTTTAGAAAAGTGGAAAAAAAATACTTTACTTGTAAAATAAGTACTTTATTTTACAAGTAACGTATTCACAAGTATAAAAAAGAAATTAATAATATACAATAAAACCTTTCGCTTTTCTGAAGAGATGACAAATTCAGAAAGTGCTTCTTTAGTTCAGAGAGAGTCCTCTGTGGGTGTCTCTCAGCTCACTGAGTGTCTCTCAGTCCCTCTGGTGCTGGAATGCAGCATCCTGGTCCCTGGTGGGCCACAGGTGTGAGCTCCCAGTGTTTTTCTGGGATTTTGGTCCAGAGCAGGTTTGAACAGTTCCAGAGAAAGAAAAAGCCACAGTCCAGGGAACTTTTCTGCCCCAGATAGCTAAAAAACTAAAAGGAATGGAGAGTTCTCTCCCACTCCATGTCTGTGCTGCAAACAACACACACCAAGAGAGAGCCGAAGCTCTTATCACTATGTTTTTGAATACAGCTGTGACAAAATTCTACCCCCTTTCCTTCTCCCCCACTTCACTCTCAGATCTAGTTTTAAAGGCACAAAACTGATTTCTGGGCTAAACAGACAAATGGGGATACAATTCAGCATCATAAAGTCACTCCAGGAGTGACCTGTACACCATTTCTGTAAATCTGAGAGATTTCTACGCCTTGTTCCACTGAAAATACATGAGTGGGACTGAGGGAGCCAAATGAAGCTACTACTTTTCTCAGAGGTAAGCACTGAAATATTTCCCCCTAGGACACAGGTTGTAGGTGTGAGCTATAACATTTACCTGCAGCTGATTTGAAACTTAGTGGAACTTTGAATGTGTGCTAAACAAAGTAAGTGGGAACCATTTAATTCTAAATATCCCAACTGACTCTAGACCTTCCTTCAAGACAATTTTGGATGCTACTTAAGGCTTAAGTTGGTGAAGAACCCTGGTATTCACCATGAAGATTATGGTGAGATGAAAACTAGGTAAAACGAGGGAATACTCAGGTGGGTCTCTGAGCCTGTTTAGGGCTGCACTAATGATGGTGAGGAGAATGACCATTGTCTTTGTGCCTGGTGTGGCAGACTCTCTCCTGCCAGCAGCCTCCACAGCCATGTGACACAGTCAGAGCTGGCTGGATTAGAAGATTTACAGTGTTTCTTAGAAAGAGTCCACGATTGCTACTAGAATTACTTGCAGAATTTGTAAGCTGCAGCAGCCTAAATTCAGATTGAATGCAAACACAGTAAGGATTTTGGGGAGCTGGGATGCAGACATCCTCAAGAATCCCAGTTCAGATACCAAATAGACCCTTTTCCTGACCTATACTCATGTTGAAAGATAAACAGGGAGAAATTCCACCTTCAGTTAGATAAATTCTCATTTCAAAATTTTCATGGCTTTTTGCATGCTTACTCACTGATACCAGCATAAATCAGTTGCTAGGTCTCTTCTGAAGCAGGAGTGATTTGTATCGTCCATGCACGGGAGAAATGGCTTTGCAGCCCACTGGATACCCTGTCTTCACCAGGAGATACATGACTGTAACTGGGCCTGTTGCTGACTCCAGAGACCTTGATGATCACCATCCATTTCCTCATCAACTATGCTTTTTTGCAGTGAGACTAGAAAAGGGCATAGGTACCTGTAAAGATGTATCCAAAATGCTGTGTTTCTCCTCTTTTTCTAAGTGCTGCAAGCTCTTTTCCCTGTCTTCTTCCCAGCCAAGGAAATACTGTTGTAGTGCTTAACCGAAACCAGGTATTTCTGGCATTTTTAGGCTGCTGACATATACTCTGGGAGGAATTGCTACATGTCCTTCTCCCAGATGAATACCATGTAAAAGCAAATGCTAACCATAATACTGATTAATAACTAGCTGTGGTTTCTGTTAACAAAGCTTTTTTACACACACAGTGGAGAAGCAGCAGACTGTGTGTTGTTAGCAATATATTGTCTTCTCACTATTGTTAGAATGGCATTTCATCACCTCATTTTATTTGTTCCATCTGTTTCATACTGACTTTGCTATAATGCTACTTTGAGAATACTGTGATTGTTTGTTTGTACTGATATCAAAAATAAATATAAAATGTTTTTGAAAGCACCATAAGGATGGAGGGTTTGATGGGATTATGGTAAAAGCAAGCAAGCTGTGAACAGAGACACAGACTGCTGCAAGAATCCCTGGAAGAAATGAGTTAGAGGTTATTAAGGGAGAAAGGAGAAGAAAGATGTTCTTGTGATTAGGGCACTGGACTGATATTAAAGAGGTCTGGTCTCTGTTCCTGGATACATTATTGGATTCCTTTGTGACCTGTGACAAGTCACTTAGTCTCCCATTGCCTCAGTTCTTCACCACTAAAATGGAAATAAATAAAATTTCTTTACCTCACCAATCTTTTTCAGAGACAACTCCATTCAAAGTTATGAAATGCTCATCTGTTAAAGTGATGAGCACAGGGGAAAATGAGTAAATCACTGAAGTCTAACTCTGTTTGTGATGAGTTTAGTGAGATGTTTCTCCAGCCAGTGAACCTGCTATGAAGACAAACACTGGCTTTTCCTAGTCAGAGAAATATCAATGAGCAGTTTTTTTTTGTGAAGTCATAACAAAGTCTGAGATATTTTTAAAGATAATGCATCAGTAAAGGAAAAAAAAATGAAACCCTGGTTTTCTTCTTCCATCAAGGAAGAAAAGACCCAAGAGAGGGAATGAGAGATGTCCTAACTGTATGAAATGAAAGCTTGAATAGAGAAAATGTACAGTTTTTCTATCACTGTGAATCTTCTAAAGATTAAAACATACATGAGCTTGACTTTTCACTGCCAGGTACCTTACACAGTCAATTACCCACTAATGGTATGAATAAAGTGCTTCACATATAACTGGTTGCATTTTATATTCCCCTTGCACCATAAATGACCACACAAGGGTATATATAGGCATGGAGAATCCATTCCCCATAGATTTCCAGCATATCACAACCTGAGGACGTTTTATTCTTCAGTACCATGTTTGTCACCAAAGCTAGAGAGATATGAGGTAAATTCTATCTGCAACTCACACCCAGAAAGCTTCCTAATCCGAGATAACTACTACCTGATGTCATATGTGTTCGGAACTGATAAGGAAATCTTTTAAATTTCCTATTATCTTTGATTAGATATGGGTTTCAGTTTTGATTTAGTGTTAGGCACCTACTGTGGGGAACAAAGGAGGTGCCACAGATAACAGAGAGGTAATTGTTTTTGAAAGTGAGAGCCCTAAGAGAATAAAAAGCAGGCTGTTGAATTTCTTCTCATTTTATTGATTATCCTTTCGCTATGATTATCCAGCTGTGGAAACATATGCTTTCAAAGGAGATAATCTTATCTATGAGATGACTAACATGCATCTAAATTTTCCATTGTTACATATCACTGACATGTCTTTAAACTAGATCCTTCTCCTGAATGTGTCCAACACCAATGAGAGTGACTGGTTTTCCTTTAGGATGAGGACAAGCAATTTTCTTTGAATCACTGTTCTCTTTCTGCATGGCTCACGTGTTAGAAAATTATTTGCAGGCAGATGCTGACAATTTCCCAAAGAAACTTCATGGTTCATTACCTCCCTTTATGATAGCAGCAAAATAAATTGCTGTAAAGTCAGTTAATGTGATAGAAAATGTTCACATTTCCAATAATAATAATAATAAAATCTCAATCCTGCTTTCTAAACTCTCCCAAAATACTTTCCAAATCACCTCCCCTTCTGCTTCTGCATGCAGATACTGAGGACTACTTTGTGCTAAGTAGAACAAAGGTTGTCTCAGCGATGCAAATACTGCTGGTTTATGATGCAGCTTAAACAGATTCTTCAGGAAAACAACGTGCATAATTTAGTGCAGCTGCTGGATGACCAGAGGAGGAACAAGGAGTGGGGCTTGTTGCTTCTGCTGTGTGCTGCTTGCTAAGCCCCTCACATGAGCTGGAATTACAGCAGGCAATAGAATATTGGTTAAATACATGCTCTCACATTTTCCCTAGAGAGGGATGGATGTAATATAATAAGCACATAACTACTGTGTGTGTTCTGGTGATCATGAAATGAGGACTGGAGGTAAAGTAAGTAAGAAAGAACAGCCAATCAGGCTTTGCCTAGTTCCAGTGTCTTTGCTGTACTTGATATTAGCACTGTTTGGAAGTAGCTGTGCTGGTTTCTATTTTCCTGAATGGTCTGATGGCCAGATTTTCAGAGAGGCTTTAACGGAGCTGACTCTTATGTTAAGAGGGAAATAATATTGGGGTACTTTGGAGTTTGCTCCTGCCAGTCGGGAAAGGGATTTTCTCCAGGATAAGCTTGGATTCTGGACTCTGTTGGCCCAACCTTTGCCTGTTATCCTGCTCATGACTCTCAAAAGGGCAAAATGCAAGGAGGTGGATAAAAATATTTGCTGCAAGTGGAGGTGGGTGAGTGGGGGTGTGAGGAACATTAACTAGAGTGGATTCTCTTGATCAGCAAAGAAGATGCTGCCCAAACAAAAGGACAAAAGTGATGTAGCCAAATGTGACCTGACCCAATAAAGGAAAACTAGTTTGAAAAATCAGTGCTGAAGAGCTTGCATGGGAGTCAAACAGATGATATACCTGTTTTTATTCGTAAAGCAACAGATTCTGTAACAGTGGCCGCACCCAGGGTGGGCAGGTAGTTATGACCTCTGCGATGTATTTGTGTGTGGGCAAAGCATGCAGGTAGAAAATCACAATCTCATAGTGAGCAAATCATTCTAAAGAGGAGATTTACATCCTAAAAGCATGCCCTAAGACAGAAGATAGGTCTTCTAAAGCTTGTATTTACCACATGTAGCACATGTTTAACTCTGGGTGATATGACTTCACTTAGTAGTTGAGGCTGTTAGCACAGCTCATACTCCAGGGGTACGCAGAGATGAGCAGAGTTTCAAAGTGTGGATTGCTGGACTGGCTGACCCTTTCAGATGTAAGAAAGAAATAGGGTTTCCAGGGATTGGATGGAGCCAGGGTTTGTGTCCTGTTTCCTATTTTTCCATTAAGCCTGATCAGTACATAAAGGAATGGAATTGAAATGCAGACCTGTAAGTTCATCGCTGAGATGAAAGAAGACACTCAGCATGAAGGCACAAAGGCACAAGAAAGAAAGACAGGGAAGTAAAAGAGGAAGCAAAAGGCAAAACTTCAGTAGAAAAAATCCAAAGCATCAGAATGGCTGATTTCAGCTTCAGAGAGTTGCCCTGAGCATACATTAAACTGGGTTCAGCTGCTGTATGTACCATCAAATATTTCATATTAATAATTAACTAGTCACCGGCTGTCAGAGCAAGATTCAAATGGATGGAAAGGGAGTTTGGGTCACCTTCCCTAGGACTGAGAGTTTTAATGAAGGGATAGCTTTACTGCACTGTTGAGGAATGATGAAATACTAGGCAGAAGGATTAAGGGATATACGTCTTGAAGGATCCTTCCATGCTTTCTCCCCCTTAGGACAGTATTTAATTTTATCTTTTTATTCTTCTCCTTGATACCCTGCCAGTGTGTACACATAAAGGGTTTGATCTCACCTGCCAAAGTGTGAGGTACCCCAATGTACATGTCTGGAAAATCAGCTTACATATATGCAAAGTCAATAGCAAAGGCACTGTGTATCAGGAACATGACTGCATGCAATGACTGTTATAAATCAGAGTGCTTGGTGTGTCTTTGCTGGACACATTCTCATTTATCAAGGTGATTTTTAAACCTGTGCCTAATTCCCATGCGTGAGAAATGGGAATTCACTGAAATCTCTTGCAATGCCTTGTTCTGGCTTTAGATTTTCTCCCCAACACCCCTGTTCACCTTCAAACCTACTTGAACATGAACATAAATGATAGACTACGAGGCACTGGGTTTATTGCCTTCCCATCTATCACTGACGGGCGGTTACAACTCATGCCATCACACGAACAGCTCGAAATGGCACAGTCAAACCCCAGGCTTTCCTTGTTCCTCTCATGAAGGGGAGAACGAGTCCAAAGAGACACTAAAAGCCCTTTGCAACCTTGGCTGCAGGACCCAAAGTGACCACTGCTTCAGAGAATTTCTCCAGGGGAAGCAGCAAGCAGGACTTAAGAGAAAAACTGAGGAAACAACAATTTCAATCAACTGGAAATGTTTATGAAGTCAGGCTGCCATTTGCATGTCTGGGTTAGGGTGAAAAATGAGCGTAAAAGCTATGCAGAATTACCTTTTTTCTAGTCCTACAGAAGGACAGACAGACACAATGACAAACTCTGAAAGCCCAGAAGAAAAAGTGGCACATTTCAAAGAGCTAATTACAATTTCTTTCCCTTAGAGATTAATCCACTGACTGTAATTAAGCTCTGTCTATTTTTGAGATCTTGGCAAGATCTAAGAAAACCGGGAGCAAACGAGAGAGTGCCCTTGCTAGCCAAGCAGATTTTTTTACTAAGCTCTATCAGCCCTAATTAATAGACCTTTGTGTAAAACCAACGAGAAATCAAATTTCCAATAGAGCTGAATCAAATGGCCTTGGCTACCTCTTGGCACACAGTTTGCTAGGAGCATGGCCACAGCCAGGATTTACACATTCAGAGGATGAAAAGGAGGCATGGTGGGGAGGCAGGATGAACGAGCTCCCTCTGCCCCTACTCCTTCTTCTCTTTTGCTGCTGCTTTGTTCTGTTTGTAATCTTACCAGATGGTTAAGGCAACCTAGAGAAGAGATTGCCTGAAACAGGCAGGTGATGAGGCCAGCAGCAGGGACTCCATCAGCGATTGAAGAAACTGGTACAGCTCTCTAGCCCTTGCTGCTAACAAAAACCTTTGTTATTCTTTTGCTCACTGCTGTGTTGCATTTTGGGCCTTTATGACAGACAAGAAGGATGCTGGAAGCCAGATCCTCAGCTGGCACAGGCGAGGTAGCATCACTAACATCCCTAGAGCAGGGCTGATCTGTGCTAACTGCAGCTTTAGCTCTTAATTGCTGCACAGCCCAGCTCTACTCTTCTCCTTACAGCCTCTCCTATAAGTATGCAGGCATGCTTCTCTTAGAGCAGGGAGGAGCCTAGCCCTTTCCACCAGCTGTACCTGGCAGACAACATGTTTTTCTTTCCACCCACACCAGGTAATGCTATGGGCAAACAGCGGTGCAACAGAAACTGAACTGGGTCACAGAGAGCACTCAGAGATCCCCAGAAATCTCTAGAGACAATACGGAGTATGTCAACATCACCCTCAAGAGCAGACTTGACTGTTTTCTATACTGGGAGTCTGTAAGCACAGTGTCTGCCTGGGCTCAAGGTGTGCCCTCTACAGCAGCTGCAGGAATTGTGCTTGCCTGAGCCTGCTCTGTGGGCTAGGATGCTCCCAGGTGCATCCAAACAGTCCAAGAGTAAACTGTTTGTGAGGCAGCTGTATGGACTGAAAGTGGGTGGGATGTGGGGCAAAATATGTTCACAGCCACTCTGGGGCTGGTTTTCAAAACCACCAGGCCTCTTCATGTTCAATGATCCTTTGTAACACAGATCAAAACCATGGCACTGCCAGTAAAGATTGAAGCAACTCATTCTCCATTTCCATTGTAGTTCCTAGCAATACAGAAAAAAAAAAAAGGAAAAAGAAAATGCCCAACCTGTCAGGTATTTAATTCCATGCAATATATTTTGTGCCCTTACTCTCATAAAAGTTAACAGTGAAAATCCAGTTGACTTGAATGGGAGCAGTATTAGGTCCTATAACTGCACGGATTCAGCTGTAAGAGCAGAACAGGGCCCACAATGCTTTTCAGTTATTGTTTAGTCAAAGACTCAGCTTTGTCAGTTCTTTGATTTGTGGATCATAACGACATAAAGTAAATTTATGTACTAAACAACAATAGAAAGCTTGTCTTTGTAGTTAAAAAAACAAACTGAAGGCTCCAGAACAAAAGCTGAAATACCATTAAAATAAGGTAGGCATATTTTTCATAGCTAAGCTTATAAACAGTATAAATGTCTTTCTTTCTGGATAATTAGGCATTGGATTTAAAAAAAAAAAAGAAAAGAAACCTATTTATTTTCTTAATCCTCATTGTAATTATCTTTTAATCCCTTACAAAACTTTTTTTAATAGAACCTTAATAGTATCAGTTTCTCACTCTATATTATTACAAAACACTGCTACGACTTCTTGTATATCTTAGAAATAGAAGCACTTGCACTCAAAATGTGGAAGTGTCTATTTGAACCAACAACTCTTGAAAAAAGATAAAGTTTGGACAGAGACATATCATATAGGAAGTTTTTCTCTGGTAGCTTGAGAACTTTCTTCTGTAAATGCAGTGATCAGGATGGAAAGAGCATTACCAGCTCTTTTTACCTCTACCACATCATATTTGTTTCTTACCTGTGGTTATCTTGAAGTGAGAGTGACAAGATCTACAGAGAAAAGTTAAAGAAAAAAGCTGATGATCTCACAAAAGATCAGAAATACGAATGTTGTTTTGAAGTTTCCTTGATCTGGCCGGTATTATGGCAAATCTTTCAAGCTTTGGTAATGGAAACAGGTTGCCCAGGGAGCACAAGAAACAAAGAAAGAGGCTGGCAATTTGTCATGGTCAGAAGCAGGAGAACTGGAATGCTATTGTCACATCGAGAGGTATCAAGTCACCACCACATGCTGAATCAGACATTTGAACTAAGAACCTGCAAGAACCAACTGGAAGAGGGGATACACAGGGGGTGGAGTGGGAAACTGAGAAATCCTAAAAAAAGCCAGAGAAACCTCAGAAAAGCCCATAAGGGCCTCCCAGATGGTCCCAGTTAAGACAGAAGATGCAGAGAGTCATCAGTTCAAAGGGGCTGGCAGTGCATATGGCTCTTGGAGGAACAGGTGTAGCCCACAGCAGTTTTCTGCTTTCCAGAAGTGAAGGACAACATCACAATAACAAAGGATGTGGATGTCAGGCATCCCAGGTTGATATATGTGGTGGGGATCTGCACCAGTGACATCAGCTTCACCCAAGGCATAGTCCATTAGGAGCATTGGTACATTTTAGACCATTACAGATCCTAACCAGCCTCTCTGAAGGGTTATAGGCTACACTTTCAAGCAATGAATTAAATACATGTTGGTGTTAGTGAGCATTTATTAAAGTGCATCTTATCTTTTGTGCTCTTACTCTTTCTTTTTAATGTGCAGTAAAACTGCATTATCACACACCACTTTCTCTTGGTGCACACTGGCTGGACTCCCTTGGCCAGTAGCAACATTTCCTGAGTTTCCAGAAATGATGAATGATTTCTTAATGCAGAAGTGCTGTGGCTTCACTGCAGTCACAAAAGCAGATTAAATTAGTATTGACCTTGGTGCTGCAGTAGCTGTGCGGGTATCAGGAGAACATATGACGACTCTGCATACTGGTTCTCATTCTGCTTGAAGATGAGATCATTGCTGACCTAAAAATTGGCAGCTGTGCCTGCACCAGTGAAATCAGCCTGGTTTTACTGACCTTGTAAAGAAAGTACCAACATCTATCATGTGTATTTGAAGCTTCAAAAGGAAGAGTTCCGGAAACTCAAGCTTCTTGGTGACACGGCTGATTTGTAATATGGGAACCATTGCCTTAAACTGAGGATTGTTTTGTGCTGTCCTACTGGCATTCCTCAGCCTTGGTTCTGCAGTCACATGGAGAAGGTGTGCTGCTGGAAAGATTTCCAGGCAGAAAGGGTGGATAGACAGTGAAGCTAAAAACTGTAAATAATGCCCAGTGATGGAGGGATCTGAAAGAGCCACTCACATAGCTTGGGCTAAATGGCTAAAGGCAAAAAGACGGTGTCTTTGTCATATTAAGGAAAACATTTGTGTGTCAGCTAAGGTTCCACTGCTGCTTGCAGGTGTGTGAATTTGATCTCAAAAAGCCTGACATTTTCAAAGAAATTTTTGTGTTGTAGGTGGGGTGGAGCAGGAGGATATATTCAGCTCAGATGAAGTTAGAGCTGGGAGTAGAAACCTCTGAAGTACAGAAAAAGGTGCATGAAGCAGAATCTACTAAAGATCAAAATTTTAAATCAGCCTATACAGATTATGCTTAACCAAGAGGATAAAAGGAGTGAGTCAAGGTGCTCAAAGCTTGAAAAAGGTGGATATGTAGGCAGGGGGCAAGCAGTGTCGTTCAGGAAAGTATGAGACCCTGGTCAAAATGTTAGAAGACTGAATTCAGGACTCTACAAAAAATAAACCAAGCTCTAGGTACATCCAAAATGATGGCAAATGTAAGTCAGTATGGTTTCATGTGTGGCATATCTCATCACCCAAACCTCTTGCCCTTTTTTGATATGATTACTGGTCTGCAGAGCTGCATTGATATCTATGCTTATATGTCTCAAAGCCATTTGACTTCATACCACATTATCTTCTGATTGAAAAACTTACACAGAACAAAGAGCCCTTTCTTGGAAGGTGGTACTGAACAGAAGGACATGGGGGTCATTGCAAATAATTATCAAACCACAAGCACGTAAGGCACTGCAGTGGGAAAAATTAGCCAATGCAACCCATAGTTGTATAATAAAGGAATATGAAGTAAAAGAAGGAAAGTGATTTTGAATTAATGACAGCTATTACTATACTTTGTCCACTTCTCATTTTCATGCTTCGAGGAAGATGTGAAATACTGCAGGAAATTCAAAGGACAGCTACAGAGATGACCCAAGGGCTGGAAGGCAAGCCCCAAAGACAAGGCTTATACAGGAGGAGAGGTGACATGGTCTGTATTTATAGATATTTACACAGAGAAATGACACCTAGGGTAATCTTTTAATGCCATATATAAAAACATAACAAGATCCAATATCTGTAAGCTGAAGTTAAATGAATTCAACCTTGAAATATAAGCACTTTCCTAGCAGTGGTGGTAAACAGATATTGAAACGGCTTACCACAATGGTGATGGCTTTGACACTGCTTCATGTAATTAGAATGAGATCATTTGCTTTTCTGAATGATGTATCTTTAGCCCACTGCTGTCAGAATGTCTATAGTGGTGCAATTGCTTCTGGCTTTGGGAGGGAGGAGGCTGAGCCCCACACTTGAGATCAACCAAAGCTGTGATGGAGGCAGGGTTAGAAGGAATGCAGCTCTTGGGTGGCGTGAAGGATTGAGAGCCAGGTTGGTAACTCAGGGCTCTGCATCAAGGGCAGAAGTTTGCTGTAGAGAACCTTGGAACATTACCCCCTGATTGCTTCCTGTCTGCAGTGGTGGCCACACACCTTGCACGAAATCGGTATTTCTCCTGTACTGGGCCTGTGCCTGGGAGTCCCAAGGCTTAAATTAAGTTTTTAGATTTTGTTTTCCTCACTTTATTGAGGCTACATAAGGTTTATATATGTTGTTGCAGGCAATCCCAAAACAGGTAATAGTTAGCATTGTCTCTATGATTCACAGAAGGCTGATCAATCTCTTTATTATATTACTATCAAGAAGCCCATTGTTTTTATAGACAATTATAATACACCTGGACCTAATTGGTCCTCTAATTTAAAACACTATTTACTATTGGTTAATTAAGAAACTACCTTTTGGTAAACAAATCTTCGTAATACATTTTACATGTTCACAACAACAGGTATAGCAAGTGAAGATAAGAATTGTTTCCCATTCTTTTCCTTATTTTTCTCACAGACTTTTCCCCAGGACAATGCCTGGGGATGTTTCTCTCTGTGGCCAGACAGCTGTTGCCACATATATACAGGATGAAAATGATTCTTGTTATAAGGGAATTTAAGGAGCAAAACTAACTTTTAAGTGGTGATAAACTTTATGCGTGGAAGTTTAAGTAAATTTAAGAAAAGGTTTGACAACTAAAAGCATGAAAACTAAACAGTTTGACAGCTGTAAAGCATGAAACCTCTCTGATTCTGACCAGGAACCACAGTGGTTTTCACAGGCTGGCCTGAGGGACATCCATGCAAGCCAAAGCTCAGTTTTATGATAACCACACTGATACAGCCACTGTCTTCAAAATGCCCTGCTGACTCTGGCTCTTTGTGGTCCCACAGCTTCCTTCACTGCTACCATCTGTGTTTGGCTGGCCTGATCCTACTGTGACCTGGCCAGGGCAGAAAGCCATGGGAAAACTAACACCAGAAGAAAAGGTCTCTGGTTGTTCAGCCTAGTGTACTAAAGAATCATATGAATGCCAGCACCCTGGAGGAAAGAGAACATGAGTAATGCATGGGGATGGTGATGAGGACTGCTCATTTTGGTGATGGTTTGCCTTAGGTATGATGTCAGGTTATGCTCAAAAGCCACATGGGTTCTCCCATGCCACCTCCTAACCTCAGAAGAAGACCTTGCCTTCACAGGAAACATTTAAAGGCTCACAGTTCAAGGACTCACAGAATGGATAAGGTTGGCAGAGACCACAGTGGGACATCTCGTTTAACCTCACTGGTCACTCAGGGTCATCCTAGAGCACATGGCATAGGATTGCATCCAGATGGTTCTTAAATGTCTCCAGTGAGGGAGACTCCACAATCTCTCTGGCCAATCTGTTCGAGTGTGTGATCTTCTTGTTCCAGTATGAAGTTCTTCTTCATGTTCAGATGGAACTTCCTGTGCATCAGTTTCTGCCTGTTGCCTCTTGTCCTATTGCTCGGCATCACCAAGAAAAGCCTGGCTCCAGCCTCTGACACCCTCACTTTAGATACCTACAGACATTGGTGAGAGCCCCTGTTAGTTGTCTCATCTCATGTAATGAGATGAGGCTGAACAGGCCCGGCGCCCTCAGTCTTTCCTTGTACAAAAAATGCTTCAGCCTCTCAATCACCTTTGTAGCCTCTGCTTAACCTGCTTCAGGAGCTCCAGGTCTCTCTTGTACTCAGAAGCCCAGAACTGGACACAGCACTCCAGACATGGCCTCACCAGGGCTGAATAGAAGGGCAGGATCATCTCCCTCAATCTGCTGGCATTACACTTCCTAATGTCCTCAAGACTGAGAAGAATTGGAGTAGGAGACATCATCCTGTCCTTTCCAGTCCAATTTGGTGTGTTTCTATAGTAATGATGGAAAAATGTCAGCTGACAGGAGGACAATGAGAGCAGAGACAGCAACATGTCATGTTGGTCTCACATCAAACATGGAAAGACCTAGCCTCAGCTCTAGGAAAAGGTCAAAATAGGTTTTTTCCTGAGCTCCATTGGCTGGCATGCTGTGGACAGTGCTGGCACAGCCAGGGTTCTTCAGGGGCATCTCAACAGCTCTGTTTTCTTCTAGTAATTCTGTGTTCATATAAATCAGGTCAGGAGAGAATCTAATGGTTCTAGGCTATGAGACAGAGCCACTGTTGGATCTACTCTGTTTGTCAGCAGTGCTTATATGTACATAAATGCACAAAGACATCTTACTCTGAGATTTTTCTACTGGGATCATAAATTTATATTAGAGTTCTTTTATTATAGTCTGCTTTTCTTGTCATGAAAATATCAGAGTATAACTTAATCCTCCCTTCTTGCTGCCTCTCTTTTCTTTTTCTCCCCTGAAGAGAAAAAGCTTTCAGTAAATAGTGGCCAGAAGATGCCCTGAGGAAAGCATGGGCCCCCATAAATAGGAAATGAAACAGAAAGCTGCAAACATGAAATAAAGGACTAGAAAAGATTTTATTAACATTCTTCAAAAGGTGTCTTGTGAACACTCACCACAATGTAATCCTTGAGCATTTAAGTTCTCCTGAAACACTGCATTTTCTAAAGGCAAAAAGAAATATTTTTCTCCTGTAGTGTTTCTAAATATGTGTAATTATTTTAGCAGTATATTTTCTTATAAAGCTAGTACATGAGAAAGGGAAAACAGGTCAAAACACTTGCAAAAGCTTGTACCAACACCAGCTGCTATGGTTTGCACCGACACCATCCTGTGCACTTGTTATTCACGTTCCCTTCCTAAAGCCAGTGAGGTCAGCCTCAGGCACCGACTGCTCTGGTCTGAGGGGCTGCCTGGGACACTGGCACAAGGCAAATGTTGCAGGTTTGGCTGTTTTATAATTTGCTGGTAAAGCTGCTTAGAACCGTATGATACCTCCAGCTATGACCAGAGCTGCTGAGTAAAGGCCCTCTGTCTTAAAAATTACCTTCTAACCCTGAGGTTGCCACTCTCTCAAGGGCAGCACAGGCTGGATTTGACTTCCAGGAGGCCAGATGGCCACAGTGCCTTTCTCAGCCCTGAGGCAGCCAGGGATCTGCAGCAGGAATTGCCCTGGAAGCTGAGCTCTGAGCTCCTCTGCACCCCTCTGTCTCCCACCCCTGTGATGCTGGCCACTGCAGGAAGGAAAATCCCTGAACAAAAGGCACACGTTAAAATATCCTAGTGAAGAAAGATATTCTGCAGCACAGGAAGCAAGCATGTACTGGTCAAAGAATTAGATTACTCAAGATGATGACTCACCCAATAACTATTCAGTATTTGTGGTTGAAAGGGAAACCTTTGCCAGAAAATGACTAAAATCCATTGGCACAGGCTCTAAAGGAATCATGACTGGGCCTAAATGACTGTGTACGCAAGTGAGTTATTTTTCCACCCCTTTCCACTGAAGCAAGGCGGAGGATAAAAAAAAAAAAGAAAAAACACTATCCCTGTTTACGTAGGTTATTACAGGGCTGGAGTTGCCTCCGGGGGCCTTTCCAGCAGCCGCTGTTGCTGGGCCAGGTTCAGGCTTACATTTCCCTGTTCAGGCTGGGCTGTGATTTTTGTGTTCATTTTAAAGGCTTGAGTTGGCAGTGTACAGCTAGCTCCGGGGCATTAATTCTTGCTTCACTGAATGGTATATAGGAGGAGAAAGAACAAATTCCAGGATCTTGCAGTTTTGCCACAGAAATGAAAAACAGAATGACTGGCTTTTGCAGGCTGCACCAAGATAATCTGGGACTAATCTCAGCTCGATCTCTGCAAACTGCTGAGAGTGGCTGTGGCTTGTTGCTCAGCATCTGGCAGGATCAAACCAAAGCCATCTCAAGTAACTTGGAGAAAATACTGCATATATATATGCAAAAAAAACCAAGGACATGGTGTGATCAAGAGATACATGAGATGCCTATTTTTCTTCCTACTGATCTCCAAAACTGTTTTCATGTTACCCTTTCCTTTGTTTAACTCTGAGATCCCAAATGCCCTGATTTTTTTCCTCCCTACAGCCTAGCAAACCTTATTTACTGTCTTTGTCAAAGGTCAGTGAAATATTTCGGTGGCAAGGGCTGTCAGCAAACATGCTTAGAAAAACTTGAGTGTGTTTGGTTGCTTTTGTCAGATTTTTCTAACTGTAAGGGAACTATGCAGTAAGGCAATAGCTTGGCATATATAGATGTGTGTTTGCCTCCAGTAAAGGTTAAAGGACAGCCCTGGCATTATTTAGAGAAGCCTTTCCACACCTGCTTTTCATTTCCTTTTGCTATTTCTGGTAATGAAAATTGGAAGTGTTGCCATAGATTTGGGATCTAGAAGGCCTGCTACACGTTTTCTTGTTCCTTAAAGGTAAGCTTGGAATTAAATCTATATTTAAGACTTTAAAAGATGAAACCAGGGAATTTCTGGAAGGAGAAGAAAGGGGAAAAAAGCTTGGTCTCTGCTATTATTTTTTACTATAGCTGGGGAGCTCAAGTTGCCTTTCGTTCTTTTCAAACCTCCACTGGTTTTGCACCAGACAATCCCACTGTGTGCTGGAGCTGCCGCCTTCTAGGGTTTAACACGGAAACAACAGAACTGCAGTCTGTTTTATGACAAACCATTGAGCTTCCCGTAGCAACAAATTCCTTTCCAGCACTTTCTTCCCCTGCTCACCAGTCTGACTTTTGTTCTCTCTCTTTCAAAGCTTGGCTGTGCCGCTTGAAGGAAAGGGGCTGGCCCAGCCAGATGCACTTTTTTGCTGCTTCCACACTTCCCCACCCCAACTGCTACTCAGACATCCTCGCAGATTCTGGCTGCAATTTGGGTGCTCAAATTCCTCAGGGAGATCCTTGATTATGTCTTCCCCTCCAAGATCACTCGGCACTTGGCATCGTCAGGATCTTTGGGTGTGTTCTGTTTTCCTGGGTGGGATTTCTCAACCCCCTAAGGGAGAGAAGTACCAGATTCCCATCAGCCCTGACAAAAGAAACTGCTGCTCTAATGTCTCTGTAGACAGAGCAGACAAAACCCTCAGAGCAACACTGCGTGTAATTTCTTATCTCACCTGAGTGTTTGGTGTATTACCCCAGAACACACAAAGCCCAAGCTTAATTCTTGTGCAGCCTTTTGGAGAAACTACTTGAAAAGCTTGCATTCCATGGGATCCTAACTTCCCCAGCAGGGTATGGGCCATTACAGCTGGAATGTCCTCAAAAGAGGAAGAATCATTCGAAGTGTTCATAGCTCAGCAGCAAGGGCAGCCTATGTTGATGGTTAGTGTCCTGCACTCACAACCCGCTCACATCAAATGCCTGGGGCTGTCAGCACAGGTGCTTTCCCAGCTGGTGCTGTGGTTGTGAACTGATGGGGGACCAAGCTGGGACAGAGCAGGAAAGCCCTTTGCATCCTATACAAAATGACTCGGCAAGTTTTGGCAGCCAGCTCCAAGTGAGAATTCCAAAAGGAGCAAAGAACACAGCTGTCTTTGAGGGGATTTGCCCAGTCTGCTCTTGAGTGGTTATGGCCACCTACCTTCACTCCCTGCTCACCCTGCCAGTGTTTCAAGAGTTCACTGTTTGGCTTTTCATGCTCTGCACTCAGCCTATGGAGAATGTGGGTTCCTGCCCTGCTGCTATGACTCCTATGGATCCGAACCTCTAAGTCAGGCAGCACTGAGACTGAAGCGGATTTAGCCTCGGGTATGTCAGCACTCTCAGACATGTTTGCAGATGTCATTCTATGATTCCAACCTCTGCTTTCCCTGACAATGCTTTTGGTCCTCCACAGTGTTTGGTCAAATTATAGTGATGTGACATCTCTGTCCCATTTTGAGTACATGTGAATGTGTGGATCGAAGTGTTTCATTTTAAGATACGGATGAGACAATCTCCAGAGGTTTCTGCCTACCTCAGCACCTCTGTTTATATACGAAGTGACATTACTGCTCTTCCCGCTCTCTCTGCTTTTAAATCTCTTCTGGTGCCTCTCTCTGCTTTTGCACTCCATTAAGGTTATTAGCAGACACTTAGGAAGAGTGCAGTTTGGCTTATCCACTCTGGGAGCATCTCATCTAAATGAGAACTTTATAGGCAGGTTTCAAACCCCGCAGGTCAGTGTAGTGTTTTCCAGACACTGCATGCTCTCTTTTAGCACTCATAAAGCAGACTCCATCACTATCTCACAGCTTGGGAAGGGATTCTCTCTGCTAGCTAATGTCCTTATTTTAACATGCAGGATAGAATCCCAATTGCTGTATACAAAGAGCAAAACTGAAGATGACAGGCCTTGAAAAAATGAACAGGATCTGGTCCCCAGTTAAGTGCAGCACTGTGCTTAGCTCCAGGGAAAGCAGGAATGATGCAGAAAAGTGATCTCCGCTGAGGCATTCCTTTACTATGGGGTTTGTAGCTCATCTTTATTCTCTGTCAGGGTTTCCTCTACCTTCTTTAAACCACAGTGGATTGTGTGTGCTCCTTTGAAAGAAACATGCAGTTGTTAATAAGTATTTCTGATGCATAAAGGAATGTAACAGAAGCTTTTGACTTCAGCAGTATCAAATTGTCCTGACTCTTTTTTTTTGATAATATGTGCTGAAAGTGCTCTAACATCCTCCACCAGTGTAAGGATTCAGACTTAAAACAACAACCCCATCATTCTGCCTTTGGCATTTTTTGCTGCTTAACAATCTACTGTCACCAGAGTTGTGGTGAGAATTGTGTGCTCTGCAGTGCTGACTGAGCAGGTGACATTTGGTATTACCAAGCCACAGAAATACCCAAAGCAGTGTCCGTGCAAAGCCCAGGGTCCCAGACAGCCTATCTATTGCAGGCTGGGCAGAAAGCTGAGGGAAGCACCAGGAACCCCAGGTGCTGTGAAGGGCTCTGGTGGTGGGTAGTGCCACTGTCCACCTTATCTGTGCTTCCCAGATGAAATGTTTTCCTCATGAGGCGCCCCATGTGATTAGTCGTGCTTTGGTTTAAACATCCTCAAGTATTACTGGAATATGACATCATCTTCTGTGTTCAGCCTTTCAAACAAATGGCATTCCCAGGAAATAACTGCTGTGAATATAAGTGGTGTGGTTTTGCTTACCTAATTTTTTAGGAGGAAAGATTACAGAGTAAGTGGCACTTGGTCAAGAACACTCATTTGTGCTGATCAAGAAGCAGAAGTTTGACAAAGCCATGTTTGAAAGGAAGCTGACCTTCTGCAGCAGTGTTGCTGCCACTTTGCTTCGGGCGCTTGTTGATTTTTTTTTGCTGTGGTGCTCTTGAATCATAATTTTCTAGAAGAAAATTACTGCCATTGACCTAATGATGCTACTCTAGACATAATAATAATAATAATAATAATAATAATAATAATAATAATAATAATAATAATATAATACACAGCTCACCATAATAATATATTAGATAAAGGCACTCCAAACTCTCCATCAAAAAAGGCCCTAAATGAGAACATCTACTTGTCTTTTTTTTTTTTTTTCCCTGATTAAATACCACACACCACTTTGAAAAGTGCATCTGAGGATGAGACATATGGATGTTTCACTTGGACACATGCACTGGCTCATAGATAAGGAGGACAGGAATCTGGTCTGGGCTGCTCTGGCAGAGCGCAGAGGACACCAGTATCTCCTGACTCTGGGCAGGAAAAGATTTTTTCCGATCCCAAATACATGGTAAGAACATGGACCACACCTAGGTAGGGCTCCATTTCATCAATCCCCTCCAATGTTAGATGTCTTTCCTGATGCAGGAGAGCTTATTAGGGCAGCTTATTTAAACACCCATACTTCCAGACTAAAGGCCCTCAGCAACTTTCTGCATGAGGCTGACTCAGGATGCAATCAGCTTTGGATAGAACCATGGAAGCAGTGTAATTATCCAACAAACTAGGTCAGGAGAGGAATACTTTTCCCACACTTGAAATTGCAACAAGGACTTCAGGACAAAGAGTATCACCTTGTCCTTGGAAATCTGACTCAAGCTCAGCGTTTAACTCCCCCACGGAAAGTATATCTGATGGCCCTTTCTCACTTTCTTTTTAGCTCTTAACAAGATGCGTGTTGCACTCATGTCTCTGCCTAGGTGATTGAGATTTTATCCCAAAACCAAGAAAACGGAAAGAAAAGGAGCCAACAGTGCAATTCCAATAGGTGGAGAATGTAAACAGATCTCATGGAGTATTTAATTGAAGACAGAGCCCCAGAACACATGATGGAATGAGCAAATGTATGATAAAAACTTAACACATTCCCTGAAGCTAAAGAATCAGGATCACAAACTTTAAACAATCCTCCAGTACCTCCAGTTTAGTATCAGTGCATTATTTTGCTCCTATTTAGTATCAGTGCATTATTTTTCATTCTGGTTAAAAACCAGGCATGGCTGGGTAGCTGTAAGGAAACCAAGCAGCGGAGACGGCTCTTATGTTACTGTACAAAGTAGTTATTGCCATTAGGAGATAAAGGAACACAGCAATTGCCCTTAATTTAGGAACAAAGAGCAGAGGGATGACTAGCAGCTGAGGGAGTCCACATGCACGTGCACTAACACAGAATCTATAGCATGGTGGAAAGAGGATGCATTTTCAAGATGACATGGAAAGAACCCACTTTGAAGTTTCCAGACTGTGTAAAATCAATATCTAAATGTTTCAGTGAAATGTGTTTGATGTTGTCTACATGTAGAAGCCCAATAGAGGCCACTTATTATTGAATAGTA
The DNA here is from genome assembly GCF_048771995.1 of Taeniopygia guttata. Classification (NCBI taxonomy): domain Eukaryota; kingdom Metazoa; phylum Chordata; class Aves; order Passeriformes; family Estrildidae; genus Taeniopygia; species Taeniopygia guttata. Next base: position 38,271,509 of record NC_133027.1, read on the forward strand.
CTAGACTGAGCAAAGTAGGTCATATTACAGCTTTGTTTGAGAGGCAGCATTGTACCTGCCAGAACAGCATCCTTAATGCATTGTATCTGGCACTGGAGAATTGGTAGGATATGCACCCAAACCACCTGCAAGAATGACTACAAAGATGAACAGATCTCATCTGTGATTGTTTTCTGAAACAATCATTGGTCAAATTGCCAGAGTCTGTCAAGTGGCTACTTGAACCCATCTCACATACCAAGTCTATTTATAGAGGGACTGTAAGTGCAGTGGGGCTGAAGGTCTGTCAGCATTTCCATTACAGGCTCTTATAATTTGGCAGTACGATACCCACTCCAGGCTACAGCCTGATGTGAGGGATGAGCTCTTGTTTTAAAACAAACAATGCTTCTCCTTACCTTTGGGTTTATTTCCCTAAATGAATTAAAAATTGTTGGTCTCTGTTAGACTTATTTGTTCCTGTTCCTTATTAAAAAAAAAAAAAAAAGAACCCCCCCCATATATCTATATCTATCTATATCTATATCTATATCTATATCTATATCTATATATCATATATCTATATACGTATATAAAACCCTGATTTTTTAAACAGGGTGGTGGCCAGAGAACAAACGATGTTTTCCTGTAGGGAAAACAGAGATGTCTGGAGAATTGGAAATGGCAAGTGGCTGCCCCTGTGCATTATTAACATAGTCACTGGCTGATGGCTGAATGTGACGCGGGGATGTTGTGTTCCTGCAGAATGTGTGTGACACTCTCCTCTTGCAGTGCAGAGGACTGTCAGGTGTTCTTCATAAGTTATAGAAAACTGCTTCACTGTTCTGCTTGACGCCCCCTAATAATGTGTTTTGGGGCATAGTTTTTCAAGCACATGTGAGTCTGCCCACACTGAGTCTGGGCATGGTCCCTGCCCCCATGGACACATCTGAGTTGAAGGAAAAGGCTTGCCATTGCTTCTCTCATTCCTCAAGACCCCTTGGATCTCACCTCAGGGAGAGCCTGGGTCAAAGACAATCCAGCCAGTTTGCACTGGGTACCTCCACCCATGTGTGCTGCCTGAATTGTGGGTGACCCCAGCTGTGGCAGGAGTGCTGTGCTCACAGCCACCCTGCACATGTGTCAGTACATCAGGTGTGTCTGGAGAGCCCTTCTTTACAAACAGGAGGTAGAATGGTGGGTTAAAATGCTCAGGATGCCCAGGGCACTGCTTGTTTCCACAGGAGGTGTTTTGCTGGTGTGCCTTTCCTCGCTCACTGCCTTGCACTTTCTGTCTGGCCCAAGAGGGATTGCAGTGCCTGGCAGCCCCAGCTCCTCGCCTCTCTCATGTGGAGTCTGGATGTGTATTGATTTTTTCTGCTTTTCTCAGACTGCACTCATTCGTCATTTTATATTACTGGAGATACCATTAACAATAAAATAAAAGATGAAAGGTACAGGACCCATTAGAGTGTGTTTACTTCATGTGTATGAGAGAGTGAGTGAAACAATTAAAAGCATATCATCTTTTAAACATGCTGATACAGTTATTAGCACAGTGAATAACACTCAGAGCCTGATACCAGGGGATTGAGATGAAATCTCCCCTTTCCTTTCTCTGCTTTCTTGGGAAGAAGAGAGAATGATCTGATATTTCATAACCACACTGAATGTATGCAGCCATAGATATTGTACATGAGCAAGATGAAAAGAAGATTAAATAATAAAATAAAGGGGCATTACACAACCACCAGTCCTCAGTTGGCTTCCACGTGAATGAATTTCAGACCCACAGTGGTAAAACTAGAGTGACAGGAAGGGTAAATGTAAAAGGAATACATAGCAATACTGTCCTGGAACTGGTTTCTAGTAAGCAGGGAAAGCTTTAGCAAAAAAAATAACAAGCTAGATTATTCCCATTCATGGAATGATTTAACCAAAATCCTTCTAAGAGTTTGATACCCTGAAAGGGTGATACAAGTGAAAATAAAATGTGTGAAAATATTAGATAAGAAGTCACTCTTTTCCTGACCACTCCATTGTCATTTGTAAAGAAAAACATCTGCTGTGTGTGTGTTGGGGCTTTTGTTTTTACTGTCTGCCCTTTTCTCTTAGCAACCTCAGATGACATGTATGGCATCTGCAGCCCCAGGTAACATCACTCCAATCACTAGGAGTGAGCACATCTTGTTGGTGGTATCAGGTCCCACACCCTGGGGTTTAGACCCTCTTACTCCAAAGGGTTGGTGTATGTTTGGTGTCTCTGTGGGCCAGTGGCCCCACTGCAGATAGTCTGGCACTCCTGGATATTGTCATAGATGGTTAGGCCAGGTTAAGACAAAGCCATTTTCCAGGCTGACAGTGCTTGAGAACTTGCATGGAACAGAAAGTTATCAAAGAGTTTCACTGCTATTTGGGATGGGAGATTTTTAAAGTGTTTTTTCTTATTAGGTCAGTGTTGAAAAAGCATGGACTTTCTGTATTTTTATGTTCCTTTTAGTCTTCTCTTTTTAGTCTGTGACACTATGTGGAAAAGAGCTCCTGCTGTGATAATGTCCTGGATGATAATGTATGGGTATGGGGTGGGTGAGTCAGGCACAACAGGGGTGCAGAGGTGACATGGTTAGCCCAGATGACTGCACCACGTGGTGGATGAACCTGTCCACAGCCACTGATGCACCCTAACCTTTCACACTTTCCTGCCCTGGGGCGAACTCTCCTTGGTCAGAGCCTACAGCCCGTGGTCCTGTTGATCTCTGTTTTCATGTTCTTGTGGTTCAGAGCTCATAAGAGCTGGCAAGCCAGCTGAACTCAGTAAAACATGAGATTACAAGTTATGTGGGCAGACATTGGTGTCCACAAAGTGCTCTCTGGGGCAACCACCTTCAGTCTCTCTAGAAAATGATACATATGAATATGGATCTCAACTCTGCAGAAAGTTGGTTGCTAGCAATTAAAGAGTTTGTGCACACCCAGACCTCTGTGAGTTCAGTTGCATCAGCACAAATCTCTCTGGACTGATTTAGGATGTGGTTATACCCATTTACCTTGCTGTTTGTGGAGAAGACTGAGTGAAAACCTTTAAAGGATATCCATGTACAAAAATCTACCCCAGGCTCAGTGAGAAGATAATCATACTGGTCAAAACCTGCTTAGTATCTCACCTATAAGCTAAATGGAAACAACAGTGTGTTTACATCAGGCTTAATAACTCCCTGTGGAGTAAAGCCATGGTGTCCCAATGCATGAGTTTCTGCTTGACAAGGGTATACATGGCAGAAGTTAAAAGGGAAGTAAAAGAACAAAAATGCTCTCAAATTTTAAAAGTTTGGTAAAGGGAGATCTGATGTGAAGAAAAAAAACAACCCAACAATAAAACCTAAACTTGTGCAGTACTTTAATTCTGCTTTGAACAACAAACACTGCAATCTTTTAGATTCTGATTAAACAACATATGGAGCAGAGTAAGGGAAGACAATGTAGATCCTGCAAGCCTGAGCGTGTTTTGAGAAGACGCCCAGTGTCAGGACATTTCCATGGCCCTGGGGTATATGGCAGGGTTGCAGCACACTAGGAGTGGTGGGAAGACTCTTGCCTTCCCTGGTGAGCAGGAGAGAGCAGTGCACAGGGAAGGCAAATCTCAGCCCTGGTACACACATACCTCATGTTCCTGTTGTGGGATCAGGAAGGAAATGCTGACTAACAGAGGAGCTCTCAACAGGGTGGTTTTTGTCACTGATCCCCCAGCATTAAACATGATGACTGACTCATCAGGCTAAGACATTTCAGATGTCCCAAGAATGGAAAAGTAACTGAAAGATCCTAAATCTGTCAGAAACCTCCTTTTGATTCAGGTATTTGCCTACCCAAATATATATAAAGATCACACCAGAACAGCTTCATGCCTTGGTTTTTGTTCTCAGGGAAACTGCCAAATGCAACTATAACTTCCCTTTCTTGTGTGAAGAAACGGCGCCAATTTTTTTGGGTCATTAGGCCATGTGGTTTACCATTGTGTCAGACAAAGATGTGCTGTGCAATGCCTCCAGTTGTGTGTGGCTCTGCCAAGGTCCTGGAGGTGCTGAGTGTGTGTCCCAGGGGAAGGGGCTTTGGGAGCCAGCAGGGCTTGCCCAGAGAACTCGTAGAGCAAGATCAGAAACAGCTGCTTCACTGGGTGAACACCTGGGTACTGGGGTGAGTCAGGTAATTTGGGGTGACAAGAATCTTTCATGTCTCCTTGGGATGTTGGGATCCCTCTTTGCTCCAATGCCATGCAGTGTTACCCCGTGGCTGTGCAAGGGCTGTGCACTCGTGAGAAAGGGGGTGGTAGCAGCTGGCTGCTCTTGTTAACAGTGGATTTGGCCTGCTCCTTCAGATATCTGGGAAAGGGACTGACTAGACCATGGGATGCGTGATGAGCCTGTGGTCAGTCATCAGGGTGTTGCTGATAAATGGTAAATAACACACTGTTAAAATGGTCAGCACAGATTCTCAGGGGGGATTTCTGTGGTGCCTAACTCCCAAGAGCTAAAATACCTTGTTTAACTGAAAACATCCTTTATTTACATAATTTTTTTTTTTTTCAGAACAAGTAAGATGGCTGGAAATAGAAAACCTTGTGAGTGAGAAAATACAGAATAACAAATAATGAGAAATACAGGAATAAGCCAAAGCCACTCAACTCTTTGCTTTGCCACAATTATTTCCTGACCTGTTTAATTGCACTAAGTGCCTATTAATGTGCTGACTCCAGCTCTCAGATGTGTGAGCTTCTACCCCAATAGTTATGCTGAGGTAAAACCAAAGTGTGAGCAGCAACCCTAAACCCTCCACAACCAGTTCTTGGCATTCAAAGGGTTAGCAAGTGCTAATGCAGTAATTAAATGTACCCAATGTTTTCTGACTTCACAGATGACATTCTGTGGTTTGCCTGCCCACCCAAAATGTGTGGGAGGGCAAACCCAAGTCTTAGAGCTCTAGCTGCACTAAGTGTCTCATCACTTTCCTTATCAAGATTTTCACAGTCACTGGGAAAGGGTTGCACCCATCAGCAGGAGACATTCCAGTGCAGGAGACAAAATTACTTTCCTACCATTCAAGTTGCACAGGATTCCTGCATAATCATACTCCCTATCTCATCTTTTTCTGCTGTGCACCTTTTCCCTCCTATGAAGTTTTTCATCACTTCTGCATCTGACTATAAAGAAAACTCACAGGAGAAAGCAAAAGTTTAAAGCAAAAATAAAACACTACAGCTCCATAGATTCATTAGAGGCATGGCTGGGGTTGTTCTACAGTGATCCTGAGTACTTGCACTTTCAGGAAACTTTTGACAAAATCCCTGTCAAAAATTTAATAGAGGAAGTAGTTACAGGAACCAGGGGTGTTGTATTCGATGGCTGGGAAGTGCAGGGCAGAAGTGGGCTGGGGAATTCTCTGTGGCTAAGCATTAACAAGGGAAAGCTCCCAACACCTTATCTAGAGCAAGTGTTTGAAACATGTCACTCTGGAAAGGAGGGGAAACCACTGCAGCCACAGATGTACACAACCTGCCACGGGTTGGTGACTCAAGAGAGGGCAGTGAAGAGCAGCAAAGAAGGCTGAGACAATAGAGTGAGATGGCAGCAGTGGTGTAACTCTTTTGGAGGCTTGGCACTGCTGGGATGCTTGCCTGGCAGCTGTATGGAAAGGTGAACTTTTCTTCTGCATGCCCTTAGCTTTTAGCAGTCAGTCACATAGTTAAAGCAGTATTTCTGTCTTTGGATATGCGTATTTTGAAGCAGATGCATTACAAACATCCTCCTATCTTCTTGCTGGGGGTGCTCTGTTGGCTTGGTGCTGCTGACAGATGCCATCTCACTCCTCTCTCCTTCCTCCTTCTGCTGCTGCTGCCAACCAGGACTCTCACCCCCTTTCTGACATTGTTTTTTAGGCTTGCTGTGGAGCTGATCCAGCTATCTGATCAATCAGAATATGCCCTTTATTTCTGATGCTCATTTCCCTCTAATTTCAGGAGCTGGTTCAGCTCGGTGAGAGTTCCAAGAAACACTGGTGCTGCAGGGTGGGAATAAGTGCATCTGCAGGGAATGTAGAGGTGTTGTGAGGACGAAGTGGAGCATCACTGCCTGGCAGCAGTGATCCTGTCTGACTACAGCTCAGTCAGGGTGCCCCACCAGAGCTCAACTTCCGCGGTGGCCCATCACCAGGGAGAGACTGGGCTGAGTGTTCAGGTCACTGAGTGTACTGCTCTAACCAAACTGGAATAAAAAAAGCAAAAAATGACAAAAGACCACCAACCAAGACAGAAGGATTTGTAAGTATTTTTGTAAACAGGAACATCAAGAAACTGCATGCTATACCACAGCTATCAGAAAACAAGCAATGTGCTTCAGACAATTAAAAATGAGTGAGGTGATACAATTTATATCTGCAAAATCATTATAAACCTGCCATGCAAGGTATGCTCATTGGGAGGTGGCCCAGTCTTTCTAGAGAGGGCACAGAAATCCGGTGATAAAACCACTGAAGTGATGGGAGACTTCTTGATGGAAGGTTGACTAAAAGGGCTTGCTCTTGTTAGACAGGAGGGGAATAGAAAGGGACAGGGCATCTCATGGCACACAAACAATGCATAGAACATCGCCTGAGATAAAACTAAAGTGAAACTGAAAGATAACCATTTCCAGTAAAAGGTAAATACTTTTTCAGCAATCTATCATGTTCATTGTTACAAGATATGAAGAAAGTAAAGGGACTATTAGGCATTTAGACATTTATATAAATAATAGAATATGTGCTGTTAGTGTAAGATATCTGGAAAAATTAAGGAGATAAATACTCACATTGCAGATTATAAAAGACATTCTCTCCCTAGTGCAGGTAAATTTGAAACTGCTTTGAATATCACACTACTCCACAACTGCTTAATAAGATCCTGGCACCTTTTCCCAAAACATCTGGAGTTGGCCAGTTTCATGCAGGACACAAAATGCTTTAACCTTCTATGGAAATACTCTTATTCCTAGCATAATAAAAAAATCCCATGTGAACACAAGGGCACAGGACATTGGGAACTCATTTTTCTCACCCTAGGAACTAGGAATGTTTGAAGGAATGGGTAATGGTGTGACCCCAGATACTCATCTCTGTCTCCAAACCAGTGATTATGAGGTGCTGTGACAGCCTCTGAGCAGCCATATAAAGGCATTCAAGGCAGAGTGCAAGACCCATCCCATCTTCTTCTCAGCTTTAACTCAAGAAATATTCAGCAAATGGTGTAACCCAGAATCATAACAGATTTTCTCAACAAATGGCACTGTAGGCCTGTGTGATGTGAGGGTCTTCTTGCCACTGAGGCTAAGAGAAGAACAGCATCCACCCTTGAACAGCATGTGCCAGGAAACACAAATTAAAAAGCCTGTTCCATGTTAGATTAACAGCTCTTAATGGCTTTTTGATCTGCCAGTCCATATGAATTTATAGTGAAAAAAAATAACTTGGTTTGGATCCATAAATAATCATAAACAAATGTTGGACCAGATAATCTTGCTCCTCCATACAGAGGAGGATTTTGCAAACCTTTCAAAAACATTGTGTCTTGTTGAATTTGGGTAGAGAAGTTAAAGTTGCCTTGAGGCAGTTTTAACTTGTGTGACCGACACTTACAAAGTGAATCACAGTAGGTTTAGCTGACCTTGAAAAAATCAGAGGTCATATTTTCACAGATATGCCCTTTTAGACCTATTCCCCGACGCAGTCCCTGAGAAAAGGTTTCTTTTTGTACATGTACGGAATGTAATACATGTCCTCACTTTCATTCTTCTCTCTTTAAAGTATTACTGAGGCTATCAAGAAGGAAATTAAGTCCCTTTTAGAATATTTCAGAACAATTATTCAGGGCAGGATTCTCTGCCACGCTCTTGGGTATTTTTATATTTATGAGTTCTCTTTAAGGTTTTAATGGGACAGCAGCCACAGTGAGATGAACCAAATAGGACTCTTAAAAAAGGACTTGGTACATTAGGGGCAGATTTTCATTCTTATTAGACTTGTAATTTTTAATCCTCTAAGCAGTGACAGTGATCACGATGCGACTTGTATTTGAGGGATGTACAACTTAGGGTGAACCCAGTCTTCAGAGTATGGCCCTTCTTTATTCCATGAGAAAAGCTCAGACCAAATGGCAGTAATTTCCTGCTGAAAAAGAGCTGATGGATGAGGGAGGTTATTGGATCAACAGATCTTCATTTTCTCTATGACATTTCAGGTAAAATAGGGATGAAAACAAAGCATGGAAAAAGAATAAGGTCCACAGGGCTTGAAGAAGCCTAATACAGAATATTCTGCTTCCCCTAATACTGCCTGTGAGTTGTCTCTTTTATTTTGAAGTAAGAGAGCACATGATGCCAAGGCAGGATGAAGTAAAGTAGTACCCTAAATTTATGGTAAATCTGCAGCAGCTCATGGAGATTGGTTTTCAGTCAAAAGCACTAAGCTGGGTCATGTTTAGCACAGCCTGAGATCAGTTCCTACAGCTCAGATGATGCAGTATGAGGGAACTGTAACCACCCAGACCAAAGCCCCAGCTAACTCAGTATCCTGTCTCTGACACAGAGTGATACTGTATAGGAAAATGGTTTTGGGGTGCCAGTGATACAGGTATATTCCCATTTTTTGACAATCTCTAAACCAGAATCTTCCTGAGCTGGAGGTGGCACCTTTATGCACAGTAGCTCAGGATAGTCTTTTTCCACGACTTTGTCCAACTGCTTTTTGGAAGCCATGCAAACTTTTGGTAGCTACAGCATCCTGTGGAAATTCATCACTGTATCCTTAGTGCTGTGAAAAATTGCCATTTTTGCTTTGCAACTACCACCTTGTAGGCTCAAGAAGAGATGTCGTGTACTTCCCAGTGTATAGAAAGTGTGAATAATCTTTCCCCATCCAACTAGTCCATCCCATTCAAGGCTACCTTTCATTTCCCTACTGACCTCTCTAGGTGCAAGACTCCTAGGTTGTTTACTTGCTTCTTGAATATTTTCTTTCATACTTTTAATCACTGGTGGTGTGTGTTTATCCTGTTTGTAATTGTATCCTTTTTTATTTTTTTCCCAAGACTGATGAAGGACTAGAACTCCATAGATGCTTCAAAATAAAGGAATATCAGGGATTTTGGGTTCTGCTCCTTTCCTAATAGTTCCAGCTCTACCAGTTGTTCCTTTGGTGCTGTTAAACCCTGACGTAAAATATTTGTAGAAAAGGTTGTTGTAAGACCAGGATTACTTTCCAAAGGGTTAACAGGTACCTCCAAACCCATCACTTATCTCTGAATTTAGGGTTGCTTTTCCTTATATGCATACATGCTGTGTTCATAGACACCAAGTTTTGCGTGACATCTTATTCCCCTGTTGCTTTTACTGTAGCACTGGATTGTGATTCTGCACAATCATCAATCATTTTTACAGCTTCAGTGGCTTAGTATCATCAATAAACCTCATTAGCTTACTCTCCATTGCCTTTTTTTGATGGTTAGTGAACATGCTTAATGAGTAGCAGAACAGATCGCCACAGGACTTTCAGGTTTATTCCTCCTCTTTGTTTCTTTTAACCTTAATTAATGAGAGAATTTTCCCCCTAGTTTAGCATCTTTATGACCCCATGGTAAGGGATATTGTGAAACAATGTTTTAAATCTGGTCCTTCTTTTTCAATCAAATGAGTTGCCCCTACATGTTTATTAACTCCTTTAGACAACACTGCTAAATTTGTAAGACACAGCTTCCTTGCACAACATCCTTCATTAAACATTTTTTCCATGTATCTACTTGTTTTATGCTTTTTTAAAAGTTCCTACTTTTTTTTTTTTTTTTTTTTACTTTTTTTTCCCCATACAGCTGACATGATACCGATTAGGCAGCTCCCAGTTTACCTGTCTTTACTTCGTGAAGCCACATGCCAACCAGTGATGCCAGAAACATCATGAAGAGCAGCCTGGGAGACAGAGTCATTCTGATATGTCCAAGGGATGCAATTATTGCTACAAAGACATTTTCAGGCCTCCTTCCTGGAACTGCCATCTGCTAGAAGATATGTGAGCATCAGTTGCTATGGTAGCACACAAAATACCATGTCCAAACCCTGGAAACATGGAGTATAGGTCTAGAGCTGGGCTGTGAACCAAGAATCTCTGCAAGGTCTGGAGGATGAGCATTTTATCCCTTTCCTGGCCTATGCAAATAAATGTTTTTACTGTTGTAAAGTCTCACAGCTGCCATGAATTCAGTGGCAGACTTTGTCATCCTGGTTGGGAATGACAATATGTGGAGCTTCTTGTAAAGCAAGCCTTACTTTTGTTTTGTAAATCTCCCAGTGGAGAAACCTATAAGAAGCAGCAATAGGCTGCAGTGAGGTATTTTGGTGACTGTTTACCACTAAACTTATGCAACATCCATTGTGCTTGTGCAGCCTGTTGCAAAAAAAAATGGATGCCATTTCCAGAATGTTGGCTGAATACTGATTTAGCAAATGATGAGAAAAAGAGAATGAACTAAAAGGCTATTGTAGCTGGTACCGCATATAAATAGCTGGGAGTTTAATTTATGTTATTTATGGAAATCTGGAATAGTGGGAATGCTCTAATGCTTATCCCAGCTAGACTATTAGTGCTGTTCTTATATGCATGCATCACCATGTTATCTAAATGTCGCTAAGCCTTCTTTAAAAGCAGTCAGGCAAGGCTTTAAGCAGACTAGAAAGGGGACTGTGAAAAAAGTATCATTCAGTGTAACTATTTATAAACCTAAAGGGATACATGTAATACACATTACGCAGAAATGCTTTTATTTACCAAACAGTAGATAAAAGCTGCACTAAAAGAAGAAGAAAAGAGTCTGCCTCTCCCAAAAGAACGACAGCTCAGGGTGATTTTAAAAAAAGCTTATATATCTATTTGGCTTGCTTTAAAAAAAAAAAAAAATCCGCTGAAAGGGGGCACATATGACTAGTGGAACCTCTATGAACAAAAGAAAAGCCTTCAGACCGAACTGTGTTCAGTGTGGATTTGCTTGTACAACACACAGACTCCTCACTCCTTTGGCTATGCAAATAACATAAATTAAGAAAAATGCAAATGGAATATGTATCTCTTCTCTTACTGGAATGATAACCACAGCACTTCTATGATAGGCACTTTGTTTTACTCTCAAGCCTTCTCTTTTAAAGACTTGTAGAAAAGGTGTGACAAGGAGATCCAATGGTGAAAAGATCACTGCGCTGTTCTACATCAGCTAAAAATACTTGCTGCTCAAAGCAAAGAGCGGATGGGAATGTGCCAGAGGTGGGGAGGGAGGCGAGCCTGCAATGTGTATAAACAAATGCCCCAGCGACAACTGGAATGTATACAAAGCCATTGTTGGAGATTTCCTACACCTTCAGGGGCTCATTCTTCTCCTGAGATGCAAAAACACAGATGCTTTTCTGACAGGTATCGCAAAGAGTGTAAAAGCAAAAGCCACCTCTAAATATAGAAGGCTGTCACATGCTGCCTTTAGTCACATTTCAATTTATTGTAAACTGCAGCATGCCTCACACCATGGTTCTTTTAACCTTGGTGACATGTTTGAAGGCATCTTTCATTTAGGCTCATCACATTCTCCCCTCTAATTTGAAAATGCAAATGTAGATGTTCAGCCAATAATCAGGCGATTTGGATGGTCCTGTAGAGCTTTAAAATGTACAGACATGTTTGAAACAACATGGGAAGTGGTGGTGAAAAGGGGGAGCGAGTGAATGAGTCACTTTTAAAGCAAAGCAGGCAAACTGGGGGAAAAAAATAAAAGAAAAGTAAAAGATTTGTGTCTTGACTCAGTGCCCAGACTTTTAAGATGATGCTTCACTGCAGACTCTGAAGTTCAGCTTATTTTTCCTCTCATTTGTTCTTTTATTTTTATGTCTTACATAATGGAGCTTTGATTCATAGAAATCTATTTATATAGTCTAGGATTTGGGCCAAACTCTGAAGTCCTAGCTCTGTCTTTCCTCAGGCAAAATGGGCATTGTGGTTAGTGATATGAATGAGGTTTGCTAGGACTGTGTGTTCAGGGCTGGACTCCTGGGGGGCGTTATTCTTGTTCACCCTACAATTTCTTATATCCTCACTGGAGGAGTGATTTCATGTAAGGAACTCTAGGCTGTATTGCAGCTGGAGGACAAATTTCCTGAAACAGACAAAATATCCCAGCTCTCACTGATGAGGCCAATATGAGCCTATGCTCCCTCTGCATGCAGGTCCCAGTTTTTTGCCTTCTTCCCCTCTCTTCACATCAGTCCTGCGAGAGCACAGATGTGGAAGCCACATGCCAGCTGTTTGCTGGGAAAGCCCTGACAGGATGGGGGTGTTCTCCCCTTTCTTGAGGCTCCATGGGATATTTGTTGTGGAGGAGGAATGGCTGGACCAAGAGGCACTGGCATGGCCCTGCTGCAGTGTGTGTTTTTGAGGACTGCACTTGGCTGGTGTAATTGAGGACAGAGAACTAAACGGGATCTTGGAAGCAGAGAGCAGGAGCTGGCTCCCTCCAGGGCAGCTTTGCTTGGGGCAGTTGGGTGTGAGCAGAGGACCCCACAGGGTGGGTCTGTCCGAGGAGCTGGCAGAGCCAGCTGACCTTTTATCTGACAAGCTGGCAGCAAGGAGACGGCTGCCAGAGAGAGAGCTTCCCACTGACATCAGAGTTATTCTTGGGGCTAGATGGAAAACAGCAAGAGATAATGCTCTTTGCTGTAATGATGAGGCTGATTTCAAATACTTTGCATGAAAATAGCAGCCCAAGCCCAACTAAGTAGGTCAGAGGAGCAGAACTGAAGGAGATTGCTTTGCTCTAGCACCATGACCAGGGGCTGGAGGTTTTCTCTAACAAAGTACAAACCCTAAAAGAAGCTCCTTCAGGGGCCAGAAATATCCAGGAATATTCTTAGCAGTCTGCTAATACTTCAGCTCATCATCCAGGATTTCTTGCAGTGTAAATGCTCTTATACTCTTGGTTTTTTATTGGGGTTTCCTGGTTTGTTTTCTGGTTTGTTTGTTTGTTTATGGCTGCTGGTAAGAATGCGATATCTATGACAGTATTACCTCTTGGTTATAGTTGATGACACAATGTTCATATTTTTAGCCAAACTAAAAGAGATCACTGTAATGATTCAGGGAGAATCACGGAAAATATTTTCAGTGTATGCTGGAATACACACACACACACACATTTATATATATCTCTCTCTATATATATGAAGATGTTTGTCTTTTGACTGTTTTGTCACAGTCCAGAATGCAAGAGCCATAGAGATAAGTATGCCAGCTTTTGACAGTACCAGAGTAATGAAATAGCCAAACAAGCATTCCTTAGTCCTTCACTTCCTCAGCTATTATTCTTTGAATGCTGGATATAAATGTCATTTGTAAAACCCACTCCTTGCTAACATTATTACTATGCATATGCACTTCCTTTGACAAGTAACCCTGCCAGTGAAATCTGTAAGACAGCAAACTTTAAAGCTCTCTTTTAAGCATGGATAATTACTAATTGGGGGCATCTGTCTCTGCTGAACACCCACACTCACTCTTCTTTCAGTGTTCCAGCTTGGTGACTTACAGTCAAAGAGCCTTGAAACATTTGACGTCCTTTCTCCTAATTACGAACTTTGTTATCAACTTTCCCTACTGGAGTGGCTTTTCCCCCCTTTCCTTTTCTCTTTCTATTTGGAGCACTAGTTAAGGCTATGGCCCTTGGCTATGCTCCTTTTCACATACAACCCAGCTAACTGAGCTGACCCACAGGGTACAGGACAACTCTGAAAGACCTGAGCCTGTTGGCTCAGCCACTGCTTGGGCTCTTGCCAGCTCTCCAGCAGCACCACACAGCAGAGAGCAGAGCTGCTCTTGTACAGTGCTGTCTCATGTCAGGAAATCTGAGAACCTCACTTGTGTATGGGAAATCATCCCTCCTTCACAAGAAAGCTGCTGTTCCTCAGAAACCTGTTTTCTCCAGGTAGAAGTTTGTGTTTGGTTTTGTTGCTACAGGAGGAGCCTTGAGCGGTACAGCCCATGGAGATAAATCATTCAGTCCAGTGGGCAGACCTACTCTACCCCTCAGCCCAGAGACAAAAGCTGCATTTTCTCCCTGTGGTCCTGTCCCTGGCTTTACCATTTCAAGACAGGAGCTGATAAGTTGCCTCGAGTCAGTGTCACTTGTCTGCTGCTGTGCTGGAGTGAAAGGGCTCTGAGGACATTCCAGACCTGAAATCTCTTTAAGGTCCGATGAATTGTCCTCTGGAGTTGCTTGCCTTTCTCCACTGGCTCTGGACAGGTCCTTGGGAAACTGGCCTCTGAAGTCAGCCCTAGAGAGGAGGCAAGCCCTGGTATTTGTGAATACCTCTGTTCCTTGTCCTTCCCAGCTATCATGCCTTGAAACCATTGATATTGAGGAAAGGATGGAACCAGAGATTTTTGTGAAGATGTGAATTTTTTTCTAACGCTTTATGCTTTCATATCTATCTTCCACTGCTGTTGCATTTTTGTTTTACCCTGTTGTACTTGCTGCCAGCTCATCTGTGTTCCTAGTAATTTTTTCCTAGCAAGAAGTTGTTGGTCTACTAGAAGGAGGGAAAGTTCTAAGTTGCTTTTGGGGTAGATAGATAAATCCCTGCTGGATATTTAACCTACATTTGTTTTCAATTTACAGAAATGTTAAGGTTCCAAGTCTGCTGTTAAAAATGTAGTTTAATAGGATTTAGCTGAATTACTGTAAGAGCTATACTAACAAAATTTGTAGTATCATTTAACAGAGGTCATGAAGTCTCAAAATAGAGAGGAGATTACTGGACAAGTTACATTTCCTTGGAGCTGACAGCCTTACCTTTCCCCAGATAACGACTCATTTTAATTGTAAAGGAAGATACTCTGCTCAGAGCTCAGCATTTGACTGATGTATCCAACGCCACACTGGCAGCATTAGTCCCTGGCAGCCCTAGGCAGGTTGATGAGAGAAGCAAATTCTGCAAAACAGGGAAACAAGGCAAGTGGAAAGCCACACAATGCATTTCTTGTCTGCATGTATGTGAAGTTCATTGTCAGAAGCCATCCTTTCCTCCAACACTAGGAGAAGGCTGCAATTGTGGAAATTCCCAACAATGGTTTTGAAGTAACAGAGGTTCTAGGGCATCTAGGCAGAAGTACTGCATGTTCAAAGGGACAAAAGGGAAGGGCCATTAAAGCCCAAGAAACTGTAACAAGGAAGGATATAAACATAGCTTCTCTATATAAAGATGGCAATTGAACAGCTTCCCTTGTAACTCCCAACCCTCTTCTGGCAGATCCACTGTATCTTAGATTCAGTGCTGTATCTCATAACACGGAATTTGTTAAAGGCAGGACAATCTTTTAAAGTTCTGCTAAAGGATTTTGATTAGAATTTGTCTGAATAGGAAATATTTTCCTGATACAGTGCTGTCTGTTATTTCATTGTGAGTCTGTAGTTTCACATCTAGACTGCAAGTTCAGAATGTCTGTAGGGCCATGTATAAACAGTCACAGTCTATAAATAGCTGGCAGTGGACAAAGGAACCACTTTGTTGAAGCTGGTAATTGATGGGCAAGGTACCCAAAGGAAAAGCTGACTCTTCTTTCCTGAGAAAGGTGTAACAGGCCTTCTGGCATAAGGATTTTTAGATGTTAGTGGAAGCATTTTTTTCTTCCAACCTAAGTAATTAGTATTTTCTCTTAAAAAAACATGCCAAGTTTATGCCTCAAAGATTTCTTGTTCATACTTCATCTACATATAATATTTCCTGGCTGGCTGGCTTCACAGCGTCTCAGTATCCAGCATCTTAACATTTTTATTGCATCAGGAATCTTGCTGCAGTGGTCATTTCCTTTGCCCATTGCTTAGACTACCCAATCATCAGTTTTTCTTTGCTGGCTCCTTTCTCTCTGTGGTGATCACATCCCTGCACTGGCTCTCATCTCCTTATGATATCAGGCAGAAATAATTTCTCTTTGCTTGCAAGCTCTAATAGAGCCTGTCCCCACCCTGCCCATAAACCTTCATTCACTGTCAGGAGCCTGACTTCCACCTTCATCAGCTACAAGCAAGTACCTCTGCTATTTTCTCCTTGGGCTTGGGTGGAGCTCCTGATTAAAAATATGTAATGTTTTCTCCTTTCTTCTAGCTCCTGCTTTCAGAAAGGCTCTCATTTGAACACTGCAGGCCAAAATCTTGTCTGTAGTTTGCGGGACCTGCAGGATGGCTGAAATTGTCCTATGGTTTGTTGTGTCTCTGGATCTAGTTTTTCATGTTCATGTTGTAAGCAAGGACTGTGTTCATGTGTACTGACTAGTACAGTGGGGATCCCAAGCCTGTGACAACCACCAGTGACTCATTGCATGGGAGCATGCTTGGGCAGAAAGAGAGGAAGGGAGGGGAAGGTACACAGAGGTCTTAAGAAGCTCCTTTCCCTCCCTTTAAACACTCTCTTTGATACACCTCAGCACCATCCCTTGGGGGGAATGATGCACAAACTTCACAGACTTTTACTTCAGCCTCCAGCTCTGGCCTGGCTTTCTCCAGGAACGCAGGGAGCTAGACAGAATGCTTTCAGATATTACATTACAGTCTGCAACCAAGGCAATGCTTTCGAGTGGAAAGCCCAGGTCAGCCTCAAAGAATTGGGAATTTGGCCAGTAGCCAGCTCCTTCTATGTAACTCTGCTTTTCAAATCACCCTGCCCTCCCTTTTCCTTTAAGCTTAGTCCTGGGTAGAGTTAGGTTCTCACTTTCTCCAGGAGTTTTGCTATTCTGAACACTGCAGAATTCTACTGTGAGGTGCATCCTCCCTCTGCAGCTATCCCTGTGAGGAGAAGCAGCGCACGCAAGAGAGAAAAGAGTGTTGTGAAGGACTGTTTATAAATTACTTCAGTGAGGCAGAGTGATGTGTCATTCTGGCAGAGAGCCCATTAAAGAGGAAGCACTACTCTTGAATGCATTCATCTGGGGTTTCTGAGAACTCCTTTATACCTACTCATTATTCATTTCACATTCTGGAAGTGGATGGTCATGTTTGCCTATGTGATGCAGATCTTAATAGTTTTCTGCAGTACTACATCATTTAGCTCTCAGCTAATACAAACCCAAGCTAGTAATTAACATTAAATACTGAGAAATGGATCTGATGTGATGAACACTCAGCACATAATGAGAACGCTGTGATTTCTTACTTGGAAGCCATCGTGGTCTTACAACATAACCAGTTGTTACAGATGCCCAAACAGAATTGGGATTAACAATAGGATCTGGTTACACTTGCAAACCTAATTGCTGCTAGTCTGGTAGAAGTTGCACTCTCGGGCTCCACTTTGACAGATAACAGCTCTGGCATCTGTTGTCATTTCATAATGGTGTAATGCTATTTGTGCCACAGAAATCCCAGCTGAGCCATGAATTACATGTAGATCAGACACACCACAGAAAATGCAGCTGTATTGGGGGATGAGGCTTGCAAGCAACTGCTCTGCAAGGCCAAAGTGTACACCATGGTGTGGGACAATGTAAATTTACCATAATAATTATTAATAAAATTATTGAAGTGCCAGAACACTGTAACCTGAGCATGCCAGACACTGCAAAAACAGCAGCTGGTGTCTGCTGGACAGATAAACAGCCAGAAAAAACAAAAGGCCTTAACAATGGGTAGTCTGGAGATTTTTTCTTCATTACCCCTAAGACAGCAGGTGCCAGGAGGTGGTAAATACTCTGCAGCCCTTCTGTTTTATGATGCTGTCAGGATACTGGTGGTGGTAGTGACCGTGAGGGCTCCTGTGGGACCATAGTCTCCTCAGGGTTAAGGATGAGAGTACCAAATGTCCTGGGATGAACCCTTAATACAAGGGCGTGTTCCCAGCATCCCTGTTCTTCAGATTAAGCTATAGAGGGGAGAAGCACCAATTTCTTGCCCCATACAACACAGCTGCAGAGCTCCAACCTCTCCACACCACGAGGAGAGGCTTTTCCAGGCTCTGAAAAACCACCCAGGGAAGACTTGTGATAGAGAAGTGCAGGGGAAAGCTGTCCCTCGCTGTAAGAGGGTGACCTTACACAGAGCCCTCACCTTCCCTGATTTAGCTGCTGCTGCTGCTGCTGCTGCTGCATTTCTCTGGAAGAGGGGAGAAACTCACTGAGGCAGAGACAATGAGGAGACATGGCCCTCAGCCCATGGATTGCCCCACTGCCCTGTGTTTCTCCAGCCTGGATGCTCAGTGCTTGTGGCAAGGGAAGAGAAGGGACACAAAGCAGTGCTTAAAAAGAAGAGTAGGGTGGCCTCAGTTGCCAAAGTAACTTCATCTAGTTCTCAATCCAGGCATCAATAAGCGCAGCTAATAATGTGATGGCAGCAAATACGAGACTAACTGCATGCTGCTTGTGGGATTTATGTCTTGATTTAGGAGGGGATTCCTCTGTAGGGCTGTATCTCCA